>NW_008703570.1:7766727-7864227 GCF_000326865.2 Helobdella robusta | reverse complement strand
ACTACCAAAGTTTATCTCAAGAAGGACAGCCAGCAAGCTCAATTAACCGCAGGTCTGGTAAATTTACTATATATATGTATGTATATATACATATATATATATATATATATATATACATATACATGTATATATATATATACATATATGCATGCATGTTATATTATTTACTATTGATTTACTATTGATTAATATAATAATATATGACAACTATAGTACAGTCAAAATTAGATGAATGAACATCTGTTAGCAGTATAGTTTGGTTCGTATTTTTGCAAAACAGGACTTGCATAATTGTCATGTCGGTTGTCTTGTTCATCACACTCATTCTCTGCATTGTGATTACTGTCTTGGCTTTTCGCCCTAAAAATAGTACACTTTCACATGTTGGCTATTACGAAAAGGCTGCTGTGGCCACTGACTCACCTGAGTGCTCTACTATTGCCAAGTAATTTGTCTTATATTACACACTGATGTCATCTATCATTGTTTATAAAAGTGCTACAATTACATGAATGTTGGTTTTGTTGAACTGGATTGTTTTTTTAAATTTGCGAATTACTGGCCAAACCACATAAAATGGTCATTTTTGCTCCATTTTTTTTTTAAATTTTTTTCTTTCATATTTTCATTTTTATTAAAAAGTATTGAATTTAATATTAAATTGTTTTTCAAATTTGTTTTGGTTCCTTGCATTTACAGAATTAATATGAATAATTAATGTTATGAATGTTTTTTTATCTCCAAATTTTTTGATGATGTAAAAATTAATATGTTCTCAATCACTAGAGAAATTCTGTTGAAGAATGGATCTGCAGTTGACGCTGCCATTTCAGCCATGTTTTGTGCTGCTTTGTATAACTTCCAAAGCTGTGGTGTTGGTGGAGGATTTTTCATGATAGCTTATGATAGGTAATTTTTTTTTTAAATTTTATAATATTTCATGACTATTTTAGTTTTCTTTTCTCCTAATTATAGTAAATTAAAATTTTTTCAGACCAAAAACTGGCGGACCACCTGAATTTTTAACTTTTGACGCCAGGGAAGTAGCTCCACTGAAAGCTGAAAAGTACATGTATGCAAACGAAACTTTATCCAAATATGGTAAACTCATCAAAAATTTATGCAGATCTTAATGGTTGTAAACTGACTATAAAAAATTAATTATATTCACTATTAAAACATAAATCACTTCATATTTTGAATAGAAATTAAATTTGAGATAATATTATTTGCAATTTCAAATGTTAGTCTATTGGTAAAAATGATCCTCTTAAGTTATTTTTTAGTATTAGTTACCATTGTAATAAGATTTTTTCAATTTAATAATTTTTTCTTTTCAGGTGGTTTGTCAATAGCTGTCCCAGGCGAGATCAAAGGCTACCACGAAGCCTGGTCGAAGTTTGGTCGTCTGCCATTTTATGATTTAGTTAAACCCTCTATAAAGTTATGCAAGGAAGGGTTTAAAATAAGCCACCAACTTGCTCGGGCCATAGAGAATGAGGAGACATTGGTCAGGAGTTCTCCTGGATTGAGGTAAGACTTTTCTTTCGACTTTTATTTTATCCATTTCAGTTAAATTGTAAACCATAGTTGTAATTTTTTGCAGTAAACTTTTTGTGAATGAACATGGCCATCTGCGTAAGAAAGGGGAAGTAATAAAGTTAGAGAAATTGGCAGTGACCTTGGAACAAATAGGCAAAAACCCCAACAGCTTTTATGAGGGTGATTTAGCTAGAAATATAGTGGATGAGTTGAAGGAAGTCGGTCAGTTTACCTCTATGCTGTTACTAATGTTTTTTTTTAGAAATATAAGTTATTTTTCCACTTTCTTTTCAAGTTCACCAGTTGTTCTTATAGAAACAAAAACTTATCTTTGTTAATATCTTAGAAGTAGTTCATTTGAATAGATTCTTAATGACATTTCCTGCTCTAGGTGGAATAATTTCCGATATGGACTTGACAAAATACAGCGTCAAAATGAAAAAGCCGTTCATGGCTGAACTGCCGAAGAGCAAATTAAATATTTACACCCTCCCCCCGCCGTCTGCAGGACCTATCCTCTCCTTCATGCTCAGGCTCATGGACAGTCAGTGCAGTTCATTTAATATTATTATTATTATTACTACTGCAGCAACAACTACTCACGACTCATGGACTGTCATTACTGTTCGTTTTACATTATTATTATTACTACAGCAACAACTACTACTGCTACTACTGACCTTAACTCTGGACAACTCAAGATATTTTAATACTTCATAATATTTTTTTAACTCATTGAACAAAATTTATGCAAGTTTAAAGTACAGCTTCACATTGATGAGTGTGGTTTTTAAAAAAGCGTACATTTCTCCAATTTATTTGTTTATTGTTTGTTTTTTATTCAAATGAACGTCAAAGTTCAATATTTTAGATGCGTTGAAATGAGTTTGAAGAATTTGTTGATGGGTGTAAATTAGCATAACATATAGACGTATCATTGAATGAATGTTCATTAAATCGCACGCTTCAACCAGGTTTCAATCAGTCTTATAATCCATCTTACACACCCGTTGACGCATATCAAATTCTTGTGGAAACCCTTAAGTTTGGATATTCTCTGAAGACACACCTGGGCGATCCCGAGTTTTACGATGTCACTAAAGTACTTGACCTTGCTTACCTTACAGTTTTTCTTGAATTTTGCTTTGTTTTTTTAATTTAAGTTTAGTTATAATTAATGTTTTATGTTGATGTCTTGTTTTCTAATTGTTTTCTATTGAAATTTAAAAAAGACATCATTAGAAAATAATTATAAATTGTTCGAAATATAAATAAACTTTGTTACGATGTTTTTCTTATACAAATAGGTTCTTGCAGATATTCTGTCAGACGAGTACATTGAATCCATCCACAAATTAGTGACCCTGAGAGAGACGCACGATTACTCATACTACAATCCACATCCTGGCTTCCACGAGCTTCGTGATGCGGGTACGTCTCATATCGGCGTCGTGTCTCCTGATGGCGGTGTCGTAGCTGCCACAACCACCATCAATCTTGTGTACGTTTACACCAACTGTTAAATCGCTCTAGTTTATTTTCAGTTCAATATTTACGTCTTAAAGTTTTTAGCGGATAATTTTTTATAAAAATTTTAAATTTAAAGAATAAAAAGTTCACTTTATCAAGATGTATCAATATGTTTTTTTTTATCGAAAGTTGTTCATGCACTTCTTTGGCAGATTTGGATCCGGAGTCATTGGAAATCGCACAGGCATTTTGTATAACGACGAAATGAATGACTTCAGTTTGCCCGTGTTAAAGCCTCAGTTTGGAGAAGGAAACTTCATAGAAGCGCTAAAGAGACCTCTCTCGTCCATGGCCCCATCCATCCTGCTCGACCATGATGGCAACTTCAAGTACGTCATTGGCGGATCCGGTGGCACCAAGATAACTTCCGCTGAATTATATGTTAGTAAAATGTTTTTACATATCCTTTTTTGAACATTTGGATGTAGATGAAGAAGGATGCAAAAGCAGTCTTTTTTATTATTTTGCATTTTTTTGTTTTTGATTTTTAAGAAAATTGAATAATTATAAGAATTATTTTTCATAAATATTTTACCCAACAATAAGGTCCTTGCAAATAGACTATGGTCAGGACATAAGATAAATGAGGCTGTTGATAAATTGAGATTGCACCATCAATTTGTACCCAACCACATCCTTTACGAACGGGGATTTGATCAAGTACTTTTCATTTATTCAATAATTTTAATTGGCTATCAGTACCACAGACAATTTACCAAGTTTTCCATATTAAAAAAATACAAAATTTAAAAACTAGTAAAAATAATGTTACAGAAAATACTTGATGAGTTGATTGATATCGGTCATGACGTGAAGCGAATGAGGAAAAATGCCACAATGTCCGTCGTTCAAGTCATTGAATCTACTTGCCATCTGAAGGTCAACAAGAAGTGTCTTATTGCTGTTTCAGATTATAGAAAAGAAGGAAAACCAGACGGATTTTAAATTTTTTTGAAATTCATATTTGATGTAAAATTTTTACTTATTTATTGTTTTACACAATTATTCATTTGTGATGAGTTCAAGACATATTATATTTTCCTGAAAAAAAAAAAACTAACTTAAACTCTCAGTTTTTAGCAAATTTACCGTATCTGCTTTTCAAGACACTTTTCATTAACCTACCTTATTGCCATTTTGAGATCAAATGCTACAGGATATTTTCCCCTATAATTTAAAACATGTGTTTAACGCTGCATGTACCTATACGATAGCTCTTCCTCCTAAGGATTAACTAATTAATTTTTTAGAATATCTTTATTGACATGATTTACATTTTTACAACGTTGAATGAAGTTTAATGCTAGAATGATGGATATTTGACATGGGCGTTTCCAACGTCAAACGGGATCGGTGTCAGGAATTGAAAGTTCAGTATCGGGGATAAGAAATGAAAAATTTGTATCGAAAAAGTATCGGTGGTTTTGGAAATTACCGATACGCACTCATATTTACCGATTGATGAGGAAAAACTCCGTAAATTGAATTTCGTTTCAGAGAAATTGTCGAGAAATCCTGACATCATCGAAAAATTATTTCGACATCGAAATTTCTCGAGAAATCATTGGCCTAGGGATATAATTCAGTCTTTGTTATAGGGTTTGATACTGAGAAGTTTATTTTTTGAAATTGGGTTCGAGATTACCGATGTCCATCGGGAAATGAAATATTTCTGGTGCATCGACTCAGAAGCGCCCATGTCTAATTTAAATCGCAGCATTATTAAAATATTCAAGCTACAATAAATCGCAGGATACCTAATAAATGTGATACATACGTTGACATTGATATTCAAATTTCTTTCTCCAGTCTTCAAATTCTTAATGTCCATAGGTTTAATTGTTTACGATCTGATGTCACTGCATGTTTGTAAACTTTATATTTAATTTGTGTTTATTTGGTTGCACCGAAAATGCATTCATTGCTTTGATGTGGTAAATGTCACTTTGAGAACTTATTTATAAACATTAGAGTATTATTTGTTTTTTTAATAATTTAGTAGTTTGCAGAACTGCGCAGCCATGAGTAAGAATGAGAAGGGTGTTAGAGTTTTTAAAATTGTCCTCACTGGAGGTTATTTCAATTTACCTTTTCTGTAATTTAGCACACAATTTATTATTAAATAATTAAGTACCTTTGCATATTATATATATAAATAAATATATACATGTTCGTGTGTTAAGTATAAGGCCATTACGTTTACAATTTTCATTAAATTCTATCACTATTTTATTAATAACTTATATTTTAATAAATAATATAATATTGTATAATAATAGCGATAGAATTTCATGAAAATTGTATATATATATATATATATATATATATATGTACATATATATATATATATATATATATATATATATATATTATGATTAAGACTGTCAGAAATGCAATGATTGGTTGATGAAAATCACAGCACGTTACATGTCCTGTTTAATTTTTAGATTTTTTCAACGGTAGATCGTAAATCATTGTCAAGTTTCTTGAGTTCAAAAACAAAATTGTCATTTATTTTAAGCATGATAGAAATAAATATTAATAAATAAATAAATAACGCGGAACATGCTGTAATTTTCATCAATATATGTATATTTAAATACAAACATATATTCATATTTTTATTTATTTGTTGCTTATAATAAATTTTAAAGTCCGGAATTTCACGGACGGCCTATGCCTAGAATATTTCATTTGTAATATATTTCGCAATACGATACTTTGAAGATATAATTAAACAGGCCTTTGCATTTTGAGTTTTGCAGTCTCAAATTATACGCATTCGTTTGCTAGGGCAATTAATGTTATTATTTTGATTAAAAAAAACATGTTATACCTACTATTTAACTTGAGTTACTTTCAAATTTTACGTTTAAAAGTACAAAAAACACTAAATATTTTAGTTTTGTTACTTCCGCAGGTCCGTGCGGAGGTAAGACTTCTGGACTTGCCGTGCTCACGCAATTTTTTGAACAGGCTGGATGGAAAGTTCAAATATTAATATTATTATTTGTTGTTTTTGTAATAATATTTAGTTAAAAATTTATCATTCTTTTCCATTCGTGTTTGCACTATTGTTTTAACTGATTTTGCATTTTGCTTTGTTGATTTTTCCTATGCCGTGTTAAATTTTTGTTTCTATTTATTGCCAGTTTTTGCTGGTTTCATTTGCATTGAAATATTTTTTATTTTTGCTCGACAGAAATGTTTTGAACGAAAAATGATAACAATAATTTCTTGAGTTTAACTCTCAGAACATCCACCACTAACTTCATTATATAGTTTACTTGAATGTTGTGTTTTTTTTTATATTACACAATTGATTATTTCATAACAGGTATATCGTGTTCCAGAGACAAATGCTATTTTAATGAAGTACTATTATTTTATTTTTATATATTGATATCTTGGACATGCATATTAATTTAATTCGTTTTTCAATCGATCGTTTTCCTCAAGTAATAATACTTAATGAATTTGTTAATTTTTAAGGTTATCTTATAAACCTCTAGTACAATTTACAGCAACTTTTCTGTTTTTTTATTTGGTCTGGTTATAACAAACATTTTCGTTTCTTGCAAGATTTTATAAAATCAAATTGTTGAAATTTTGGAATCGTCTAATTTGATTGTTGATTTATTTCAGTGTTGGCGTTAAGTTTGGAGAATTAAAAGGAGCGGACAGTAAGAAATTTGTTCATGTCGTCGACGTATTTAATTTTGTTTAACTGAGTTTAAATTTTCGATTGAATATAATCACAAAATCCACGAAATAAACAAAATGTGCATGCTTCTAGTTCAGCTGTTTCAAACAAACATAATGAGGACGACGATGAGATTGGAAAAAACATTTTTTGATCTTTCGAACACTTCGTCTGTTCCCTGTTTGGTACTTTGCGATGGAGGGGTTATGGACATTGCCGCACGTAAGCGATAAATTAAATAAAACGAAAAAGTAGTCACTTTGTTTGAAACTAAATTTTTGAATCTAAATGCTTCATTGTCTCAAATTACCTTGAAGTTTTGTGTGATAACAACTTCCCAGACATCAGCCACGACACGTGGGAGCAGTTAAAAATGGACAATCACTGGCATGAAGTGTACTTGAGAGACAGGAGGTACGATCAAATTATTCACTTAGTGACGAGTGCCAAAGGAGCAAGTACTTTCTACCAGGCGCAGCACAATCCAATCCTGGAGAGCATTGATCAAGCCATTAGCCTTGATGACCGAATCGCAGATGTATGTGATCTAAAATATTGTACAATCGAAAACATTTAGAAAAAATGATGCAGTTCATTAAATAAGTACATTTTTTATATTTATTATATGCGTGTATGCGAGCTATGTATTAATGACATTTCTAGGCCTGGCTTGGACATCCGTATTATTATATTATTGATAATTCCACAAATTTTGAGAAGAAAATGTTACGAACTTTAGCGGTCAGTTCCAAATTTTACTTTTTGTGGTTTTTGGTTTTTCATTTAATGTTCACAAAATGCAATTTTTAATTACAAAATTTTCTTCTAAAACCAAAAAGGCTGTTTGTTTACGTGTTGGTGTTCCATTTTCGGATGGCAATCTGAATGATGTAAAGAAGCAAAAATTTTTGGTGGATTCGTTGGGAAATATGGTTGGTAGATGGAATAATCATAATAATCAATCAACTTAATCTTGAAAACTAATACGTTTTCGTATAGAATGGTGTCAAATGTGAAGAATTGTTAATCGGCGTTACGCTCTTGGCATCGAACGAGCCAACTGTGAAATCGAAAATAATCAGACGAGGAATGAATGGTTATTTCATTTGCAATATCTAATTTTTTAATGTATATATCCTAAATGAAATTTATTTCATTAAAGTCGAATGGCTTTCTAATTCAGAAACTTGGAACTTTGACTCAGGTTTTAATTTTTGTCTAAATTTCAAAATATGTGACACAGCAATTACAATTTTTCGAATAAGTGTTTGTGGACAAGAAAGACATTTTTACAAAGCGTATGATAAATTTAAAAAAATCAAAAATTTATTTCAATTAAATCTGAAATTATTTAATTAGTATATTTCAATGAAAATTAAGGTATTTGGAACTACACACTAGAAGTAAAGAAAGATAACAAATTGGAGTTGTCAAATAACATTTCATTTGAAGAATATCAGGTGGAAAAAAGTTGTGTGCATTCACACGCGTTCAACATTAATTAATATTTCTATTTTCCAGCTCTTCAAATTGCAACAAGATTCACGTTACGAAGAGATGTACGTGAAAAGCAAATATTTTTTGTGGCAAAATTTTTATTTTTGTCTGAACCATTTAATTGACAGGTAGGTTTGATCCGTCATTAAATTCAATAAATAGTATTAGTAATTTTATGTTAATTGTAAATTTATGTTAATCCTATCTGCAGTGATCTGATTTTCCTTGAGACGCACACAAGCAAGGACGCCTCCGATATATCCATTCCACCGTTTGTTAAAATCAACAAAGTTGTTACTGACGACGAGACTTACTGCATGTACAATTTAGCTGCTTCCAAACGAGTTTTGAAAGAAAAAAATTAATTCGTATTTTGAATATTGACTCGTTTGGCTTTGTCGTGTTTTCTGCTGGAGATTTTGATTACGAATATTTTTTATATTTGTCATTTATGCAAATCGCTCAACTTAAAACTAACGTCGTTTTCCTATGCGTGTAAATAAATAAATTTCAATTGATTGTGTTTTTTATTTTTTGAATTCATCTAACAAACCACTAAAAGATATTTTATTTCAAAACGTATTTACACGGAAAATAAATTTTCAAATAATAATAATAAATCATTTTTACTTTTGACGACATGACAGCTGTTAAGAATACGGATTACAATATTTTCAAAATAGTCATAACTGGAGGTTTGTCGAACTGAGCTTTAAAACAATTTTTACGTACGATTTCGTTATGTACTGACTCCAGACTCCAAAAATTTGTGTGTTCATATTCTCGAGAGCTCTAGTTATATCTGAGAGCCAGCGAAAGTAATTTATCAACTAATAGAAATGAAATTTCAAATTGCTTGCAGGGCCGAGGGGTGGCATATCGACAGCCATCCACAGGATAACTGACTTTTTTGAAAAACTCGGGTGGAATGTTAGTCGATGAGATATTGAAATTGAAATGATTTAAATTTTAAAACACACATGGACAAACACAATTTACGCCGTCAAATCATTCTGTTAATTTAATAATTCAACTGCAGACAAATGGAATGTGATAAAGAGAAAAATATCTTTTGTTAAAGTTAAACAACACGAGAATTCAAATGTTTATACTTATGCTGATATATTCTTACTATTATCATCCAGGTTTTTAACGTGCCAAGAATGTCAAAACTATTTTTCGAGTGAGTATTTTTATAAATGAACTTTCCAAAACCCCGATAATTTTTAAACTATATCCTCACGTAATTTTTATTCATATTAAAATTTACCAAAGAACATTTTATTACGCAGCGGTGGCATAGAATTTGATGCTCTGACCGAAAAAGAAAGTAACTCACAATTCGTTTGAAAAATAAATTATATTCTGCTCATTGTTAAAAAATAAATAATTTATATGCACTGGTTTAATGGGTTGCGTCTATAAATAAAAAATATTAAGTGATACATCCATAGTGATACATTTATACATTTTTCAGTTTATAAGTTTCAAGAAAATTTATTGAAAGCAAGCATCCAGTTAGAAAACACCGTCCTCGATTACGCAATACTGACCAGTAAGGACTGCGTTATATTCTGCGAACAGGGACTCATGGATTCTTCTGCTTGTGAGTTTTGTTTTTCTTTTGTTACCGATATTAGCTTTAATAAACTAATATTTTCTTAAATCTTAACATTAAATATAATTCTAGTGGCAATATGATTGCTAATCTAAATTTAACCCATCATCTGACGGGGCATTTTACTTGCATTTATGGATGACTTTTTAAAAATGGTTCAGCAGCGACTCTAATTTAGCAACAGCAGTAATAGTTATACGTATGACTAAATGATTGGATTGCTCTGAGTTTTATGCTTATGTGGTTATCTGGTTTGTTTAAGGACTTAAACTCAAGTGCTTGCTCTTCCGTCATGAGATTGTTGGAATTGCTGTTTGTTGCACTAACCTATGCATTAATATATTTTTTTGGTTTTAGCTATTGACAAAATTTTTAAAAAGAATAAAAATTAAAAAAAAAGAGTTTCTATAAGAATGTTTAAATCTGCAACAGACATATCTAGAGTTATGTGGGAGCAACTGAAAACATCGAATGAATGGCACGAAGTCTACTTACGAGACAATAGGTTGGCCTCATCATTAGACCATCTACTAAACTAATTTTTTTTCAAACATTTGAAAGCTAACAGAAGCTATTAATACAAATTTATTTTAATAAAAACTTATTCAGTATAAAAAAAACAAGTTCCCCAATGAGATGAAGTATGAGTGATAAAATACAACGTAATTTAATAATTGAAAAGATACGACTATGTGATTCACCTGATGACGGCAGCCAAAGGAGCAGTTGATTACTACAAGCAAAGCGGCAACTCATATTTCAGTAATAGAAATCCTGAAGACGCTGCTGCACTCGACGATAAAATAGCTGAAGTTTGCTGGGAGACTATTGTTTTATAATTGCAGACGAATACTGAATTTTGAAGTTTAAAGTTTAAATTTGAGAGAACTTGGAAAACTTTGTTATTGTTACAACATTATTTTAAACATCAACAAAAAAATAAAATCTTGAAAATTGAAAAAAAAACTATAACGATTAAAATTGGTGAAAATATTTTAAAGGCATGGGTAGGTCATCACACGTACGATGTCATCGACAATTCTACAGATTTTGAACAAAAAATGCTCAAAACAATATCTGTATGATTCAAATTCTTTTGCCTTTTTTGTAAAACCTGGCAGGTTTTTACATGAGAATGTTTGATTATTTTTGTAGTTGGTCTGCAAGAGAGTTGGCCTGTCTATCAGCAACGACCTAACTAACAAAACCAGCAAACACAAGTTTCTCGTAAAAAACATTGGAAATATGGTACGTTTGATATGGTGTAATGAAATGTTGTCTCATATTATGCTTTGTTGAATTAATTTTGTCATAAAAATATGTCATCAGTTGGTTAACTATCAGGAGTTTATTTGCGTTTACAATATTTTGACGACTGGCAAGCCTCATGTGCATGCACGAGTCAAGAAGCAAGGACAAAACGGTTACTAAAATACATTGAAATTAATGTTACGACGTAATCTATCATTCTAATAAGAATGAAAAACTTTTTATTGATAAAATATGCTTTAACGTTTGAGGTATTCAAAAATGTTTAAATTATTTTGAATTTTTCTCAAATTTCAGTTCAATGGATAGACGAGAAGAAGTCATGGAATTTTAACAGTGGTATCTTTTGTTATTTCGATCCTAAATTTATTCTTGAAGACGTTTTAGTCTTGCCATACAGTTGTGAATTACCTACCCTTTAAATTATTCAATGACATATCAGGTTATTGGACGTTCATTCACTCAGTTGAGCACGTTCCTCACCATCAGGAATCGGACTTCTCAACTCGTATATCGGCCACAGAATATAAGGTTCAATTCGCTTCTTATCAAACCGCTTTAATACATATTTTACCCGATATTGTGTTATTCACTAATCATCATCAATAATTTGCTGTGATTTTCTGTAAACACAATGCAACTGTAGCTTCTGTTATTGTTGAAAGATCCGGAGTACAGCGAGTTGTGTGTAAAAAGCAGATACTTTCTTTGGAAAGATTTATATTTTAGGCTCGATATTTTTGAGGAAAACAATCCCTCGAGGTTATCAAAATTTGATACTTGTTTCGGAAAATAAAAATGTGTGCAAATATGCCATAAAAATCGTTTTTCTCAACAGATGCAAAGGTTTGATACTCTTGGAAACGTTTACCACGCGACAAGGATCTGACTTGGTGCTTCCTCCCTTTGCTCAAATTGTCGCTGATGTGACTAACGTGCCAAAGTACCACATCACTACCCTAGCCAAGTCCATATCACCCGATATGTCACTGAGTGAAAAATAGCCGAAATATAAATGAATTTTCTACTCTATTGGTATATATGAAAATAATACTTTAGTAAATTTGCATGAACAAAATTCTTAAAAAATCAGCTTCATCAAAAAGCAATAAGACTTTTTGTCGTTTAGTTAGTTAAAAATATATTGTGTTTTGTTAACATGCTGCAAACAAGAACTATGATAATTCCATGAAGCGCTTAGTGTTTTTGTGGTTGTAACAAGGTGATAGAACTGCGCACATTACACAAATCATTAATATCTACGTAGGGCTGTTAACGCAGTTTTTAACAGAGCTCATTAATTAGTGTATCTCGAGAAGCAGAAATTGACAAAAATAAATGCATACAACTCTCTGGATAGAATTTATCGAAAAATATAAATCGTTGTAAAGGGGAGTGTTTGAGAGACTTTATCCCATTCCTTCAACATAACCAGTTTTTGAATTATAAATTTCTACACTGTTTCATTTAATCTCCAACAAGCTTTTTCTCTCATGACGCGTTTTTTAATACCCAGCACAATCTTTCAGATAACAAAAAAAAGTAACCACCTTCAACCACAACTAAATTAACTTTCGAATATTTGTGTATCAAACAACGTCAATGAAAAAATTGATCGGCGACAGTTTTAAGGAAATCGTTTCAATGAAAATTTACTTTTGTTATCTTTTACCAGCTTAAGTTAAATTTATTTCGGGTAAAATAGCGTTCAATTAAATTTTGGTTTTTAATAATAATTTAATAACAATAATAATGATAGGCCTCGATTGATCATCAAATGTGTTTAATAAATAATAATGTCAGAAAATTTTGTACACTAAAAAATTTGCATAAAATAAAAATGTTCAGAAAGTAAGTTATGTCAATGTTCTGCTGCATTACAATAGTTAGATACAAAATCAATTTCAAGGTAATAAAAATAAACTCATCAGAGTTCAGTTTGATTAAAATTTATATAAACAGTTTTGATTGAACTGAAAAACAAATCTGAGTCCAATAAAAAAACAGTCTAGCATGGCGAGCACATTTAGCAGAAGAATCATGTTGGGAATCACATCATTACAAAAATCTTATTATGTGCAACTAAATATGAAACAAGTTTTTAACTGTTTTATTGTAAATAATGTTCAGTCATCAGCGAATACAGTTATTTAACAAACGCGTCAGTCGTAATCGTTGTTTGGATTTTGATTGACAGGTAGAGTTTGTTTTATTTCATCGTGCAAGTTCTTGGCGTAACGAATGTGTTGCACGACCTGGATAGTATTGTAAGCGTTTTGCAGAGTATGACAACGCATGCGAAATTAATGAAATATAATTAGATTATAACGGCAAGCCATAACTCCAATAAAGCTGGTAAATAATTTAAAAAAACATCCATCACAAGCTTTAAATAAAATTGAATGCAAACGACCGTATTCCAAAATGAAATATTCATAAATCTTGCATTTTAGTAGAACGTTTCAAACAGATTAAAAAATAATTTTTGAACTACACAAGACACAAACTTCTTCAGCAATGCTTTCCGAGTCACACCTGACCAAAGGACTTTTCTTCGCATCACCCGTCAGCAGGAGGTTGCTTGAATCATCCTTCATTATAACTTGAATGTAACACTTGTTTTCTGTCGAAAAAGTTATTAATTCACAATTTCAACTCAATTTCATTTCAATTCAAATTCGGTTGTCTAAACGAGGCTTTCGCACAAGAAAAAAAATACAGTTTGGTTTTTGAATGAAATGTGATAAAAACCTTTGTTGGTCCATTGGCAGCCTATGAAATTTTCGTAAGACACTTGAAGAATGATGCTGTTTCCCTTCTTCATAAAGTATATCTTCTTGTTTGATATGAGCACGTGCACACTTTCACTCTCATGTCCAACTTGGAGTTCGTACCTAGCTATGAATCTGAAACAGACACCAAGGCTCGAATGTATCAATTACAGTTAGCTACACAGAACTGAAACAGGTTTTATTGTTAATAATATAGAATAAATTGTATTAACATTTCATCGTAGACGTTGTGGTTCTGTTGAAATAGAAACTCCTGGGCTTCAGCATGATAAGCAGAATATGGAGGTAACAGTCCGCACTGTCCATAGCAACATCTCGGTTCTCTGACTCTGGAAGGCCTTTTATGAAAATTTCCCTTGCTTGAATCCCTTATAGCGTGAGCAGTGCCCGACGTGAAATCCAGCACACCTGCTACGGGCTTTGTGATGGTTCCTACCACACCCTTTACCATGCCGCTTGCAAACCCCTGACCATGAAACAGTGATTGAGTTAACGTATATCAAGAACGATTGATTGAACCGAAAAACCCAAAGAAATATATAATAAAACCATTTAATAAATAAATTGTTTCGGCGCTGAACGTATAATTTTCTTTATAATCAAAAGAAAAGCGTATACACAAAAAAATGTTCTTACAGCAATTCCTTTTTCAGATGCTCCAAGGTAGGCTTGAGATGGAATGGATACAACAGCTCCTCTCAATCCGTGCCAGAGACTGCTGAGACCTGCAATGAGATGGTCAGAACCACCCTCCTTGTACTTCTGAAGAATCTGTTGCCTCTCAACTTGGTGCCTCTCGTCCAATGTTGCCTTTCCAACCGTGTCCGATAATGTGCTACTCATCTGCGTGTTGCAGCGCACAGGAAGTAGAAATTGAAGTAAAATGCACGGTAAACAACCAAGTTTTGTAAATCAACGACATAAAATTAGTAATGAAGTCAATAAATTTTAGCCAACAGATATCTATGAAGCAGTTGAAAACCTTAGCAACGGAATTAGTTGCCCCCTTGGTGACGTTTTTCAACATGCCACCAACATTCAATTCCAGCAAACACTGGACACCCTCAGCCATGTCACTAAAGAGTCCCAGAGGATTTCCAAGAAAATCAACGGAGCCAAGAATCCTGGCTGCCTGACCCAAGATTTCATTTGTGTAGTGATGACGGATCGACTCAAGCAAGAAGGTAAGCGTTTCAAAGAGGTGGTATTTTGTGAACGTATCTAAGAAAATAGTTCAATCTTCATTTAGTTCACAAAAATTGTTATGAAAATATATTTATTAAGTACTCTATATTTAAGAATTCAAAAATTGCAGTTTTTTTTAGACTGCAAAAATCAAAATATAAAATCTACTTCTTAAAGAAACTAAAACAACAAACAATTGTGATAATTCAACCTAATTCAATCTGCGCATCCTCGAATCTTATGAGAGGGATTCGGAGTGATTTTTTGATGATTTTAAGATCAGGAGGAAGGTCGTTTGCAGTTAGAACGCTGAGAGTGATGAAACACTGAAAAATTCTTATCATCCCGAAGTAGTATCTCTTAAACTCCGGCAATATCGCTACGATTCCAGACCTTAGATTGAAAATGCAATGGAAACGTTAACTACTGCTAAACTTAAGAAATGTAACTTTATCGATAAGACCCATTAATGAAATACCAGGCCGTTGAAAAGTAGCGGTCAAAACTTTTAAACAGAATCGAAAAAAATAAATTGAAACCTATACAGGTTGGAATAATAATTGAAAGCAATCAAATTAAACAATAGCAGTCCCTCGATCATCGGTAGCGGTGAAAGTGACCTGGAAGAGTTAATGTGGCTCTCACTGATATTCTCAATGTCAACTTCCTGTTGGTTGATGCGGAAGAAGTTGATCAGTCTCCACATGAGCACCTCTTCAACTTGCACGTTGATCGGTTTCATCGACACCAGGAATTGCTGTTCACCAAATTGAAAATCAAAAAAATAATTTTCATAATTACGTACATGATAGAAATCAAGAGTGTAACAAGGAAAGAAATAACGGAGAAAGAAACCTTGAATATTTGAGCATCCCACTGATGACTGGAAACTTTGTGTATGCAGATGTGCAACTGTGGCTTGCTGTCCGTCTCTGAGTCTCTCTTGTTGGATGGGGTGGCGTACAACAAGACGGGTCGGGGCGTGTCGAACAGCTGGTTGTCTATCTGTCATTCATGTCCACATCACCCCAAATCATATATATATATATATATATATATATATATATATATATATATATATATATATATAATAACAACATTTTTTAAATAATAACAATAATAATGATTACGGTAAAATATTTAAGATCAAAAACCTCTCTAGATAATTAGAGAAGCAGACCAACCTGAATTTTCCTGATATCAATCTGAAGGATCTGATCGGACTTGCAAAGGGAACATTCGAGGTGGGCGTCACTCATGAAGAGGTAGAGAAGTTCTTGCGGAGTCTCATCAACCAGAGAAACTCCCAGCCCCGGTAACCTCATCGAAACCTGCTCAGCGTCACCGAACATCATCATGAGTCATTGAAATAAACGCTATGAAACAATTCTGACAATTTTAAGATGAAACACAGGAAAGCTGGACAAAAACTATTGAAAACTATTGAACAAATACTATTAAAAATAGATACACATTACATAAAAGAAAGCTGAAAAAATAAATGGCAAGGAAGAAACAAAAATATTATCAGACGAAAGTTTTTTAAACCTCAAATTTTTGATTGCTGAAAAAAGATTGATCTTGAGGTTTGCCAGCATTAACAGACGTCTGACTCTTGATGGACTGCCGCTCCTTGCGACCCTGTACGAAGACCCAGCCATCGACGGCCTTGCTCTCGTAGTTCTGCCATCAAGTCGGTCAGGTATCGGAAACAGTAAATTCAAGTTCACAAAATAAACGAAGAAAAAGTAATTACAATAATACTAGTTTATATTACGAAAAAACTACTCAAATATAAATGCGATGAACGGCAGGGGCCGACCAAGTGACCCACCTCGTGCATGACGTCAGTAACTTGAAGCACCCTGGTAGGACCGTCGTTGAGAACTTTCACGCACAAGAACCCTGAACCTGGTTGAAGCTTCTCTCTGTGTATGCGCACGTGAGGCTGCACATTAGACGACGACGATGAGGAAGGCGATTTAGCTGACGATGATGCTGACTGAGATATCGGCGCCAGTATTGCCTGAGTGCCTGGCAGGTTAGGAAGTTGGCAGTTAAGCAGGTTAGGAAGTAAGCAAGTTATGCACGAGCGAAATGATAGCGGAAGTAATTTATGAAACCTTACGACCTCTGTGATCAATTTATAAATTGTAGAACAAATAATAATCATACATTCGAGCACGAAATAAATTAAATTTATCAACCAACCATCTCTCAATCCATAAACACCATCTTTCGGTTGCACGCATAAACTCCTCCTATCCCCACAGCACAAGTGACCGTCCTGAGGTGGCAAATTTTTATTTGCTCCATTGTCAAACTTTCATCATTGAGTTTTAATTAAAATATCGTTAAAATGAAACAAAACGACAAAAAATAAAATTAAAAAAACAACGATATCGTAACATGAAAACAACAACAAAACCGACAACACTAACAACATCAACAACAGCAACAACAATAACATTACAGCAAAGTGAGCTAACAATAATAAAACACAAGCACAGCAAACACATGACAATAAGACTACACAGAGGGGACAACAACTATACACAAACATGACAACAATACTGCACAAACATGACAATAACACTGCACAAACATGACAACAACACCGCACAAACATGACAATACAAACACATTAAAACAATGCGGGGCAACAATAAAGCAGCACTAGATAACATAAAAACCAAAAACGGTGACAACCCAAGAAAACTCTGACGAAAGAATAAACACACAAAAAATAACTTTCTGACGACAAGCACAGAACCGGCAATCATTCTGATAGCAACAGAGCAGCAAAACAAAACGAGCACAAAACAAAATATTAAAGAAAAAAGTGACGACGCACGATGAACTTCCATGTTTGCGTTGAAATTCTCTTCTCGTCAGGTTTGCGAATGGTGAGTGGCATTTCCTTGCTGGGCTGCAGTGCGATGTCCTTTATGTCGAGGACATAGACGGTGCTGGGAGTCGTGGAGAGGGATGAGAATGAAGAGGAAGAAGAGAAGGAAGATGAAGATTTTTTAAAAGCCGGATCCCGAGGAGCAGATGATCCTTCGTGCTCCAGTAGACCCTTGCTGGTCATCCTCCACAGTTGAGAACGTTTGCCTGCCTCCTTGTTTCAAAACAAACAACAATTTAATGATGATGAAATGTCAGATTTCAGTACTCAACAGTGTAGCGGAGGATATAAAAAGGAAATGACGTCATTAAGCAATTGAGGGATGATACGATAAATTTATGTATTAATGAAAAATTTTAAAAAATTCCTTGAAATAGAAAAAAACTGTTTGTATGAAAAAATAAATTAAAAATGATGAAACAAAAAGAAATGGAATCCACAATGGGCATCGTGTGAAACAAACTTTCTTTTTGAGGACAACCATTCCGGGAGATACAACATCCAGTACTAACTCCGGATCGAAGGATTTTTGATGATACGACGGCGATGGAATGGTGGATGATCGGTGGAACGACCAACCTCTCTGCTGACTGTACGACGCATGTGTTTGTTCATCTTTAGTCATCCAAATCAACACCACCAACACCATAGTTATTAGCACCAGTTTCAATATCACTAAAAACAACCATCCATTTATTTTAAATGCCAAACAATAAAAAGCAACAAAAAATTAAACTAGCCAATCCTTCATTTTATCGTTATTCAAACAATTGATCAATCAAACATTCAAACAATAAATATATAAGCTATTTTGAACAGGACATTAGCAGGTAATGCAGTCATGCTCAAAGGCTTCCTAATTTTTACATGCATTCAAAATGCACGGCCTTGTTGACTAAACATTGACAATCGAAACTCGAAATATAATTAAAATAATTTTTCAAACAAATCCTTACTTTTTGAAAGTCTGAGTGAAGGCAATGTAGATGAAGTTTTCATAGCAGAGTTTCTCAGCATCGCCCATCTTCTTCATGTCGTACGATGCGCTGGTGCCGCTAGGCACCCTCAACGTTATGTGGCCCGCCATGGTCGGCTCGTCCCAGGCATAAGGTACTGTGTTGTACATTATAAATGGGGTGAGTGAGTGAGAACGAAAAATAAACTTAACGTGTGAGGTTACGTTGTAAACCGTTGCACTGATTCATTCCCAAATTTGTAACTGTTGAACACTTCGCTACCATAATAAAATAAGTAAAAAATATTTGCAATTACGAAAAAATAACAACACCATGACATTATAATAATTGAATAAAGTTTACAATTGCGCTTATACTGTAATGAAAATTTACTTATTTCATTACAAAGAAATAATATTTATAAGCCAGGCGTGACTGGTTGAATTGTATAAACTTACTTGATGTTTTTGGCTTGACACAGATTTGAAGTCGTTGATTGTCAACTCTACTTTGATGAAACAAAACAGGCACCTTTAGGAATATCGTTGTAAAAACATCATTTCATTTTAACGGCTTTTTAAAAAAATAGCAGTAAAACTGGATAGATAACAGTGGATCACATCTACAAATAATAAAACCAACAAAAATAATATCATAAAATAATACAAATGTAAAATTAATTTATCTTTAAGTGGACTGACTTCAGAAAAGTTGTCGATGCGATAAGGTGCAGGCATGGAGTCAGCATTAGTGAAGATGACAAAGAATGCCGCTCCAACTAACACGACGTCTACGTGAATGAAGCAGCATTGATTTGTATCCGTCCTATTAACGTCCAAATCAAATTGTAGATTATTTGTTTTATTTAGACAGCAGATCAATGAATATACTAGTAACATTTATATTAAAACTTTTATTCCTTTTATTTGTTTTGTCGTTAGCACCCTTAACGTTTCAAATGCTATATATATATATCCAACAAAATCATATTGAAAACTCTTGTTGACACATCTGGTTTAATTTGAACATGTCTACAACCGATACAAATAAAATGAATAGAAATGAACGTACTAGAGTAAGAGAGCAAACCTCATATTGATGTGGAAAGAATCGACTTTATCAATCTGGAAGCCGCCCGACCAGTGACACCTGGGCTCTTCCATCACCCTCACACACAACAACGTGTCGAAATCAACACGTGACCAGTGGAAAGGCAGGACACAATTGGAGAGGGCACACAGGTAGTTAGATGTTGCGTCCTTTATACAAAATCAAATATTTGTTGCCGGCACACTTGGACAAAAGATATCAGTAAGACTCACTTGTTTCATGGTTTGGTGCCTCTGAGCGTACGCCAGCTTGTAAGTCGTCCTGTTGTCCAGTTGATACCTCGGAGAAAAAGTGCAGATGTTTGTGTCTGAGTATCTGCCCTTCCCCTGTTTCACCTCTATGCCGATGTTGTACACCCTTTCAAGCAAACATTTAAGCTTTCAACAGAAAAGAGAGATCCAGGGATTTTAAAAAAATGTAAGTTTGTTTTCAGCCTCAGTGCTGTAACTTGTATTAATTATTTTTACATACTTTACACAGTGTTTAAAATTACAAGCAGTTGTGAAAGCAAAGAAGCAGCGAGCAAACGAACCAATCGGGTCGATCGAGCTGAGCAACTCGAACTTGCCTGACGGTAACTCCTCGCTCTAACATGAATCTTGGACACCTGTCAACAAATTGTGAATCAAAAATATTTTCATCTACACAAAAAATCAACACATTCCTTGCTTCAAACTTGAACGAAGTAATTTCATTGCATGTAACGCATAGATTAAACACGCTTATACCGTACACTGATCTGGAAGATTTAAATAATCGGGCAGATTACAGAGTTCCAAAATTTTTCAAAATTTCATAAATGTTTCGTCAAATAAAAAAATCTCTTTTTGCAGCTGTCTGTAATGATTTTTATAAAAAAAGACAGCAAAAACTACGGAACGTGGAATTACATTTAACTGAACACAAAAGAGCAACTATAATTGTTTGCTATTAGAAATAAATACGCTGAGAAGTACAAGCAACAAACATCATACCACGATGGGGTTTTTCCTTCTGGATGAACCGAATTACCCAACCTCATGGTACATCTATCGTAATGAATGAAAAAAGGAATGAATGAATGAATGAATAAATGAATGAATGAATAAATGAATGAATAAATAAATGAATGAATAAATAAATGAATGAATGAATGAATCAATCAATCAATTAATTTTCCTTGCTGTTATATATATATATGTATATATAATGCCTCAAATGTAATAAATAGTTAGAATAAAAAGCCTTATCATTATTTACATTAAAAGAAAAAAATTGACAACATGATAAGGGTTGTCATCTTACATAGATTGTTAATGTGAGCGATTTGACATCTCAATATAAAATATTGAAGAATGAAATCTAGACTAATCATTCGTATAAGATAATTAGCCGAACATGTAGAGAAGGAATGGCGACTAACAGTTCATAGAGAGTCTTATCAGTGAAGGAGAAGAGAAGTGGGCTGACACTTCTGGCGAGTTCGTGCTCGTCAAACTGACCTGCCGCCATGCTGGCTTCGTGTTGTTTAAATATCAGCGGAAGTCCTGATTTGTTGACCAGCCAGTAGGGCGATGAAATCGTCACCTTGTGCGAACAATTATTTTCCATGCAATGTTGAATATCAACAATTTGTTTCCATTATAAACGATTGAGAGATAAAAATAAATCTTCAAAAACATTATTTAAAGATGAATTAATTGACAGTTATACAAAACTTCAAATTAAACGTGATTGTTTGAGAGTAATCTCTAGAAAGGCACGTAAAAAACCATCCACAATCTATAAGTAAGAACATTACGAACAAATTAACATGCATGACCTATGTAGAAACTTGCAATAAACAAATTACATTTTAAAAAAGACAAAAAGAGATGTCCATAAGAATGACGGGCGATGTTTCCTCACCTTCAAACCGCCAGCCAAGCCAGCCTTCACCTTGATGCCAAGTGACAAGGGCCTGTCCATGACGTCACAGAGTGTCAACGAAACTTTGTTGTCCACAGTGCCCACAGGAATTGTGAGGTCCTGACATTTCGTGAAGTTCTCCAGGGTCATCGTGAATCCAATGTCCTTGCTGAGGTCAATCTGTATATAATTTACCATTTAATAGTAGCGACGAATAAAATGAAAAAAAATGAATACATAAAATTTTTTATTTTTCGACACTCATCGCTTCACTAAAAAGGATGATAAACATAAAAAATAATATGAATGTTTACTAAACTATTTAAACGAAACACAATCGATAATAATGAGTTCACAAACAACATTCATGAAACTAATGGAAGTGCATAAGCTCATGAGCAACAAGGAAACATCCAATCAAAAGTTATGATCAGTGAAAAGAACGAACCTCCATCAAATAAACCATCTTGCCAGGTTTGATTGACATTTGTGGCAGCCAGGACGATCCAATGTGCTTTAGTGAGCAGTTTAAATCAACGGGCAACAAATTCTCAACTCTCATTGGAGGGCAGATGCTGATCATGTGACCTGCATGATTCATATCATAATTAATTATTCATAATGTTAATTTTACGCTAACGCTACAAAACATATATACTTCAAAATTGATGTAAATAAATTTCTGCAACAAAATCTGGGTGAACATCGTACAAAACTTCTGGAATTAATTCTGACCGGGTGGCGGGAATCTAGAATGAGATGATGTGGGAGACTGAGAAACATTCCTGTTGAACAGCTCATCAGGTGGGTAGGCCTGTCTTTCGATGCATACACAAAACCTTCGTGTGAACAATTAAAGTTAGCTGCTACAGAATGAAGGTCAAAATTTTAGTCTTAAATTAAAAGTTCCATCAAAAAGTAAAAAATTTGAAGACGTTCTTGGATGATAGGGTCTGTCAATAAGTATTTAAAGCATGAAAGCCAAAAGGTTTAACATGCTCTTAAATTATAAATTCTCTCAATAAACATTTGAAGTATAAAATTATAAAGATCAAATAAATAAGTAGCAAAAATGAAAAAAACATATTTCTCATAAACAAATAAAAAAATCAAAACCAATAAAACATCGCATAAAAAGCCTCATAAAAATCGTGAAGAAAAGAAGGGCAACAAACAGTACAGACCAGAAACAAAAACAGAAGTAAGAACAGAAGCAAACACTTATGAGGAAGAAAAAGCCTACTTGAAAAAATCCTGTCCAGTACCAAGTGACGCACACGAGTTTAGCGAGTTGTTCTTCTTGTCAGAATGGTTCGTGAAGGACTGCCAAATGATTGCATCTCTGCACCAGTCCATCATGGACCTCAGCGGTCTGATCCAGATTTTTGAGAAGACAAAATGCAGTGGCACAGGACTCTTGCTGAATGGGTTCACCTTTATGATGCTAATCTTCGCTGGGTTACAAAATTAACCGTTGGTTGCATTGCTGTAATAATTAATTATGATATAAATGCGTTACGAATATTGCACCTCCTTCATCATATCTTGATTGTCATCATAAAAGTTATCATTTTTGTCGGCCTCATCATCATCATCATTATCATCCTTATCAACATCATAAGTAATCAAAATTTAATTAATTATTTTCAAATCAATTTGTCGTCAAAATCGCATCATTTACTTCGATTCCACTCCCTCCATTCAAAGGAGCAAACAACAAAACATTTTAAGAGTGTAGGTACAAAAAATACTGTTACCAACTGTTGAGTCTGCTCAGCCCCAACAAAATGTTAGCAAAAAATTTGCGATTTCATCAGAAATTAAACCCGAAGTTTCCAGAAACAACGACAATTTTCAAGACAATCTTCATTCAACATTGTTATCGTAACCAATGTAGGTGCCAAATAGGTACCATTTGTTTGGCTTTCCAGTTTGACTTCAATAGGCTCATCTAGTTGATTGTTGATAAGGATAGCCGACCTGACTCTAATAACTTTCCTGGCACTTCCTTCTATTGAAACGTCAAACACCAAACGAGCGTGGGGCCATGTCTGAAACTTTAATACAAAACTCATGTTCATGTGTTCGAGGCTTATAAACAACTGACAATTTCAACATAAAAATCAAAACGGACAAACAACTGCACGGTTGTTGAATGACAAATATGGCGAAACTCACGATTTTCGATGTGTTGTCGATGTCAGACGATGCGTGTCTGAAGAACGTGCCAACTTTGTCAATGGAGACTGGTGAGATCTCCTTCCAGCCTTCCACTTTTATTGCTATCTGATTGACTTGCAGGCCATGCGAATCCTTTCGAAATATTTATATATTCAAATAATCTAAACACGATATTAAAAATATTTCTCAATTTTACTTTATGTCGTATTTTGTTCCTTTCAGCCACAAGGAAAGAGACTTCACTACTGTCCGATGCTCTCTTCCAAACGCTGTTTGACTTTTGAAACTCACTCGATAGATTCATGGTATATCTGTAAATAACACCAAATTTAAATTACAACCGATACACGCATGTGCATATATAACGATGTGCATCATTGACCCATGTAAAATTTCCGCAATTTACCAGTACTTCAATAGAAAAACTGCGAATAGATTGGTGGTACCTCGACGGTGAAGATGTGAAGACGGAGAACATGACGTCACACCCGACCTGATTGCGGAGGGTGAACGGAATGAAAGGCACTCGACGTCTCGAATTGTACTGACCGCTGCTGTTGCTGGTCGAGGAATGATGATGAGTCGTTGGAAACCAATCAAAAATATGTGTGAAAAAAAGTTTGCAAAATTGGTAACATTTCTTCGTAATTATCAGTTAATAATTGTTGTTGTATGCCATGCAAAAAAAAAAATAAAAGTTTTACAAATGCGTTAAACTTGACAATTTGAAAAGAAAAAAATTAGATACAAAAATAAAAATTATTTCGTCAAAAATTTGATACACATAAAATAATCACTTGTAGTCCTCCATCCACTTCAGCTTCGTCTTAGTGTAGAGGTCCAACAATGTTCGTGTGACATTCAGATTGACGATTTCAGATGGATTGGCAGCTGAATTATGTTTAAAAAATGCTGTCAGAAATATAAAGTACAAGGAATCAGAATTATCAGTTAGTTAAAAGCAAGTCTCGGAAAATAATATATAGCATATTTACAAAACAACACACACACACAGATGTGAATATATATTATAACATATATTCATGTATAACTAATGGAGCCTGTTGAAAATCATTAACATATATTATTTGTAGGTTATACCTTTGACATCAATATACATGTTTCCTTCATCTTCAACCACACCCTTCTGCCATTCCAATTTGCACCTGGATAAAAATATTACAACAGAGTTTAAAACGTATGATTATGTAAATATAAAAAACCAACTGGAAAGAATGTTTAAGAATTAAAACAAATCCTCAGCCTACCCCCACTTTTCTAGGAATGGCTCCCACCCGGAAAGAGCCCTGTTGTAATAATCTCCGTACAACTTTATCCTGGCTTTTCCTTGCGGATGTGGCAGGAAGTTGTGGAGAACATAAATATTGTAGATGGTTAGCTCAACCAGCGGAACATCGGCATCCAAGCAATCATCGATCAAGCAGATCTGTATTGTACCCTCCTTCAACTGACCATTTTGAAATACAAAGTTAAATAAACAATTTGTATGTAACACCAACAGTTAAATTCAGATTAATATAAATGAATTGAATTTAGATAAAATGAATTATGCCTTGCGAATTTTCAAAAAACAAAAATAAAGTTAAAAAATGAAAATTTAAATCTCATAAACGAGTATTAAATACTTAACATGCAAATTAAAAATGACCTCAAAGCCAGATATATCAGAGAAAATTGGTTTGTACTCCTCATTGTTATCATTATCATCATCATCATCAGTCTTGACGACAGGAGATGTGTGACCCGACAGCCACATAACAGCCTCATCCAACCTGCCCTGGAATCTCTTCAAGGCATCCATACTGTCCTGCTCAGAAAATCCCAAACTTTGAAGTTTGCACATGGACGACTCTGCTTTCGTATAATTATTACAAATCAATATTATTATGGTAATCATTACAAATACAATATATGACAAATTTAATAAAGTCAAAAAAAAGATAATTCACAAGTAAATGCAAAGTGATTACCGTAAGCAGATTGAAGATCCCCTGAAATGCCAATGTTGGCTTTTTTGTTGGCTTTGGAAGCCTGAGAGACTTGATGCGGCATGGAGTTGATGATGGATGTAAACAACTTGATGTCATTGTATGAAAGACGAATGTTTAACGTTTGGAAGCTTATCTGCCAGTTAGGACAGTTAAATCTAAGTTTAAAAAACTGTAATAGAAAAAAAAACAAAACATCTTCGTCCAAAATAAAAAATGTATTTGTACATTTTTATAACATCTATATTGACATAAATTGTGGTCTTAAACAACCTCTAAAACGGGTCTGACGGACTGAAGCTTCTTGGTGGCTTCCAACAATCCGGATGACTGCATGCTGGTGGTCTTGTCGATGGTGTTGTTGTTCGTATTGAGTTCCAGGGTTAACAACATAGGATCAATGATGGATAGGGCTGTTTCATCTTCGGCAGCCAGGCAGCAAGAGAACACTTCCATGTTCTGCAGACTGCAGGACAGGGGTCGATCGGACTGAGGTTTGCAAACAATCACTGTCGTACCCTGGTTTAAAAATAATAGGCCGACTAGTATGCACAATAATGTAGTAATATTGAAAATAAAAAGTTTCTAATGAAGTTTAAGTGAAATTCAAGTGAAATTCAAACAACCAAAATTCAGGCTTTTACAAAACATTAAATAGCTTTTGTAAACAATAAAACGATACACTAAACTATATAATTGTTAGCACCGGTTAATGTCAAGTTGGAACAAGTTACTCAGTAATTCTTAACCCCAATTTTCAATTTTATTTAAGCTATAAAAATGAAATATAAAAAAAGACTTTCTGACTTTTATTATGACGGCATTTGTGTCTCTGTCGCCAGCGTCTTCCACAACGACAAGTTCTGTGTCGCACATGTTCAACGTCACTTCCAACTTTCTTTGCTTATCCTGACACGGACAAACATAAATTTGAATTTTATGTAAATCATATAATTATTTCATTCAGGTTAACTAGCAAACTTATAAACATGAAAAAGGATAATAAACAAACGAACAAATGATTTAACGAACAATTGAACAAACAGATAAATGAACAATTGATCGAATGAACGAACAAATGAACAAACAAACACCTACTTCTTCCATGACACTGATCCTCTTAGTTATGATACTCCCACTTTGAGTTGAACCGTATCTCGCCTCTCTGTCCTTCCTCTCTTTTTCATCTCTCTCTGCAAAATTTATAATTTAATAGCCAAATTAATACATTAAGGTCACCATCCGTGTTTAACATGCTGCAATCACTCAAAAAAGTTTTCAAATATAATCCTAAGTCAGAATAACTTCATAAGCATTGACCACATTTAGAAAACAGGAATTCAAACAAGCGTAATATAAACGAAACATTTAAAATTAATTGATCACTGCTGTAATGAAAAGAGCAATCCCATGCTTAAGCCGTGCTGCAATCATTCAGCCAACAAACACGTCACTGGTTTAATGAATCGTTCAACAACATTACCTTGTTGGAAAGGATCTTCAGGCGATAGCTGCAAGAAATTTTTAGTGGCAAGCAGCCAATCAAATATGCCCATCATGCGAATGTTGTTTAGAAGGATGTGATATTTTTCTGAATCTCTGTTCATCCTACATCTGCATTCAAACCTCAACGTCTCGCCTTTCGTTTCCGAATCGGGAGAGGCTCGAAGGATGTTCGAGAAGACGTTTGGTCTCACATTCACTGGATCATCTGGAGTGAATGTTTAGAGACAAATTATTTTTATGTTAATTCATATCCAGATCACTTCATTAAACCCTTCTAAAAAACAATAACCCCATCAAACAAAAAAATGTTGAATGTGAAAACAAACATCGCTACAATCTATTTTATGGAAGAATAAGTAACCTAATCTACCTAGATATCTGCTGTCAATGCAGTTGATCTCATGACACACGAGACCAATGTCTTTCGATTGATCGGACCGAGTGACAAAGTGAAAACTTGATTTAATAAGGTCCACGATGGCCAGAGATGTTTCAGCTGATTGTTTGTTTTTTGCGTCACAATGCATGTCATCATGATCCTGTTCGTCAGGTGATTGTTTCAAGTCCGACTGTGTTGGAGATGTTAGTTTCGGAAGAAGCTGTTTAGCAGATGTGGTTAATTTTGTTATCTGGATATCTGGCTTTGAAGCAGATTTACTTTCAACCTGTTTAGAAACAAAATTATCTATTTCTGAATGATTTTTGACAGTTTTCTGATCTGTTGCTGCTGCTGTGACATTGGTGTTGACTGCGGTGGTTGTTTTCGATTGGGCGAGTCGTATATGTGGAAAACTTTTTATATTTTCCTGCGGTGAAGTTGAAGTTGTCTTTGAAAAGTCCTGCTGATTTGGTGCTTTATCGAAGTTTCTTTGTATAAGTTCAATTTGCACATTCTCCAAATCCAAATCAATAGTAAGGCTCACGTACGGTTCCTCTGCCAACACAGACTGTAATAAGTAGATCAAATGCTACAGTCTACAACAGTCCAAAACTCTACATTAAAATTATATTCAACTAACGTGAGTTCTTGGATCTTTCATATGGGATAAAAATTGTGGGCTGAAGTCATCCAACTGTTCACCAAAATTGTGAGCCAGCAATCCTCTAACGAGCTTGTACTGCTGTGGATCAACAGTCATTTGAACGGAAGACAAACAGGCTTTGATGCTCATATCACTGACCGATCTGCTGATATCACCATCCAAGTTGCGTTCAACAAGCAGCTTCAGCTGACACTTTTGCTTCAAAATCCTGCGTGGCTGTTTATCATTTTCAAGTTGATTACTGACATTTGGTGATAAATATCGTTATAAATGATGATCTGAAATAGGATTTGGTATAAAAGTTAAAACAACAATAGCGCCAGTTCTTTAGCAGCTGACTTAATAAATGACAGCCCAGTGGCCTTTTAGATGCGGAGAGAGCATACCAGAACTGTCAATGCTAAAACGCATTAATTCCAAACGTTGAAAACGTCAATCAACTCTATCATGAGTCGTAAACCAATAAAAATTACAACTGATTGAAAGCAAATAGTCTGTAGCAAAGCTGAAATCGTAAAAAATACTGGCCCATTCAGAATATTACAATGAATTCTAACTTATTACTATATTTACATATTTACAAATATATAAAGATTACAGGACAATAAATTCACATACTAAAAAAATCTGAAAACTATAAACCAAAGATAAATTTCACTTGCCTGCCTTCTGATAAGAAAATTTTCAAAAACAAAATCTTTCAAATCTTTTTTCTCAAAGTCCGTTCCATTCTTTTCACTTTTGTTCTCCTCTAGTTTGTTATTTGTTAATTTTTCCTTCACATCAAACTGGTACAAATTTCCTTCTTCGTCAGTTTCGTAAGGCATCCACAGAGCTGAAAAGACTTCCACATCGCTTAGGTTGACATCCATAACATCTAATAAGCATTTTGTGACAGGAGGTTTTGTGTAGGTCTGATGTTGCTGCTGCTGCTGATGCAATTTCTTCTCTTCTAAATATGTTCTGTCGACATGATCATGAGAATTTCTAGTCGAAGAAATATTAGATGAGAAAGATCCGTCCATGCCCAACGATTGATATAAACTGTTGAGAGCACTGACATTCTGCATTTGCTGCTGCTGCCTCGTCAACTGGGGACTCTTCGCATCTGTTTTTATCTGATAACTCAGTGGAACATCAGTGAAAGATACAATATTGTGCTTTAAATTTCCACCACGTTCTTCCCTACAAACATCATTCGTCTCATTGTATCCAGAAAATAAGAATTTGTTTCTGATCTGCAGAGTACCAAAATCCATAACTAGAACATCTCTGGACCTGGAGCTGTGAGGAATAAACAGAACAGGAGCTCCTGCATCGATTATCATTTTTATGCGAGCATTGTGAGAAGCGACTTCAGGTATCTGGTTTGCAATTGAAAGAAAACAAATTAGTTTTGCTTGACTTTAACTGCATTTTGAAATAAAAAAATAAAAGAAACCTTTTCGTTCAATAATAAGAAAACGTTTATGACACATTATATCAATAGCTACGCTGAATATGCGCAGTGTGAAATAATTTTGTGAAAGCCAAATAATTTCAGCTGGCCAACCTTGACGCCTTGTGAAGCTGCTCTAGACCTATTGAGCATATCTTGAAGTTGGTTGAAGTTCTGCATGAAAGCAATGAGTTCCTGGAAGAACCTGTGCGTGTGTATGTAAAGAACTGAGGACATCTCCATCGTCACTTGGACATCATACTCTCGCAGAAGGTTAGGATCTGGAGTGCTATATCTAAGAAAAAATAAGAATCGTCATCAAATAATCAGCAATAGAATTATATTAAAATCATTATGATATAAAAAATATAAATAAAAATGCGAAAAATTTGTTCCAAATGACCAACGTCCTAGGTCAAATCATTAATAAAACGACACAGCTGCTTTCCGAGAAGTGAAAAAGTTAGTAAATTTATTAAAAAAGGAATAAAATATCCCGATTCTTTCATGCATCGTAGATATCAATTTCAATTAAAAGATGAGTGAAACGTGCACTTGAAGTAAATTTTGTGAGAAAAGTCAAAAAATATGTAGTAAAATTTTCGAAAAAAAGCTTTAAACTTGAAAAATTAAAACAAACTCCAAAGGAGTTAATTAGTTTGTATAGAAGAAATTTAATTGGGGGGTTAAAAAAACAGAGAGATCCTGGTTACTGTTTCATTTATTTCGGCGACTCTAACACGTTTTCAATCGGTATAAGTCTCAGCACATTATCATGACTAATAAATTAATTATTATGATAGCTACTGACTTAAAAACATGAAATTTTAAAGCCGTATTCCCCGTGGTTTTGAACTTTTCAAAGTACATTTGTCCTTCTGGAGAGCAATCAAAAATGGACATACTTCCTAGATGACCATCCACCTGCAACCAAAACAATCAGGCAATGATCATCACAAAGACATTGAAACAAAAATCCTATTTAAGAATAGATAGCATAGGTATTACTTCACCAACAAAAATTTTTTTAAAAATATGTATTTTTATAATGAATGCATTTTCAACATCACATTATCTTTGCCATCGTTACGTAAAAATACAAAAAGAAAGTAATATCATCTAAAATATAATTTATATTTCTAACAAATTAAAGTTTAAGAGTTAAAATGTTGTTAATGTAACCCATAAAAAAAAACACAACAAAATCCTATCACAAGCTAAAAAAAAAGAATTCAATTACATCTGATGGAAAAATGACAAACGACAAACTTCCATGTTCCCTGAGAGAGTAACGGCGTGACAGTTGAACTGTGATATGTTGATGTGGGCTAGTTCGTAAGTTTTCTTATTGAGCACCAGTGAGAAACTTTGGATCTGAATCTGAATGTCCATATTGTTCTCGTCCGTTGAGATATTCAACACGTTTTTTAGAGAAGATGCACCTAGGAAAACAAAAAAAAAATTAGAAAATATATTACATATAGGTCAAACGACATGGTTTTTCAACATAATATATTTTTTAATATAATTGATAATGTTTTACAACTATTATATTATTTAAATTACAAAAAATTTTGACTAAAAGCAAATTAAAAGTTAATTTTGCCACAAAAGTTATTATAAAGTACGTTAACATTACTATTCTAAATGTCATCTCATCGATCAAACGCAAACTAATATAACTGTAAACAAATTACTTTCCCGGATTTGTTTAGCATCATCACCGTTGTTGTCAGATTTTTTAAAACTGGAGACCAGGCTTGCATCACTCTCCTGCACCTTGCCACTGACTCCTAGAAACTCCAACAGAAGCACCCAGGCTTGTAAGTTTATGAAGGTCTCCAGACTGTTCAGCTCGATCGCAGCTTTGTAATTTATCTGATTTTAAACAAAAGTTTAATAAAAGATGTCAGATTTAAAAACTTGAATACCAGAAAAAACTCCGATAATAAACTTATGATGTTTCAGCGCTCTATAGAATAATAAATATAAAAATATGAAATTAATAACTTTTTTGTATTTGCTTTCAAAAACAGGGCACTGTTTGCTCAGTTTGAAAATTTTTGCATGGACCAGACATACTTGTGGTTTGGTTTGTCTTGTGTTAGTTTCTGAGACACTGTTAATGTATTTAACAATTTTTAAACATAAGAGCCATTCCCTGTCAACTTGAACCATGGTCCACAACCAACCATCTTTAATATTTTTTTAAATTTCAACAGGAAGTACCTCAATGATTTCATCCACAAAATAAAATTTTTATAAAAATATTTCAAATATTTTTCAAGTTGTGAAGATTTTTGTAGCATCACCTCCAATTTTTGAGTCAATTTTTTTCACGGACTAAAAAATTATTTAAAACTCGATGAAAAAACTTACAACGATAACTTCATATAAGTGAAAGCGTTTTCTAATAGATAATACAATCCGCTATCATATTCTGCTAAAAATCTCAGGGTTTTTTAACAAAATATCAAAAAATACTTTAAAAATCGATTTAGTTTTAAACTTGACATAAGCGAAAATGTTTTCTAATTGAAAATTGAACCCGCTATCATATTCTGTTAGCAATCTCAAACAACAGTTCAACTTTTTTTGGCAAATTTTTTTCCATTAGAAATGGCCTTTTAACACAATATTGAAAATTGTTAAGAAAAAAACTTTAAAAATCGGTTAAAAACTTGAATGCAGATTTTAACGAAATTATGTTTATCAATTTAGACTATAAAGTACTTAAAATACAAAATAAACAATTATTTTGCAATAGATTTTCAGCTATAAAGCAACGAAAACCTGAGAGTATTGAAAAAAAATCAATTTTTTTCAAACATTTGTTGTACAAAGTATCTTTTGATTCAGAGATATAACTTCTATATGTTCTGTTATTACATTGTTCGGTTAATTTGTACAGAAAATGTCACTAAAGTACATTGGCTAGTTGGAGAGATATTGCGTTCTACATAGGTACAAGATTCACAAGATTTAAAAATATTCACACAAAAATTGGAAAGTGGTGTCACAAAAATCATCATAACTTGAAAAGTAATTGACATGTTTTTATATAAATTTCATTTTGTCAATGAAATACACTTAGATACTTACCGTCAAAACTAAAAAAAAAATTAGAAATGGTTTGGCGTGAATTTTTTTTTAAATCGTTCAATCTGACAGAGAATGACTGATACAAAAATTTTGAAGTTATATTCATACATTTAAAACAGTTTTAACTAATAAATCATTGAATAACATTAATAATACTATCTCATATATTTCAAATATACTGAAAAAAAGAAACGTTAGGAATATTTAGAAGCAGTGCAATCACCTTTTATGAAGAACTCTCTTGATGTCACTGGCGTCATCAAATGCTTTTCTATCAAAATTGAACGCAAACTGGGATTGGAAGCTGGTTGGAAGAGATGGCGGCAAACAGGGAGGTGGAAGGTCAATAACACTCGACGGACAGGATTGGGATAAGAATTTGTGGGTCGATAGTAATGGCGATGCATCCCTCCCAAATTGATGTGAAGAGGTTGATGACGCTGTGGTCTTCCTTTGCGATTTTTCGTCTCTAACATTTTTATGACTAGATTGATAAGACGCCATTAAAACCCTGAAAATTAATTATTATTCAATTCAGAGAAAAAAACAAGGAAACAAATTTATAAGCAAATTAAATAAACATTCAAAAGTTCATTATAGAAAGAGTATATTAAAATGGCATCACGATACTTTGGTTTTGATCCTAATAAATCTTCAAGAAGCATGGACCTCAGCTTGATTTCGTAAACTGAGAAATATGAAACATTGGCGATATCTGCAGTAAAGTTCTGTAGTGATAACTTTATAATCTCTTTGTTCTCGCTGGTGTCTCCTTTGAAGACGACATTGAACAGGGGCATGACTATACTTGCCCTGACAACTTGTTGAAATTTGTGCGGTTCATCTTGTTTTGTGACACGTTGCTTCAAAGATTGTTTGATGTTTTGAGGCGGGCTTTCAACATTTTGAAAGGAAAAAAATTGTTTATGCTTAGATTTTTGAATAGGCGGAATGACGAGTTCTCTAGCGTTTGATTTACAAATTTTTACTTCCTCTGTGTTCTGTTTGACGGAAAAAAATTGAATAAAAGATATTTTTATTTGAAGATTTAATAGAGTAGAAAACATATTACAACTTGGTTATTGTTGTTAATAGCTACATTGTCAAGCGTCTTTAAAATCTGCTGGTAGATAACTTTTGTTAGAACAACTTTCAAAGGTGATACTTTGCCAGATATTAAGATGTGCTTGTTGAAAGTTGCATGAGATGATGACACTGACGCATTGGCAAGGTTATCAGAATGTTTTCTGTGGTCGGCATAATCCAGGAGATCGTTCAACAAAGAATCGTTTGGTTTCGGTAATTTACAGGTGTGTATAGCAAATTTGAATCCTGTGTCATGCAATATGGGGAATCCCTTGTAGCAACTTGCGTCACCATCTTTATTGTTGTCCTTCTTAGTAAGGTCGCAAGAATACATTGAAATGTTTGAAGAATCGATCGTTACAACCTGTTATGAGTACAAGTTGATAACTATCGTATTTAAAAACACAACGCCAAACTGACTAACCAGTGATTTGGCTGTACAATCTTTGAATAAATCAGTGTTACTCATTTTGTTGCCATGCCTTGTGACCTTGTCTTGACTGTCATCCAAAGCAGCATGATCTCTGTCATTGGACAGAATCATTTTCCCAAGATGTACACTCAATATCTGAGAGCTGTTCGGCTCTTTGAGGAACATGAGGATGGGAGAATCGATACTTGTGTAAAATTTCATCGATGAGTTCGACGTCGCGGGGGATGCAGATGCTGCTAATGACGATGCCTCCTCGTCTTTTGAAGTTGAACTGTTCAGGGGAGAGCAACCATTCAAATGTTTGTTGCAGGCTATAGGTGAAGAACGAGAGATCGAAGCAAAATCTCCGTTTATGAGCGGATGGCTGATACGGATATAAAAAAATTATAGTTAAACCTCAACATATTAGAAATGTAACACTTTAAAAACTTTAATTAGTGAATAAAAAAAAAATTGAAAAATTTGTTGTCGTACTCCGGTAGAATGGTTTCTTCTTCTAACTTCACCAATCCAACGGCGAGCTCAGTGGCAACATTGCTGATTGAAGATCTAAGTTGTGTTAGATAATCTTTGAAATCTGTAACGCATTGTGACAACTGACAGATGAAAGCAGGAATGTGAATGTATTTGACACTTGCCATTTCTAAAATTAGTGTGGTTGAAGATGATAGGTGCGTCTTGCAGTTATCATTCGGTCTTGTTGGAGATGTGAGAATGCCTTTGTCATGTTCAGCTGGAAAAATGATGTTGAATTTAAATGCGGACTCTGAGACGGGCTCAAGTTTAACGTGAAGTGCTTGTTTTCTTGCCGATGGCAAAGATGACGTTGCAGATAACGCAGTTGTTGATAATGACGACTGTGATGGCATACGTGATGTCAAGGTGGGTGATGATGCTGTGACGTGCTTCCTTGAAATGAGATCTCTGTTGTCCTCATACACTGTGCCACATGACATGACGTACTTGAGATTTTGGTTGGTAGATGTCAAGTCTCTAATATGAAATCCATTCAAGCAACCGTTTGCCTCGGTTCGTAAACCTAATTTATTAATTCAAAAAATTTACTCCAAACCAGAAAAACAAAACAGTGATGGGTGAATACAACCTAACTACACATTAATATAATTTTAACAGACTGCTTAAGTTACTGGTAAGAAAATGAAGTAGATGGCTAACCAATGTTTAAGTAAATGAGAGCATCGTTGAGCGTGATGAGAGCCACCTTCTTTGCTTTTTCACCTTCGAAACTGACGAGCATCATGTTCAACTGCCCGAATCGAGACCTAACTTTCATTTTCCTATTGTTGGTTGGAGTTGAGGAGTTGTTGGGTGGTGTTGAAAAGTTGTTGGTTGGTGTTGAAGAGTTGTTGGCTGGTGTTGAAGAGTTGTTGGCTGGTGCTGAAGAGTTGTTGGCTGGTGCTGAAGAGTTGTTGGCTGGTGCTGAAGAGTTGTTGGTTGGAATTGATGAACTGTTGGCTGGTATTGAAAAGTTATTGGGATTATTGAAATTCTTTTTGTGGTCCTCTTCATCGCCCTTCACCTCGTGTTGGGATAGCGCTGATGTTGCGAGGTCATCCAATAATCTTCTGTCCTGAAATTTTTAAATAACATTTTTGCAATAAATCAACCGTTTTAGATGACATTTAAAGATGTTCTCAACAAATATTTACAACACATATCAAATATGAATAAAAAAGTGTTTGTGAATGAAAGAGTTTGCAAAAAGGACAACTAATTTGTTTTATTAAAAAGAAAAAAATTAAAGCAATGCCTCACCTGAGATGGTGTCACCAGCGAATTCTCCATGATGGTTGATGGTGACAATGGTGAGACTGAGGTAGATGGAAGGTCGGAGGACTCAATGACAACTTTGAAAAAACTTATCATCTCAGCGATTGTTCGCTGGTTTGCTGGTTGGAAATGTAATAAAAAATGAAACGTTCAGGTGTTATGATTCATAAACAAACATGTGAGAAATTAAAAAACCCAACAAATTTCTGTCACAGCATGTTATTTAAAATTGCGATTGATAAAGGCTGAAAAGGTGAAGTAAAGTGATGCCTTTGAATATAAACAATCAGTCTAGATGAATGGAAATTTCAGAAAATTAAAAGGTATGCACGTAATCTGGTAGATTAAACAGTGAAAAGTACACTTCAAAATCGAAGCGAAACCAAAATTTGCAGTGCCAGTACTAATCTGAATGCCAGCCAACAAGAAACATAAAAACCTCAAAACCATGCAAGATGGTGATGACTGGCAATAAACTGAATGAACTTCAACCAAAATTTCATTCAAAGTTATTTTTCATTTTTCGAATAAATTGAAATGTACAAATTTTATAAAATAAAAAGACCATCTTAATTAAGCAACCAACCAACCAACCAATCACATCCATGGAACTGAAGTTAAAGTCGATGTTGACATCATCAGCACCATCGCCACCGTCGTCGTCATTGTTGTCTACGGGTGAACTTTCCGAACCATCATGCTTCCCCTCATCTCCTTCTTTTAACTCTTCGCACTTGATGTTCTTCTTGATGTCGATGGTTAATTGGATCAATGACTCCGAGAATTCTGATGATCCCGTGAAACTTGGAACGGATGAGTTTGGAAAAGTACTTTGATTTGGAATGGCTGAAATTTGCAACAAATTTTAATATATGTGTTTATTTGAGAAAACAACGCATAAGAACGCATTAATAGATATACTGATACGAAGTATTTGTTCTCTGATAACGACAGCAATGCTTTCCATTCTACCTTCCATTGTTATTCATCTTAGGTGGCAAGATGGCCTAATTCATCAGCTCCTGCTTCCATACTACAGTGGCCGGGTTTGAAATAAAAAACAGCCTTGTTTATCAAACTAAAGTTCATTGTCTGTGCCGCGGTTGATGTTTTTTTCTCTGAATTGCTACAGAATAAGCTAATAATAAATAAAAATATCTATTTCACACTTTAAAATTAATTCATATGTAGATACCAGCCGAGAAATTGTTTCTCTGAATTTCACATATTTCGCTATTTTCGAGCACATATTTTGGCTCGAAATTGAAGCTTATTTTGTAGCTAAGTACATTAAATTCCTAATATTTTACTTTATTCTATTAAGTTCATCCTGTTTGAATGTTCACAAAAAGAAATAAATAAAATGATTTTTCTACAAGTTGATAAACATGAAATAACGAACCTTTTATTGCGGAGTTTAAATATGAGTAGCCAGCAAATTTGTTCGGACTGTTGTAGAAAAACGCATTGACGTTGTAGTTAGTTTTCTTGTTGCTGTTCAGATCAGTCGCCTCCTCACCGTCTCTACAACTCAGTAAGTTGCTGGCAGAATATAAGATAATTTATTATGAAGCAATTTCAACTCAGCAATATTATTATTATTATTATTATAAGAAAACTTGTATAGCGACATTTATAGAACTACCCAAAGTCGCTATCCAACATAACCAAAAAAAATTTTTGTCCATTTAAGTGATCAAACAAAAACATAAATATTTCGAAAATAAACATAAGTATACATTGTAAAAAGAACTAAAACTAAACAGATAAATCCTTTAAACTCATGCACAGATGCACACATATACTCTCGACCATACCCAATCACTCAAAGTAATGTAACAACCATTTAAGAACCAAGCAGCAACCATTTTAAACCAAATCATAGATACATTCATCCACACTTTATCCACACCAATCACACTCAATTACGCTCAGAAGATGCACGATAACATATCATTCAGAACAACCAACAGATAAATACCCAACCACCAGCACAATAATTATAAATCGATTCAAATTATTAGAAACACACGAAACACACACATCTCCTCACATCCAAAACACATTCAACGTAAGCACATCTTGTCATAAAACACCCACATACATTACGTACTCGACAACTCAATTATATAATTAAAACGTAAATAAAAAAAACAGCATAAAACAAATGAATGTTCCGTTATCGATAAGCTACATTCATAAACAACAAAAGCAACATGCAACATACTATTCACAACTTCAATTAATCTTGAAAACAGGTGTGACTATATATGACTAAACCCAAACTGATACATCCTTTCACTATTCTCTCTCTTAATTTCTCCTTATATTTCCTATCACTCTCTATCTCTCCTTCGTTTTCATCTTTCTTCAAACTTCATAAAATTAAACTTATAACAACAATTAATTATCCGCCTGTTTACAACTGAATCGTTAAATTTCATCCAGAGCTTCAAGAAATATCTCAATAAACTGACTAAGCGTAAAAAAATAATCTTACCTGAAGTTATGTGATGCAACCAGCAGATCATAATCCGGGCCCCAGGTTTGCATGGCATCGACGATGATGAGGCTGTTCACGCTGAAAGACACCAGAGACCTCCTGTGGGTCATGTGGGCTGTGGCGCCGACCTGGTCCACCCTCAGCTGACCGATGCTGTGGCCTTTAGATGGTTAAGTTGATGCACTTAATTTCTGTTCATGATAATATTTCATCAAACTAAACGGCATTCGCTCGTGCGTGCGGAGGTTGTTATAAATGAATTTGATTTAGTTAAAAAACGAATTAGTTCCTGTGAGCAGAATAATGAAAATGAAAAGCTGTTAGTAAAATGTAATTAATAATGTAAAAGTTATTAACTTGCTCATTACAAAATATTATAAATATTAGCCAAAAAATAATCAGTTAGAAATTAGTTCGAGGAGTAACTTTCATGCACATTCGCTAACCATTGCTTTGCGCATTGTCTAAAGAAACAAAAATTTGTAAGTATTCTTAAAAATGTGTATGGCATAATATTAAAACGACCGGCACAACAATTTCACTACAATTATTAAAAAAACAAAACAGAACAACGTTCCGTTGTTTCACCATTATGTTGAAATTAAACGCTACATAAATTTCTGATGAGGTTTGCATCTCTTGCATCACCTCATTATAACTACCGGTGTGTTTTGTGCATGAATTAGATCCTTAAAATTAAATTTTTTGTGTGCAATATAAACTTTGCCATTCTCCATAAAATCGCTTTCATCATTAGTTAAATTTCAGTTTGTCCCTATCTGAATACCAAAATTAATTATTTTTAAATTCACTAGAAACCTGAAACCGGTTTTCAAAAATCTTTGAATATCATACATCTATTTCATACCCATTTCAAAAATATCAACCCCATTATCCCAGACTCAGAGTATCATTTGCACATCAGATATTAAACTTTTAGGCCCCACCAGCACTCTCTATTCACAATCCTTCCTGTGCTTATTGGCTGATCAACGCTACGATCTTCAAATTCTCAAATTTCATATTATAATATATCGTGTTTTCAAAAGTAATGCACAAACTAGATTGTAAAACTTATTAATTAATCCATACAACATGACAGCAGGTGCCTTCGTTTTTATTCCACCAACGAACACATAACAGGCAGCATGATCATCATCATGGCTAACCTCTCCAGTGCACATCCAATGAAAGGCTGTAGATGATGAAATCAACAAACAACAACTTGCATTCCACATCTGGCTCATCCCCATAGAATGACCTGAAGAAATATTTAATAATTAATTAATCGATAATTAATCAATGACACATAAAACAGATGATTTATAAAAGTTTGTGTAGATAGTAGTTATTACCAAATTTGATTTTCAAACAACAAAAAACGCAGACATAAAAAGAAGTTATTATTGAATGTAAAGAATAATAAACACTTTGATCCAGATATATGCCTGGTCCTGGACGAGTTTCTCGAACGTTGGAAGACGAATGATGATTGTGGAGGTGCTGCTTGCTGGCCTGTGGAGGGCTGCTGCTTCCTGGCAAGCGCCCGATTCAGGTCGTTCATTAAATTTTGCATGCAGGTCTTCAGAGCTGACAACTGACCAGTTGTTCAAATGGTCACAAAACATAATCATGAAAATTAAAATATGAAATAAAAAATATACCATTCGTACAATTTCCAAACAAAACCGATTATAAAACACGTTTAGCAATAAAATATCTAGATAAAATAACAAGTTAACGGCATATTGAATGCTCGTTAGCAACCTTAAACTCATTGACATGAATCTCGATGGACGGGATGGAGGCAGAGATGATGACGTTGGGCCATTCATTTGTACAGGTCCTTATCAGGCGCCTGTTTATATTGAAACTCTTGATGAAATCTCAAAATCTTTCAAATTAACTATTTGCAATTATTTATTTATAACTATTTTCATGTTTATTAAGTAGAAGGGGCAATTGCAACACAATGAATATTGTTACAGTAGAGTTAAATTCAACAAACTTCTCATTCATAGGGCATAAAAAAAATGACGTACAAATAAAGTCCTGACAATCAGTCAAAACAACAATCAGTCAGAACAACAAAAACCATTGTCCATTTGAAATGTAGTTCCTTTACAACAATGGAAAACCTTTCAAACAGCAGAACGACATCAAATTTGTTGACCACGTGCCACAAGCTGGTGATGCTGCCGTAAGCTGACTTCCAATTGTCATCTGCATGTCCAATCAACACTTTCAAGTTTGAAAAACTCACTGTATACCTAAATAAATTAAAATAATAAGTAGGAATAATTAAGTGAAGAAAAAAAAATAAAATAATTTATACAACTTTTCAAAAACATATAATAGCAATAAAGTGCTACAAAAACATTAAAACTCCAAGTGATTCCATCTACTAAAGCATTAAATACAGTTTGGTCCGTAACTTATTCGCAAGCAAATAATTGAATTTCTTCAAATGAAAAAACTGTTTAAATGTTAAAGTAAAAAAATTCTTTCAACAAGAAATTAAATTTAAAAACTAACTTTTCATAAATCTTCTCCCGGATAAGAGATTCTGTAATTAAATTGTTTGTGTTGGTTTGAGCTGAATTCTCAAAGTCGGCGAAGTCGTCCGTATTGAAATTGTCAGCACTGTTCCTCCTCTTATGACCGATGCCGCTTAAGTCTGCAGAGGCAGGTAGCTCTTCTTGTGGTGTGGAAGATGGCGTCAGGAAATTGTCATCGTCGTCGTCATCTTCATCAACAATAATAATCATCATTATTAATATTATTATTATTATAGTGAAGAATACAAAATAAATCATGTAAATCTGTTTGTATAATATGAATTTTTTCCGATCATTAACAAGCTAAGGTAAAAAATGATTTTTATTGAACCCACAAACGCCCACAGATGTAAAATTTTACTTCTTTTTAAAATTTTACAATCACTTTTCATTATGAAATGGGGATGATAGGGCAAAATTTATTTTAGCAGGTCATAATTTTGCAACCTTGTTAATTGATTAATTCGTGCATTGCCGGCAAAAACGAGCAAGTACACCAGACATAAGAATACAATCATTTTAAATAGTAAATCATGAACGCAAAAAAGTACACATGCCATTAAGGTGATCAGTGTTTGCAATGAAATCCGCATGTGGAGCTGTTGCAACCGCAGCAGCTGGCGTCTCTTGCTTCTTCTTGTTGCTGATGAGCATGTGTCCGAGATCAAAGATGACGATGGTGGCGTGTGGGTCGGTAAAGTTTCTGGGCAGGATGATGTGCGGAGCAAACATGTCCACATCCAACAACCAGCTCGTCGAATTCGACTGTTTATGAAAGAATTAATGAAAATAAAATTAAATCATTGAAAATATTTAAGAGCCATCAATGCTTGAAAATAAATTCAACTTTTTTCAAAACTATATTAAAAGCAAAGAATCATGTTTTTTGAAGCCTCTCTTAGTTTAAACGGCAATGTCTTTAATCGTTATTAGGCGCGTGTATATATTTAATGGAAAGAAATTTCCATTTGTTTAGAAATTGTCCAAGCTTTGAGTCCTGGACAATTTCCAAAGAAAAGGAAAAAAGATTAACGCTGCTGAAATGTGGTTGTTGAGAAGAATTATAAAAATTAGTTGGACATTTCATACTTCGAATGAGGAAATTACCACAGATAATCCGACGGGGGCAACTAAAGTTTTTTGGTCACATCATGCAGAAGGAAAGAATGGAAAATCTAACAACTACTGGAAAGATTGCAGGGAAAAGAGATGGCAGTCAACAACGAATAACATTCGTGAAGTCCTTGTGTCGTTTGTTGAATATCACCACATTTCTACTACTGCAAAGTGTTAAAGATCGGGTTTCGTGGAGGTCGATGGTCGCCAATGTCCTGAAAGGATAAGGCATAAGAAAGAAGAAGATATATTTGATATAATAAACTTAAGTTGGACAAGAACTCTAGATATTTTAGAGCTGCGGAATAAAAAAATAGCAACAAGAAACGTTTTTTAATCCGTAACAATACTGTAGATGTATAAAAAAATTAAAAAAATTGGAAAGATAAAAAAGCCTAAGTGCTGAATCATAAAATGAAAAGTAGAATCAAGCTAGCGTTCGTAACAGACTCTATAGTATAATAATAATTCTTTTTTCAATTAAAGAACAACTATGCTATAACGAAAATATTAAAAATCGGCAGATACAATTTACATACAAAAATGTTCAGTCAACAACAATTAATATAAATGACTAGTTGATTGAGTTGAGAGTAAGTGACCTGGACATTTCCTTCAAGAACGGCATCAATCGTTTGTTGAAGCTCCCTCTTTGTCTGTTTCTTGAACACTTCATACTTACGTTTGGCCAATGCTGGTGGATAAATTTTTTCATAATTAAAACAAAATCATCATTAATATTCATTTATTAAATAAATAAAAAAAAACAAAATAAGTAAAATTTAAAAAAAACTAAATTATTAACATAAATAAATAAATTTAAATGAATAAAATTATTTAAATAGAAAAAATTATCAACAGGGAAAAATGAATTGCAGAAGGAAATATGGGAAGAAGAACCTGTGATATCAAGTTGAAAGTTGGCCGGATCCTGAGGTAGGGTTAATGTCTCCTTAATCTTCTCTATGAATGTTGGGTTGTAGACTATGTCCAAGGGTTGCGAAGATATGGAAAGTCTGGTGAAAATGTTATTCGGAGAAATTTTAATAAAGAAAAATGTGTAAATCAAATTAAAATAACAAATAACATTTTGCCATATTCTTTTAAAAAAAAATTAAAGATATAATTTTTTATATAATTTTAAATGTCTTCTAGAGAATATTATGAAAGCATAGATTTTTGTAACAAAATCGCCTCACTTGTATGAAGCTTTTGTAAAAAATGGATTCTTCTCCAGGCAAAATTTGAAAAGTTTTTTGATTTCTGAATTCTAGAAAGAAATTAAAAAAAGATAATTATATTTAAATTTTTGATATTTCAATTAGTGAAAGTTCCAGTAAAAACTAAAATCTATTTGGTAACAGTAAAAATACACAGAATCAAACAAAACATAAAATGAATAATTCAAAGTCAAACTGACATTTCGATTTTCATCATCATGACTTCTACGTGAATTGATAATTTTTTCAGAAAACGATGAAATGAGAGTTGGTCTAATGGAGTCAGTGGTGTGCTGGTCATGCAATGTTAGGTTGGACATTTCAATTCCAAACATCCACCCGTCTACTCTGGTTCTCGACTCAAACTTCATTTCAATCTCCTTGCATTCCAACAACAATAAGTCACTCAGAACATGTTTTCGACCTTTTCTCGAGTTAAACGTTGGTTTCAAAAGTATAGTTTCATTGAGAGGTTGTCCAGTTGGCAACGAATCTAGAGTATTATAAATATATTTCAACGTATAAAACCTGTCCAATAAAGTGTTTTTCAAAAAATTTAATGTAGTACATTCATTACCTTCGCAAATGGTAGTTTGTGCATCGTCAGCTTTGTCAATGTCAGTAGAGCCAATGTTAATGTAATCCACACCGTGCTCGTCAGCGTCTACGTCCTTTTTTATTGATTTTAAATTCAATGATCCACTGTTAAGCTTAAAGTTGACTCGAAGAAAAACAACATCCATCAGCATCAATGAGTTCTCTGTTTCCCGTGCGTCAAACATCATCTGCAGGTCTTCATCTGAAATTTTGAGCGAAGCATAACACAGGATAATCAATATTATATAATGCTGACAAATGTTACACAAACTCACAAACTTAAAATTTCAATTTTTTTAGCTTTTGTTTTCATGGATAAATTACATGATGATCTCTTTCAAGTTCTGTCCAGGCAAGACTCTAAAACTAAGAATCTTTGAGTGTGTACATACGTGTACAATGCACTTACATGCACATATAAAGCATATACACTAGGCAAAACAACATATGTTTTGAGGTTTGAATAACTATTGTGAAACAAACAAAATAATTAGATGTAATTAAATGTAAATAATAAACAAAAAATATAATAAAATTTGATCTAAAACAATAGATTTTCAACAATTAACAAAATTTAAATATTAACTAATATGTTTTATATTTAAGAAAAATGAATAGAATAGCTCAAGAACATAGCTGTGTTTACAACAAAACAAAATTATGTAACAGTTTTTATTGACATATAATAAAATTTGACAAAACAACAGACCGAATTCAGATTTAAGAAGATGGTTAGGAGCGCTTGTGTTCAAACACTGCTGACCAGGTTTTCCATTGCTGTTGTTGCTGTCATTGTCCTCGATAGAAGCTTGCTGAGCACCATCCAGGTCATCCAAACTGTCGGGCTGTTCCTTGCTGGCGACAGGTGCAGTTGAAGGGTCTGACAATGGAATGCCAACCTGCAGAGCTTTCTAGAAAACATGAAAAAAATGACTAGCAACAAAAATATTTCATTCCAAAAATATTAATAATGATTATTACTGCTGATAAAGTGTAAACAATAATGTTGCAAGAATATGTATTATAAGAGCCCAGCTAATCAAGCAAATGAACCTGATCTACTGAGGAATCATTTGCAGGCTGGCTGTTGTAACCAGTGTACCAACCACCCCAACCTGGGAACCATCTTTGCAAAATACCCTGTGGTGCAGCAGGTAATGCTGGTGGTGCTTCGTTTTGCGGTGATGTCGTTGAAGTAGCTGTTGGTGAGGTTGCTGAAGCAGTTGTTGATGGCGTTGTTGTTGATGACGTTGTTGATGTTTGTGTCAATGTTGCAGCAGATGTGGTTGTTAATACTGCAAGTGTAGAAGAAAGTGTGAGCGGGGGAGCAGATGTTGTGGCCGGTGCTGTAGCAGCAGGTGGTGACGAAACTGGCGGTGGTGGCGCAGTTGTTGGTGACGAAATAGGTGGTGAAGATGGTGTCGCAGGTGCTGAAGATGACAGTGTAGTAGAAGTTGTTGTTGTCGTTGAATTCAATGGTGCCTGATTGAGCTTGATTTTTGCAAGGGCAATCTTCGCAAAGTAAAAATCATTTGTGATTTAACATATATAATACTTACAAGTGGCATTCTAAATTCATGGCATACGCATATAAATATTCACATTCAAATGTAAATGCATGAATTCAAAAAAACAAACGAAATTGTTGAGACGTACTTGTTTTTCCTTACCCAACAATTCTTCAGTAACAATGGACCTCAATATTCTTAATTCTTCTAGTGCTGTTTCTGCTTCAAACTCATCCATAAAATCCTTAAAAAAATTTAATTTTTAGAAAAATACACATTTTTCTTTATTGATAAATATACTGAAACAAACTTTGTCTATTTTGACCACATATTTTGGACCAAGTGTCAACCAACTTCTGTATGCTTTCACATACAAAACGTTGGTCCTTGCTCTCTTCAACATGAACTCCTTCTTGAACCTCTTGTTCCTCTCCTTAACCTCATTCATGGTAACGTTTAGTGCAAATTTCCACAACACCTCACTTCTGTGTGTTGAAAAGAATAGCAATCATCAATTGAAATATTTAAAAATTTCAATTTAACAAATTTAATTTAAAACTGAATGTAGATTAAGAATATTTAAAAAAAATCAAAATACTTTTTCCAATTTGTTCCATCCTGTGTGAGAGGTTTGAACTTGCGGTACTTGTTAGCCTTGCAGACCATGTCATAGGCCTTCATAGCTGTGTGCATCTGTCTGAACTGACCCTCGTGCAGGGACACGGGCAAGTTGTCCAGTGTGACATCCAGCCAGATCCTTGGAGTGTGTCTGCTTCTGAGAGGCAGTGATGACGTGCCGCGTTGGAACTTGGTAAAACAACTCACCGGCTCCAAAACGTACGCACATGCATCCGACTTGAAGGGATAAAAAAAAAGAGTCCTTAATTTAACTGTCCAAATTCTGCACGACTGCATATTTCCTTATTACATGGACAACAAATCACATAGTCTTAAAATACTAAAAAAAATAAACAGTATTATTTGCAGTTGAAATGTAGTATCAAAAATAAAAAGTTATACCTGCATAAATTCATTCTGCTTCTTGAAGAACTCCTGAAAAATTGAAATATTATAAAATTATAAAAAAAGAAACATTTTGGAGCTCTAAAGGAACAAAAAAGTATAATAAAATCCACTAACAATGAAACTGTTTTTGTCTACGGTTTCCATTTGTTCAAAAAGCTGAGCTCTGCAATCCCAATAGAAGGCAAATTCATTCAAATCAACAATTTTATGAAGGATGCTATCCAAGCCTCGGTAGTTGAATCCAGGTAACTGCAAGGGCAATGAGCAAATAAACTTGAATAAATTAATTATCATTCTAAAGTAAGATCAATTTGATAAACATATTTTCATACATATGCATTAATAGAAATAGAAACCACTCACCTATAAAGGTAAGAAGAAATAAATTTGGCAACATTGGTTTTTTTTGCAGATTGCGAAAGAAAAATGGTCAAGTTTGACAATAGTATAAAAAAGTAGTTCAATGTCCATCCAGGTTGGTCTACGCCAAGATTTGAAACTATTAACTGAAGTAATAGAAAAAATTATTACAGAGAAAGAGGTCTTAAGTGGACTGCCATGAAAAATGTTTAGCGCTAACAACATGGTGCTTATGACAAAAAATGAAATAGAGATGAACAAAAAGTTGTTGAAATGGAGAAAAAAGGCTATGAAAAAAGACATAGTAGGATCAGGAAAACAAAAGTTATGTAAAAAAAACAAGGACCAGAATAATTTAGAAAACATTTTTCTGCAGTCTCTGGTAAAGTGGTAAGAGGGAACTTATTGCCAAATTCAAAATGAGATTAGTGAGCATATAAATAAAGCTGAGGTTTGCAAGGAAATCTTGAAAATGCCCTTCAATCTGTTAACTGACTTTGCAAGGGGGTAGTGGACAGTACAGAATGGGATGTGGCTGCAGAGGTACACACACAGTGAAACATGGGTTTAAAACTGCTTCTGCTTATTAGACGGTGTGTTGAACAAAGAAGTGTCTCAATAGAGCAATAACTGTTTGGTGTATGGATGTAAAACAGGAAAAATCGATCTGTAAAAGAACCTAGAAAGAACAAAACAGCCAACATTACAAAAGACCAAATACAAATGTTACAAAGTATAAAGAGAGTTTCCCTGAAAAATGGTATCAGCAATGAAGATTTTCAAAAAAGACTTGGATGGATGAATTAGCAGTTGTGATTAGGAGTGCCAGAATGAAATGACTTAATCCAACAGAAACATAATGATGATTGGGAAAAAATTTGATATTAGAAAGAGAAAAAGTTACTCAACTCAGAACATGCACAAATTAATTCTGACAAGGATGATGATGTCATTTTTCACGATATTCCAAAAAAAATTAAAAAAAATTAGATAAACAAACCCAATTGGAGTCAGCACTCTGAGCAGAGATGGAATTAATGGTGACGCCACATGCAAATGTGTGGTATGGAATACTGACATCATCCTCATAACGAATGTGTACATTTTTCACTTGCAGCTGATATGAAAAAATAATGAAAACATAGTCATCAATTTTAATCAAACCACCATTGCTGATATAAACAAACATAAATAAACTTGAATCGCTACACCTACTTGAAAATTGTCAATGATGTTAGTTATGAACGAAGTGCCGTACGACCACCAAGACAACCACGATGATGATGAGGAGGAGGAAGAAGCACTTTGCTGAATATAGTCCTTTTGAAGCTGTTTCAAGATTAAGTTGTTTTCAATTGAGTTTTCTGAACTCTCAATAAATTAAGTCTCTTGAAATTTAAAAATCAAGACAGAAAAAATATATTTTGAATTGTAAAATGTTCTATTTCATGGAAACCTTGAAATTTTCATCAAATTCTGCAAGTAGTATCTTCTTCTTTTCAGCAAATAACTTTTCCTCAGCTTCAGAATTGTACTACAGAAGTTCAACAAATATTACTTACTTAGTGAATGAAATTAGATTAAAAAATTTTCAAATAAATTATAATAACTTTAAAATACCTATTAAAATGTTTAATAATTTTCAACAATGTTTCAATATACAACAAATATAAAATTTGAACAGACAAATTTTTTTGAAGCAAAATATAAAAAGAAGATAAACTTCATAAAAAAATATTGCAATCTTCTAAAAAAAAACTACAAGAAATAAACTGCCAACCACATCATTAGTATCAGGACCAGCAATGAGGAATAAGTCTTCAATTGTTACCACCCATTGTTCACTTTTCAAGCGTCTTACAGGAATCTGCAACTTAATTCTGCCAATCAAACCTGAGTGCAAACAAACAAATTAACTTAATAAAATTTGAAACAAAACACATAATAATTATGTCATAATTATATAAATAAAAATTAATATAATTTATTTAATAATCATTGTTAAAATAACAGTATGGTGTATTTAACAAACACCAAATTCCAATATAAGCAAGAGGGCTTTAAATTTATATTTATATCCAAATTTATAATTATAATAATATAATTTATAATATAATTGAAAAATTAATTTTTTAATTAATAATTGTTAGATTGAAAATTGATTACCTGATTTGACAACAAATGGAAATCCAAGATTCTTAAGAGCAGATTTCTTAAGAGGTAAATTTTCCAATTCAACATTTCCTTCCAATTTAAATTTCAAGAAGTTTAAAATATAAGTTTTCAACAAGTCTAAAGAAAACTAAACTAAATCTATTTATTATAATTTGTTCTAGAACTTTTAGTAAAGTACAAAATGAATTATTAATTAAATACCCTATTAGATAATTATAATATAACTTAATAGTCTTAATTTAATTTAAAAAAACATGTTATTTTAATAAACAGCTTGCAAACTTAAGAAAAATGTACCTTGGAAAATACCAACGCTTAGCTGGTCAGTATTTAAATTTTCTACATATTCACCAAGATATGTATTCAAGACCCATGCTATTAATCCTTCCAACATTACAATCTAATCATTTCGTAACAGTTTCTACAAATTTAACACTTCATTCGCCTAACTTATTTATTTATTCAATATTTATCTTCCCGAAATTCCCAGGCACAAAACTGCAAGTAAACTTCAGCAAACAATAACAAACAAAAGTGAAATGAATAAATAGGTGGTTAAACTAACTGTCCAACGGGGTAATGAGAGAAATGTTTGTTCTTCATACTACAGCTCACAACACACAGAGCTCTAAGACTTGATTTTTAGATGACGCCACTGACGCACCTGGCTAAAATATTAAATGAATTTTTTGAGAAATATGAAATGACAGAATTAGAGTTTAAAGGTCTATTACATTCTTCTTAGGTTCAGAGAAATCAACAACATACAAAAATCTTTAATGAATCCATGCTAAACGATGCATCACACACGAAGCATGTGATAGGCGAGGATCGTTTTGTCATTTTCAAACCTGGCCATGCAAACACTGCAAAACAGCAAACAGCACCAGGCAACCTCAACCACTAGACCATCACGCCGCCCAAGCTGATCTATTACCGCCATAAATATTCACAAAATGGTTGAAAAGTGATAAAAAAAGTGGCTACTTAAGATTGGGAAAGTTATGAAGGGTGGCGTTATGGCCTAGTAGTTAAAGTCGCCAGGTGCTGTTTCGCAGTGCGTGAAGTAACTGCAAATGTTCGATCGAATATGACAATCACATGCTTTGTGGGTGATGCGCCGTTTAGCAGGTATTCATTTGCTTTGTTCGTGTGTTGTGTCGTGTGTCCTCTGGACCTAAAAATGTACACTTTGGTTAATGTATATGGATTAAATTGTTGACGCTAGATAAACTCCTTAACTTTAACCTTTAACTATTTTTAAACTCAGATTTACAGAGAATGTCGATCTACTGGTGCCGAGTGCATATGGTTTACAAAAGTTGTTTGACATGACACATAAGAGCGGTGGGATTGCATGTTAAGAAAACAAAATAAAATGATAATTTAAAAGATAAAGCCTGTAAAATTTCAAATAAATTAAAAAATAGAATATGTCTACCAGCTCGTTTACTTGGGCAGTTTCATTTAGCGACAACAGTTGATTAAAGTACCTTAAACAAAGAAATAAATGATTCTTTATTGCATATAGACTTCTAGCCCCGATGAAGAAAATTTGGAAATATGGCAATACATCTATCAACAAAAGAACATTGTCTGGGTTTTTTTTATATTTACACTGAGGTTGGCAAACTCCAAATTGGCAATAACTTTAATTGGTAACCGCCAGGTTACCTAGCATGGAAAAAAATTTTAATCAGCTCAAAGATACGGTTTTTGTCATCCCAGCAAAAAATGATCAATACATAAACATAAAACTTCTAAAGTTCTCACATTTTGTCAAAACCTGTCACTGCCCCCAGTAAGACTTCAACACCCACAAGGGGGCGCTATCGTCCATTTTGAGAAACAAAGTTGTGCTCTAGGAAGCAAGGTCTCTTGGTATATAATAATCGAGCACACGATTTTGGTTGAGTTGAGAGTTATCTTTGTTAGTTAAGAGTAAGTTATCTCTTTTAAATTTTATTATTATTATTAATTTTTTCTTTTAGTTTTGTTATTTTTTTAAAGAAAATACATTTGATTACAATTAGTTAAAACAATTAAAACAATAAATTAATATTAACAATAATGAGTGAGTCGTTTCTCTTTCGATTTCGATTATTAAACTTTTCAATATTTTGAACACTAAATAATACTCAATACACCTAAGTCGCCAATTAAAATCATCTCTCATTATTTTATGTACGTGAACAATGTCGAGTTATTAACGTTGAGCGAGCGAGTTTACAAAAACAGAAAGAATCTCCTCAAGAACAAACTATGTTGTTCGTTCAGTAACCGTCGTAAAACGGTAAAGAGCGAGCAATATAACAGTATGTATGTTTTTAACTTATGTATATATGTGTTTGTGTTTTGTGTATGTGTGTACGCTTGAATTATTATAGAACTTTCTAAATAAAAAACTGAAAAAGCGCATCTCACGAACGGCATTTAGTGAGAAGCCCCCTCGCCACGTCAAGGCAGCCGTTCATGAGGGAGATAAAAAATGTGCACGCGTCTCAAATTAGTTATATAAATAATCCTATCTAACTATTTAGTTGCCTTAGCTAATGACGTCTAAGCTTTAACTTACCTATTCATTACATTACAGCCCTAGCTTACCTAAAAATTAAAAAAACTGTGTGTATAATACGCTGATGCGTGTAATGTGGGTGCAAGAAAAAATAGAAGCGATAAACTTACGCGCCCACCTATTGAACTACATTAGTGTTGGATGTTTTCTATCTATCCTACCTACAATTAAAATTATCCCTATCTAACTTACTATATAGTAAGCTAATGTAAAGTGTGTGTATGAGTATTTGTGCTGAATGACGCATCTCAAATAAATAAAAATAAAAATGTTAAAATAGAAAGAAAGATTAAGACGTAGAGAGTAAGACATGCATGAATAAAAATATATAACACAATCATTAAATAAAAATTCCACTAAAACCAGGAACTACTGAATATAAATTAATCTCACCAATTTGTGTTTAACTAACTTAACTAAGACTTAGAATAGTAAAACAACATAAAATACTACCACACAAACAAACATGATGTATGTATATATGTATGTATGAGCAACCGTTAAAGAACCCACCTAAAATAAAAACATACAACATACAAACACAAACCACAGACACAAACTCTATATAACTTTATATAGCCGCTCAACTCTATATAACTCCATATAAATGCTTGTTTGTATTACACGTATGTATGTATGCATGTATGTATGTTTTTGTATGTTTGTGTGTTGTACCGTTGTTTGTATGTTTGTGTACGTTATATTTGCATGTGCGTACGTACAAATATTAATGTAGCCAAGGTTTGAGAGTATTTGCGCTAAAAAATGCAACCAATAAAAAGATAGAAAACTGCATTTTAAGAAAACAAACAAGTGAAGAAGAAGCACTTATTTGAACGGCATTTAATGAGAATCCCCCTCGCCGCGTCAAGGCAGCCGTTCATGTGGGGGTTAATAATAAAACGATAGTCTAGAAATAATAAGTAACGAATACGTCTAGAAATAATAACTTGACTAAAATATAATAAAAATAATATTGTGTTGTCGTGTTTGATTGCTGTTGTTGGTGTTGTGTTGAACAAAAAACAAAACGAAACAATACAAATATAATAGAACGTAAGAATGAAAGGATAGAGTTCCTAACTTACTTATGTTGTCTAAACTAACTCACCTACCTATGTTCAATTAGCTCAACTTACGAATTAATTCTACCTATTTGTACGATTACGAAAAAAAAGTAAAGAAAAGAGGATAAAACATCAAACAAACAAAACAACGAATGTATGTGTGTATGTATGTATGTATGTTAAAACCAAATCATTGACGAATGACACCAAAAGCCAAGCGTCTGACTAAATTTGATTTTATTTGCTATAACGTCACTCAACCCCGTCGGCATTCAACTCCACATTTTCCAACACACAGACGCGCAAAAACCGCTGCAGAATGCACGAGATATTATTCATAGCAAAAAAATATTCCCTACAATCGCCTGACCTAATACTGATATTTTTACAAATCCGATTGAAAAACCCGGAGGTGATACGGTCCATGGGGCCGAGGACCTCGATACAAATCGGTAAAAACTCCATCGAGGGGAGAGCTCCGTCGTACTTTTTGATCTTCTCGTCAGATGTATGTATGTATGTGTGTGTGTGTGTGTGTGTGTGTGTGTGTGTGTGTGTGTGTGTGTGTGTGTGTGTGTGTGTGTGCAAACTCTATATAACCGCGCAATAATAATATCAGTAAAATAAACGAATAAGTCTAGAAATAATAAGTAACAATATAACGAAAATATTGTGTTGATTGTCGTGTTTGATTGCTGTTGTTGGTGTTGTGTTGAACAAAAAACAAAATACAATACAAATAAAATAGAAAGAAAAATGAAATAATAAAGTTCCTAACTTACCTATGTTCACTAAATTAACTCACCTACCTATGTTCAATTAGCTCAACTTACGAATTACTCCTACCTATTTGTACGATTACGAAAAAAAAAGTAAAGAAAAGAGGATAAAACATCAAACAAAACAACGAATGTATGTGTATATGTATGTATGTGTGTAACCGCGCAATAATAAAATCAGTAAAATAAACGAATAGATCTAGAAATAATAAGTAAAAATAAAATTAACGGATACGTCTAGAAATAATAACTTAACTAAAATAAAACGAAAAATAATATAGTGTTGATTGTCGTGTTTGATTGCTGTTGTTGTTGTGTTGAACAAAAAACAAACAAAACAACTTACCTACCAATGTTCAATTAGCTCAACTTACGAATCACTCCTACCTATTTGTACGATTACGAAGAAAAAAGTAAAGAAAAGAGGATAAAACATCAAGCAAACAAAACAACGAATGTACGTATGTGTGTATGTACACATGTGTACGTATGTGTTTATGTATGTGTATGTAAAACTCTATATAACCGCGCAATAATAATATCATTAAAATAAACGAATAATTTTAGAAATAATATGTAACAACGTCTAGAAACAATAAAATAAAATAATGAAATAAAAAAATGAGACCAGGCGCTAAGGGAATGCCACGAAGCGCCTGATCTGACTTCAAAGTGTTCTTGGCTCCTACTTATACCAGTTCCATTCATATATTCTTATCATTTCAATCACTGACATCATTAAAAAACGTTATTTAATGTATATGAAACATTATTACAAGTGTTTAACAACAATATATTAACTTATGCTAAAATGAATTCAACGAACGCCTACGGACTTTCAAATGGGATGGTTCGAGTATATCTAGTTGAATTCAAATTTAATCGAAGTCACTCCTTTTCATATAACATTTGAAAAATGAAAATGTGTATTTCTTTTATTTCTTTCTTTTTATATTTTACTTACAATCAATTCAACCATTCACATTAGTAAAAAGTTTATTGATTTAATGTTAATGATTTTTGATTTTATGTAATACACTAAATACATATTTGACAACAGATCTAATCAAACTTCGAAACATTCTGATTGACAGGTTGGAAATGCTGTTTTTCTTTTTATCTAAACATAATCTGAATAATTATCTTTATACACGGATTCTAAATACTTAATATATATTTATTATATAACTTACTTATAAAACCAACAGTTAATCAGTGTTACACACGTATGTACATATGTATGCACGCGTGCGGTTCAAATTATTCCAAGAGAATTCAAAATAATTTGACACCACACATACATCTTACTTCATTTTAATTGTATAATTTAAAAGTATAAATATAAAAATTTAAATATATTTAATAATTACACAAATCTATCTATCTTTTTGTTTATTTAGTTATGTGTGCATATAATGTTTGGTAGAATTTATTTAATAGGAATCGAATGTAATGTTTATACCGGCTAATTCACTTTCGTACGATTCAACGATTTTTACTATTAAAATGACGTCATTTCCGCCAACGATTTCGCAACAAAGTGTCAATCCTATTTCAATAATTTTTTTGTCGTTGTTTAGAGGAATTATCATTTTTTAAAACTTCAAGGAAATAAATTTTGTTAGGTTAATAATTTAAATGAGATGTAAGAACAATTTTTAACTGCATGATAGCCATTCAAAACGTTCTATTGTTCGGTAATCAGCATATTCCATTCTTATCAAAAAAAATTTCAAATATTATGTGCAAATTTAAATAAATATTCAAACAAATGAATTAATAAATTAACCTACAAACAAACAAACGAACGAACAAACAAACAAATAATGTCACAAAATAGTCACTAAAAAATCAACAAATACACACAAACACACATACACAAACGAAATTTGTAGTAAAGTAAGAAAGGAGCGATTTCACGGTTTCAAGTACACCGGCTTGCACTCACACACCACACACACATACACACACACACACAAACACACACAACACACATACTACCAACGAAACAACCAACGAAACAACCGATCTACCAGCCTAACAGCCAAAGTATCAACCTTTCAACCAACCAACCAAATAACTAAACAAACAAACATACATACAAACAAACAAAAAAATACGCATATGCATGTGTTTTTGAGTATGTAAGTGTATAGCGTGCCTGATATACATATGAAATGAAATAAATGAATCAAGTTTTATTTAAATTAAAATTAAACTGGATAAAAATGTAATTAAATAATAAACAAAAATACAGACAAACAATCAAACAAATTAACTAACAAATCAGCAAACAATACAAACAAACAAGCAGACAGATAAACTAAAAGAAATAGATATGTATTTGTGTGTGTGTGTTTGTGTGTGTGTGTGTGTGTGTGTGTGTGTGTGTGTGTGTGTGTGTGTAATATACACACATGTGATGAAAAAAAAATGAAAATAAAATAAAATATAAAATAGACCAAAATTTTATTTCAAACCATCCGGTTAAAAATTTGAATAGATGAACGAACGAAGTAACCAACGATTGTGTGAATGAATGGATAAACGAATGAATGAACGAACGAACAAATGATTGAACGAATGAACAAAAAACAAATGAATAAACGAATGAATATATATATAAACATATACACAAACATTTACATGTACATTGTACATATATAAATTTCAAAATTATTCAAGTGAGTAAGGAGCGGTGGCAAGTAAATTTGGAATTCATTACGACAAACATGTACACATGTATACAAGTATCTAAAACAATTTTTCTTAATATTAAATTTATTTAATAATTAAATAAAAATATTACTAATTGCGTGTGTACGTTTACGTTATCCGGTGTTCAAACCAAATGAGCCAATCAGGAAGTTAGGGTGACGTTCCTTAATTTCCTTCTAGTGTAGTTAGTATATTGTCGTTAAGAATGTATATTAGTGTTATGCATACATAAAATAAGCTTTTATTGATATGAATGATTGAAATGTTGAGAATGTAGGAATGAAAATGGTATAAATAGGAGCCGAAAAAACGTTGAAGTCAGATCAGATGTCCCTCGGCACTTGGTCGGGGGCGTCTGATCTAATTTTTTTACATTTATTATATTGAATATAATTTATTTATTTTATTTATTCGGATGTCCCTCGGCACATGGTCGGGGGCGTCTGATCTAATTTTTTTACATTTATTATAAAGAATATTACTTATTTATTTTATATATTTATTTATTCGTATGTCCCTCGGCACGTGGTCAGGGGCGTCTCATCTAATTTTTTTACGTTCATTACATAGTTTTTTTCATTGCGCGGTTATATAGAGTTTTATTTGTTGCGCGGTTATATAGAGTTTGCACACACATACATACATACATACAATAATACATGCATACATACATTCGTTGTTTTGTTTGTTTGATGTTTTATCCTCTTTTCTTTACATTTTTCTTCGGAATCTACAAATAGGTAGGATTAATTCATAAGTTGGGCTAATTGAACATAGGTAGGTGAGTTAATTTAATGAAAATAGGTAAGTTAGGACTCTACTTCATTCTTACGTTCTAGTTTATTTGTGTTTTGGTTTGCTTGTTTTATGTTCAACACAACACAACAACAGCAATCAGAAACGACAATCAACACAATATTATTTTCGTTATATTTTAGTTAAATTTCGTAATATTTTATTTTAATTAGGTTATTTCTAGACGTGTTCATTATTTATATTTATTATTTCTAGCCTTGTTCGTTTATTGTTGCGCGGTTATATAAAGTTATATAGAGTTTAATTGCGCGGTTATATAGATTTTGCACACACACAAACACATACATACAATAATACATACATACATACATTTGTTGTTTTGTTTGTTTGATGTTTTATCCTCTTTATTTTTTTCTTCGTAATCGTACAAATAGGTAGGATTAATTCGTAAGTTGAGCTAATTGAACATAGGTAGGTGAATAATTTAGTGAACATAGGTAAGTTAGGGACTCTATCCTTTCATTCTAACTTTCTATTTTATTTGTATTGTTTTTTTTTTTTGTTCAACACAACATAAACAACAGTAATCAAACACGGCGACACAATATTAATATCGGTATATTTTAGTTAAGTTATTTATTATTTCTAGACGTATTCGTTACTTATTATTTCTAGACTATCGTTTTATTATTAACCCCCTCATGAACGGCTGCTTTGACGCGGTGAGGGGGCTTCTCACTAAATGCCGTTCAATTAAATGCTTCTTCTTCACTTGTTTGTTTTCTTAAAAATGCGATTCTCTATCTTTTTCTTGGCTGCATTTTTTAGCGCATATACTTTCAAACATAGGCCACATTAGCGTCTGTACATACGCACATGCAAATAAAATACACAAACATACAAACAACGGTACAACAAAACGCACACAAACATGCAAATACATATATAAATGCACGCGTACTTACAAATACTTACATAAATACATACGTGTAATACAAACGAACCTTAATTAGCAGTTATGTTTCTTGTTCTCATCTTTTCTTACTTTCTAACATTTTATTAGTTTAGGTAGGAGTAAAATGGGTGAGCCTTGGCTAAAGTTTGATAAAAGTTTAGAAAATAATTGATTGATCATAGGTTGGTACCTTAACTTCAAACTTTATTTCTCTCCCTCATGTCACAAGTTCGTTTTTGTTTTGTTTGCACACACTCAATACGCATACGGTGAACAAAAACAAACATGGTACTATGATACAAACATATGTACGAACATGCATGCATGAATGGCCCGCTATTTCCATTGCGCGCCGGTCGTTTTTTTGCACCAGTCAACATTGTTATTTATTCCCTACTTAATTGTTCAATCGTTTTTTTCTGAACGCTGTAATTGTGACATGGTTGATCAACTCGATCAACTACCGCTTTTGTTTTATTGTAGTCTAATATCATTCGTTTTCCAGTTCCATTATCCATTTCAACATTCGAATGCATAGTGGAAAGCAATGTAAAAGATTTGTTTTTTTTTGCCACGTAGGAAACTGAAGTTTGCCGTCGAGTAAAACCAAACAAAGATGAACCCACATCTCTATTTTTACTTTCTTGAAAATCAGGTGGTATGGCAGGCTTATTTTGTCGCGCTGTTCCAGGAAGTGTGATTTGCTTTCTCAACAAATTTTCTGCTAGTCTTGTGTTAGTAAACCAATTGTCTGTTGTTACGTTGACATCAGAGTTGAAGATTGGTTCTGCTAATGTTAACACAACATACTCTGCAAAACCAGTATGTCTTATTTTCTTCACGAATAACATAAAGGCATCCCATTGAATGTGTAAGTATATGTGTAGCTCACATCTCACCACACTATCCTGTAATAAACATCAGATATAAATATCGAAATGTTTTTGACCACGTCCAATTGTCTGCAAGCTAGATTCATTTTTAAAAACAATTTCTGCTGTGTGGAAATCTCTCGTAGGCCGGTTTGTACGAATTATTGTTATATTATGCAATCAAGACTTTGTCTAAATGAGGTTTTCGGAGATCATTATTTTCATAATGATATTTTTTCACAATTTTTTTGGGTCACATTTGGCTATCGTTTATCTCTGAGAGAGACTCAATGATCAACCCACAAAACTGCAAAAGAACATCTCACAATTAAAATTCGACCAGTTTGGTTATTCTGAAATGAATTATTTATAATGAATACGTAGTTTATAAAATATAAGGAACTCTTTTCTTTAGCCTGCCTCCAAGTTTAAAATAAAATTTTTTTTATATAATTGATTAATATAATTATTATTTATTAATTAATCAGTTAAAATTAAAAATTTGAAAATTTTTTAAAGATCTATTCTATATTCTATTCTATCATTTTTAAAATTAAAATAATGAATATATAAGTCAATATTAATTCACTTAGATCTTCATAGCTTAATTTTTCTTGTAATTCTGCAGTAAAAGTTTCCAGTCACTTTTTAAAATTGTATTTGATTAATTTAATAATTAATTTAATAATATAATACTTTAATGAAGAATTTATAAATTAAAATTAACTAAGCCTTCCATTGAATAATTAATTCATAGTTTTATGACAAAACATTTATACGATGATTGAAAAAATTCTTATTATAAAGCTTATAATTTAAATAATTAAATTGAACAGACTTCACAGATAAGCTTTCACCATGGGTAGATCTTACAATGAAGAAATGGAATATGTGGAGAAACTAACCCCTTATAGTTGGAGAATAAAAAAAGGATTTGTACCTAATATGAAGGCAAGTAGTCTGATATTTTTTTTTAATTTTTAAAAGAGTTTAAAATGTATGTAAGAATCTGTTCTGTTTAGTTAGATTTATATTAAATTAACAAGTGATATTATTACCTACTGTTTTTCTTGACATACAGGTTGAAGGTGTTTTTTATGTGAACAGTCATCTGGAGAAGTTGATGTTTGATGAGTTGAAGCAATCATGCAGGTCTGCTGGTTATGGTGGGTTTCTTCCTGGCATGAAGCAGATTGGGAATGTAGCTGCCTTGCCTGGTTAATAAAAATTTTTGTCTAATTATCTATTGGGATATGTAACTGAGGATGTTTTTAAACGTTTTCAATTATTCATTTCATGGAAGAAGAAAAACAATTTTGTAAAAAAGACAATTTTTTTTGATTTTATAGTTTTGTAAAAATTGTAACTTCAATAGTAAGTTTAGTTTAGTAAATGAGGCTGAAACTTTACAAGATGACAAAATTTTAAACTAAGCTGGAATAGATTAATAAGCTTGAAAATTTAAAGGATAAAGTTTGTAACGTTGGTTTTATTAGATAAGAAAATTTTACTAATTTGTCAAATCACTGTTTACAATTCTTTCACAGGAATAGTTGGAAAGTCAGTTGGTCTGCCTGATGTGCATTCTGGTTATGGTTTTGCCATAGGAAATATGGCAGCATTTGATGTTGATGATCCAATTTCAGTCGTATCTCCTGGCGGGGTTGGCTTTGACATCAACTGTGGGGTTAGGCTTTTGAGGACAAACTTGTTTGAGAAAGATGTTCTACCTGTGAAGGAGCAGTTAGCCCAGAGTATGTTTAATCACATCCCAGTTGGTGTGGGCTCCAAGGGTATCATTCCAATGGGAGCCAGGTCTGTTATTTTTATAAGAATCATTAGAATCATCATTTAATTAAAATCATTAGAAAGATTTTCATTAAGTATGTTTATTTATCAACTTTTCAATGCATTTGTTTCATTTATTCATTTGAAATTTTAATTCAGAGATTTAGAGGAAGCTTTAGAGATGGGTATGGATTGGTCTTTGAGGGAAGGTGCCTGTTTTAGAATGTTTCACAATTTTTTTCTTGATGATTTTGAACTTTGTGTGTTACAGAGTTTTCAACCAAAATGTTAAATGCAAATGTCTTCATTTTCTCAATTTTAAGTTTCAATAAGTATGAACTTCAATATTCACCATTTATATATTGCTTAATGTCTATGTTTATTCATCACTAACATATTTTTAAATTTGCTATAATGATAACAGAATTTAATGTTCTCCTACACTTAACTTCTGGTCTTTTTAAAGTACTTAGTTTTATTATGCATAATTTGCTTGACAAGCTCAGAAGTTGTAATAAGTAGGTATTGTAGAATGAACTATTGATATACCTCTAAGAAGATTAACTTTTTTTCAATGCAAAATATTGATTTTGTTTGGCAAGGGTACATCTGGGCAGAGGACAAGGAGCACTGTGAAGAGTATGGTCGCATGTTACAGGCAGACCCGTCTAAAGTCAGTATGAGGGCAAAAAAACGAGGTCTACCTCAGGTTTGTTATTGCTATTGTTTTTTTTTCTTATTTCGTTTATAATTATAATTATGTATTTAGTTAGGAACACTTGGGGCTGGCAACCACTATGCCGAGATACAAGTTGTAGATGAGATATTCAATGAATTCAATGCAAAGAAGATGGGCATTGAGGAGAAAGGACAGATATGTGTGATGATTCACTGTGGAAGTCGAGGACTGGGCCATCAAGTTGCCACAGGTTGCCACATCATCACTACTGCTTGTTACCTGTTCAATTATATGCTTCTGTTCAGTTAATTGGTTGCTTTTTCAAACTGCTAAGTTAAGTTTTTAATATGTTCCTTTTCAGATGCTTTAGTTGCCATGGAAAAGGCCATGAAGCGAGATAAGATTGATGTTAACGATAGACAACTTGCCTGTGCGCGAATCAACAGCCAAGAAGGTCGTCATTTTGATTTGAATATTCTGGCTCTTATTTATAAATTATTTGTTAATTTGAAAAACAGCTTATTAAATAGAATCAATGGAATCTCGCAATTATTTAGGTCAGGATTACTTGAAGGGAATGGCAGCGGCAGCTAATTATGCCTGGGTCAACAGAAGTAGCATGACTTTTCTTTGTAGGCAGGTATCATCTACTTTTTGGTGGCTTTATACTGTACTTCTTGCTTTTGATATCATAAGTACTAAATGTTGATATGATGTCATGATTACATCTTTTTAATTAATAAATGATTTTTCTACAACAGGCATTTGCCAAAATGTTCCACTCATCACCAGATGACTTGGACATGCATGTCATATATGACGTGAGTCACAACATCGCAAAAGTTGAAGAGCATTTTATTGATGGCCGACAGAAAACACTGCTCGTCCATAGGAAAGGGTCCACACGCGCATTTCCTCCGCATCATCCTCTCATCCCTGTCGACTACCAGGTTGTTTCATAGGAATATTAAACTCTACTAGAAATTATACATTCTAATAATGTTCACGTGCCTTATTGCCAGAGTGAGTTACATATTAAATTACGTTAACGTTATTGAATGGCCATCATTCACTCAGTTAACAGGTCAGCCAGTCTTAATTGGAGGCACCATGGGTACGTGTAGTTATGTCCTGACTGGAACAGAACAAGGCATGAATGATACGTTCGGATCTACTTGCCATGGAGCCGTTTGTTTTTTTTTTTTCATTTTCTCTGCATAACAAACTTTAAGTTTTAATATTTATAAGATTGTTTATTTCATTCAGATTATCAAGGGTCAAAATTTATATAGCCTCGATCCAATCACACATGCACTTGTTGTAGAGATTTTCTTTACGTTTCGTTCCTTCGTCTTCTAACGTTTATTTGTTATAACTTCTAGCTATTCATCTGTTAACTTATGACCGTTTGATAGGGACGTGCATTATCTAGAGCTAAGTCTCGACGTAACCTTGACTACACCGACGTTTTGAAATCATTAGAGGAGAAAGGTATCTCAATCAGGGTGGCCTCTCCAAAACTGGTCATGGAGGAGGTAGGTTGTGTCCTTTTATGTTTGTTCATTGCTCATATAAAATAACTCATTTAATTTCTTACTGGTAATTTATTAAACATATATTTAGGCACCTGAATCGTACAAGAATGTTACAGATGTTGTCGACACATGTGAGTAATCTCGATTCACTTTAAATTTTCGATTTTGCGCGACGATGTTTTCTTGTACTCTATCAATTTCAAAGAACTTTGCAACACGTGCAACAGCTATCATTCAAATTCATTATTATAATAGGAACTTATAATCACAATCAACACTAATCAGATTGTTCATTCTTCAAATTATTCAGTAATTATTTCATTGTGATTTATTATATAAATTATTTCATTTTAGCCAATTAAGTGTATTATTTCGTTAATGTTCTTTAAGGTCACTTAGCTGGAATCAGTCAGAAATGTGTGAAGCTGAGACCTATTGCCGTTATTAAGGGATAGTTGTGCTTTCAGGGAAGAAAGTTCTGTTATAATTTTTTGTTTCAATGATGCCTAATTGTTTGTTTCGACGTAATTAGTTTGAAATTAATTTTTAATGCCTGTATTTAAATATTTGTTTAATTTTTGTTTCTTATAAAGAGAGACATAATTTTTTTTAAATATTTTTTGTGTAAAAATACAAATATGTTTTCTTATAGAAATATACAATAAATTAATTATCAAATATGAAAAATATTGTATATCAAAATGCGGTGAAAAATTTGAAAGTATGTTTGAAATATTAAAACTTTAATGAAGAAAATAGCCTACTTTAAAATTGCTTTAAAGGCACGGTAAATGCTAAAGTAAATTTGGGTGAGTGATGCTGGCGGAAAAAGGGTAACGTGTTCGTGAACGCAACTGTTCACGGTACTGCGTGAGGTTCGTGCGGTTGATTGATCACTGATGTGACAGCTTTGAAAAGATTAGTTTACTTGAAACTCATTAAATGTTTGTCAGGCTGCAATTATAAAATGATTAAAAGTGCTATGAATGGACATGATCCTTAAAATAATGCTATAATTAGAATACAAATTAACTAAGCAGTTTAATATATATATATATATATATATATACATATATATATATATATATATATATATATATATATATATATATATATCTGTTGAAAGGAGGGCATATTTCATACAGTATTGTATGAATTCGGTAGAATACTTACAATACTGTATATATGTATATATATATATATATATATATATACATTTAAATTATCAATAAAACGGCAATTATTCGTTCATGTATTGAGGTGGCAAACGTTAATTTGTAGGAAAATGTGTTTGGATCCAGTGGCGGGGATGAATCTCCTTTACCAAACCATGAAAGAAAAAAATATTGAAGATGCTATGTCAAATAGAGTAACAAAGTAAAAGAAAATTAGCAAAAAGGTCATTAACTTGAGAATTTTCCATAATCGTCAACCCCGAAATGGAAATAAACGAATTAGGAAAAATGTCATCAGATTTAGAATTTTGAAATCATCACCACCGCCAAATTTGGGATCGGCCACTATCTGGGCCAGAAAGTTATGGAAAATGTGTAGATAACTGCGTGTGTGTAGATAGAAAAGATAGCCATTCCTTGCTTGATTTTATATATCCACCAAGTTACATGAAAAAATGCAACAGTCCAAATAATTTATAAGAGGGATTCGTATTTACAAAAGTAAAACTGAAAAAGTATGGTTTTACAAAACGGATATATAAAATGTACCTATTTACAAATGTCATGAAATAGTATTTCTTATATATTAATCATATCAATTAATATCAAATTTTATTTTGTCTTACCATACAATAAAGTTAAAATTGCAATTAAACAATTATTATCACCATGATAAATAATTATGATAACAAAATTTTGGTAATTGTGTTAAACAGTAACTCTGGAGTAATGTTATAATTGTATATGCCCTAAAAATAGTGTGACAGTAAGAATGTATATAATATTCACATCGTAAAGAACAAAAACAAATCAAAAATGAAAACCAAATGAAAAAACGCAGCCGCGCAAACTGGCACTTTAAAAAGGACACTTGGAAAGCGCCGATACATTAGACGGTTGTATCTGTCAAACCCGTAAATTGCAAGTAAGTGTCAAAAGAACAATTGTTTAAGTTACGGTTTAAATTGAAACTGTCACTATTTACATTTTGTCGGTTAACATTAATCATAATGCTAGGGTCGTTATTGTTATAAACGTTATTTCTATTATTTGCGTGGTGGTCGTTGGTGCTGATGTTATTGATATTCGTGATGATGTCGTTAACGTTATTGATGTTGGAAATGCTATGCGTGTTGCAGATGTTGTTGTGATGAGATTCATTGAGGGAAGTGTCCATGTTCGACTCCAACATCGTGTCGGTAGTTCTATCCGAATAGCAAGACGAAGAAAGAAGCTGGAGAAAATAAACAAGTTTAAATATACACGTGAATTTCTAATATTTTTCATAATAGAAATCATCAAAAGTTAACAAAATAGTGACATAAAAGGCTGATACCTCGTTGTTGTTATCACAGATGATCGGCACGTAAGACCATGGTGAGGGTTCTTCACAGTTATAATTGTAGGTAACTGAAATAAGTGTAAACAAGTGTTTTTTTGCACAACCAAGTTAGGTTTTTTCATGTTAACGCGAATTAAAAATGTTTGGCTAAGAGATGCGTAAAGATTTTTTTTTATATAAAAGTGGATCTACCGTAATCCCTGTTTTGAATCATTTGATGAGAGACGTGTTTGATGAGTTTAACAATGGTGTGGAAGCAAGGTCGTTTGTCTGGTTGATACGCCCAACATCGAACCATCAAGTTGTACCTGTTCAAGTTTATATTTAAACAAGTTGAACGCTCTAAATTTTAATCTTTAAATTTCAACTTATTACGAGTTAAGGTTCCCTTTATTCTAAAAGTTGATTAAAATTTTTATTTGCTGATTAAAAATATTTTACATGCAAAAGTTGGTTAATTAACGATGAAAATTTAAAAAAATTGAATTGGAAAAATAAAATCGGCTGCCAAAAAAGAAAAGCTAAAAAATTGAAAACAACACGGGAAAACGTCTAACAGCTGATCAGGACATTTTGATGGCCTGTCCAATATGCCGCCACTCCTGACGTATTGAAGGACTTCAAGATTGGACTGAGCGAGATAGGGCTGGTTTCCCAGGCTCAGCACTTCCCAAATTAACACACCAAATGACCTGCGGTTTAAATATCTTTCATTGCTTGATTAACATCGATGTCGTTGTTAATGCAAGGTAAATAAACGTTCTAATTGTTGTTAAAGTCACGAATAATTCATGAAACAATACAGATAGCAATCTATATATCTGATAGCTTCACCAGATGTCGGAGTATGTTGTAAAAATGCCGTCAACGAGTGATTCTGGGGCCATCCATCTGACAGGCAGCAGTCCCTCTCCCTCCTTCTTATAATAATCATTAATGTACACATCGCGGGCCAAGCCAAAATCTCCAATCTTCACGATCAACTTTCCAGCGTTATCGTACGATACAAGACAGTTGCGAGCCGCCAAGTCTCTGAACAATTGCATAATTTATTGTATCTTTTAATATAAATGTCTTTCATATATCGCTATTTATAAAAATTTGTACAAACAAATAATTGTTATAAATTTAATTTTTGTTGAAATGGAATAAAAATTGAAGCACACCTATGAACAAAACGCATGCCTTGCAGGTACTCACAGCCTTCAGCAACATCCTGGCATATGGACAACATCGTGGACAACGATACATTTGGTTGTTCCGACTGTAACAACATTAACAAGCCCATTATTACTGTCTTCCGCATTTTTGAGTTAATGTTAATCTATCTTTCAAACTAAAATTTGTACCGCCAAGTGCATTTTAGTTTTTGTACGAATTTGACCCAATATTTTGAAAATTCAATTTGATACTCAACTGCCTGATCTAAAAAATTTGGGACTCTTTATTATAAATTCGCCTATAAATTAGCTTCATTTGAAAATCAGATGCAATCAATCCGTCCAAGTATCTATGTACTGCACAATAAGATTAGTTTTTAAAGTTTTTTGAAATTGAATTTTGAATTTTTGAGCGCTAATTTGAATGACTTAGATTTAATTTATAAAATCATTTGATCATAAAATAAACCTTTTATGAATTTATTATTAAGCAAAGTGTAAAATTTTCAGAAAACTAATTTCCATCAATGCTTCGTATAAAGTTTTTCAGTTTCAACTATACAATCAATACAGATAGACTTTTAAACAATCTAGATTTTAATTCTTTTATCACATTTTCAAACACTAATTTTTACGCTGGTAATTAGTTATTCGACCGCAAATTTTTATTTATATATTTTTTTCAAAAATAGAGTGATATATTGGGTAATTTTAACGAGGAAAAAATATATTTGAATGATTTCAAAAATTTCAACTAATTTATATCAAATTGCTAGCAATTTTTGATACATTCAACAATGCGGAAATGTTTTTTTCTCAATAATCAGTATATAATATTGAACTTTTTATTTTTAAGAGCTAAACATGAATTAAAATAACCAACGTTTATAAGTACCATATAAATAGTGGCATTAAAAAGAATAGAGCAAAAAATAGAATAAAACATTGACAGTAGAGAAAAAATAATCAAACCGATTTTTCTTTCCTAAGAAACGTTAGCAAATCTTTCTCCCTCATCAGCTCTATAACAATAAAGTTGCACTCATCTTCGAAACAGACTCCGATCAAATGCAACAACTTCTCGTGTCGGAACCTGAGTGTGTGTTTGTTTGTGTGTGTGTGTGTGCGTGCGAGTAAGTCTCTCTCTCTTTCTCTTTGTGTGTGCTCTCTCTTTCTCTCTCTCTCTCTCTCTCTCTCTTTGTGTATGCGTGTGTGCGTGTGTGTATGTTTACGGTTGCTTTCTTGTTAAAAGAAACTTAAAAACTTACAGTAATGATTGGTTAAACGATAAAATTACTAATACTATTAGCAAAATATTTTGAATAATATGATGATGATAAATAATAATAATATGATAATAAATAACAATAATATGATGATAATTAATAATAATATGATGGTAAATAGTATGATGAAAATAAATGATAATATGATGACGATGATGAATAATATGATGGCACCTGTTCATAAGAAGGGCCTCCTTCAGAAATTCTCTCTTTTCGATATCGCTTGCCTGGAGATGCAGTGTCTGTATTTGACATTTCAATTCTTTGTTATGTGTTTTGTTTTATCATTGATAGTTCCACTGACATAACATAGGTCAACTTTTGGTCTTATTTCTAATGCAGAACACTTACGAATGGTATATTCAAATTATCTTAACTAGTGGTTCGAACTATTTTAATGAAAGTTTTTTTTTACATTTAGACAAAGGAAAGTTGAAATTTGAAAATGTATCACTTAAAGGAGTTTAAAAAAGGGTTTTTGAGGAGGTCAAGTTTAGGTTTAAAACTCCGTCCAAGCAGGTTTAACAGACATAAACTGTTGACCACGGCGTGATAAGTAGTGAATTGTTTAAAACAACTATACAAATGATATGAGGCTTTGAGTTATTCAGGCAAAAATTGAAAAGTGAGATGTTGAAGGAAAAGTTGAAAAAATTTGCAGACTATGTATAATATTCATTGCAGGAGTTGAAATTTGTAGGCGAATTAAGGAAAATGGGTTAAATGTACGAAAATTTCAAGAAAAGATACCGAAATTAGTTAGCGTTAAAACAGTTGAAACAGTTGTGATAGGAGAGGTATTTATTAGAAAAATTTAAAAACATATTGTAAAGTTAGTGCAGTTAGTGCAATAATTGGTATAAAAAAACAAAAAGTGGTAAAAGAAGATCAAATTTGTCCACATTGCCCCAGAGTTTCAGTAGAAAAATATTGTACAACTACAGTACAACTACGGTAAATAATTTGGACATAAAAATATTTCACCGTGTTGTTGAAAATTGTTCAGATATATTTTGGAAAGTGCGAAGTAAATTTAAATTTATAAAAAGTTTAAAAATGATATGGCTTCATCAGAAATTGTTAATATGTAATGTGATATTTAAAGTATACTGAATTTATTTTCATAGTTAAAAGTATCATCGAAAAACGGTGATTGATTTGGTTAACCTTGATTGCCACATCCAAAGCTGTCATGTTATCACCTGTTATTACACCTTCGTAAACTTTTCCAAACGCACCACTGCCAATGAACTTCTTGAGATGCAGAAGATTTCTCGGAATGTGCGGCAACTTTGATAACTCCTCTTGTTTGAATGGAAGACTGAAAAAATTAGTTCACGCTATTTCCAGCTATCACATACTACTACTAAGAAATATTTATTTTATGTATTGAGTTGGAATTAAAAATAGACCAAGCGTTACATGCCTGTGTGCATAGGAGTAGAGCACGTTGTTGACTTGGATGGAGGGGTTTGGAGGGTTGGTTAGACTGACCAGTTCCAGATTGACGCTGTTCAATGGCAAAAATGTTCTACCGCCGCTCGTTTGCTTAGTTTTCCTCTTGTAGAACGCTTGAAAAATTTCAACAAAAATAACATTTTTTAACCTTATAATCTAAATTGAATCACCAACGGCTTATAACATGAGCTTTTTTTTAGAAAGTTATAATGTACATTAACTTGAAATTTATAAAAAATATGTGAAAGTTTGTGAAATAACTTGCATGTGATTATAAAGCCCATGCATTGGTCAATTATTCAACAGGCACAAAATTTTGCCAGTATTAGAAGAAATTATTTTGTCTAATAAAAAATGTAAAATTAAATAAAAATAGAAGATGACACAAAATTGTAGAACCAACTGTATGCCAAAATGCTGAATGCAGTGATCAAAATGAGGAAGAGAACAATGAAAATGGTCAGCAGCTTGTCGTTGTCAATGTACGGTTCTCTCCGCTCAGTCATTTCCTCCGCTATAAAAATTTGTTGAAAATAAGAAAAAACTTTAAAACACATTGAAACTCCGGAACACAGTAACCAATCTAAAAAAACTATTTGACGAGATTGTTTCCATAAAAAATATTATTTCCTTTGACTTTTGATACAATTCCAATTTCGAATTTTATAATTTGCATAATTTTATTTTAAAAAAAATAGTTGATTTAATTAAGTTTTGATTACTGTTATAAAAAAAATTCATTGATCCGTAATAATTAAGCTTGTCAACTTGAAGTCATGAATGTAGGCACGTTCGTCCACTTGACATCACCACAACCCCACAAAGTGCACACGGACACACCAGCTTTGATGACGCCATAAATATTTTCCATCTTGTACGACGTTACGTTATTCTTCATTTAAAAAAAAATTATAGAACCATCAATTGAATGTTTCAATTTTAAAAGCAAAAAACTAAAATTTAAAGCCAAACATTTAAATTCAATTTATTTCATTTTAAAATCTTTTACGATAAAAATTAAAAAAACTATTAAAAAAGTAGTATAGGAAATATATAACAAAATTATGGAAAACAACAACAACACACGTTTAGACGACATTTTCCCCGAGATCGGGGGTTGCCGTCTGGCTACCTATGATGAAACCGAAATACCCCTCGACGCCATCCACATCTGTCACTCGCCTCAGTATCACGCAACCCCGCTTTCACCCTGTCCTTCTCCACCTGCTCTCTCCATCCCAATCCCCTTCCTACCACTCCTTCAACTTCGAACTCTAACGCTCGCCTAATCCTGACCCTTTCATCCCTTCTCAACACATGTCCATACCATCGCAATCTCGATCTCCTTATCAATGTCACAATGTCCTCATTCAGTCCCATCATCGACCTTAGCTCTGTACTACTTCTCCTATCCTTCACTTTAACCCCACACATCATCCTCACCATAGCTCTTTCAGCCCTCTGCAGTACACTTTCTTCCTCTTTCCTCAACACCCAAGTTTCACCACCATAAACCATCGCTGCTCTTACACATGCTTTATATACCCTCCCTTTCATCTTCACTAACCATTTCTTTCCACACAATACCCCACCCAGTTCCCTAAATTTCATCCATCCTACACGAACTCTAGCCGTAACTGCGCTCAAACAGCCTCCATCCGCGTTCAGCTTATCCCCTAAGTAAACAAAGCTTTCCACTCTTTCAATACCACCACTTAACCCCGTCCTTGCGTCCGTCCTATTAATCACACCATGAACACATTTCTTACATTTGAACGTGCCTTCCACCTTTTTCAGTGCCCCCCTCACACCACTACATCTCTTATGCACCCATTTCTGACATCCTATACACAATACCGAGTTAGCCTTCACTCTCCTGTCACATACCCCACAGGGGTCGATTTTACTTATCACCTTCCCCACCTTTCCCACACACCATTACCTTCGTCTTACCAATATTAACTTTTAACCCTTTCTTTTCAATAACGCTCTTCCATCTGTCAAATTTTAACTGCAATTCTTCCATGCTATCAGCCATCAAGACTAAATCATCTGCATACAAAATCTCAAATAACAACCCTCCATTATGTTTCCACACACAACATCCATCACAATTGCAAACAGAAACGGTGATAACACTGATCCTTGATGCACTCCTACCTTAACACTAAAAGCGTCCGACATTATTATGGAAAAATTAAGTAAAATTTTAAGTTAACTAAACCAGAAAACATTCAACATTTAAAAAAAACTGATCCTCTAGCTCCAACTCCCATATATGTAAAATATATTTTAAACTATGATCCACGAAGAAAAAATTTCTAAACAAACAAAAGTTACAAATATGAACCGTGACGATGCGATGATCATGGTGCATCGAAACAATGTGGACTTTGAAGGTCAGTTGAACATCTGGTACGATGCTTGAGTCCAACAGAAACCAGGTTAATGTGGAAGCATTCAGTGTTAGGTTTATATTGGTGGACATGACTACGTAAGACGTACTGGACAGTTCACAATCTGTGGTGGATATATTTCCAACAGACTCAATTTAATGTATTCATCTTATTTTCACTTAATTAAGTTTTAATGGTTGCCTAGCATTAATACTAGCATTGAATAGCAATACATTGAAAATTTGCTATAAAAATAAATTATTTTAAATACTTTTCTGTTTGATAGAAAGAAAGTTGAATGAATGGTTATATTTCCACAAGTTCCATGAAAGTCTTCTCGTGTTCAAGTTGAACGAACACAACATATGATGACGTTGCTGTCCATCTTGTGCTGCTTGCGGTTGCTGATTGGATGCGTCAGATGATAGCCACAATACAGATCCTTCATGTAACATTAGGTCGCCTGAACTAATTTCGTTACAAAGTTCAAAGATGTATATAATGTTAATAAAAATTGTTAGTTGGCATATCGATGATTTTACTTTTCAAATATGTATGATAAGCTTACTATGTTCAAATGCACTTTACCATTTAAAAAAAACAATGAATATGTGTGTGATATTTACTTGTTTGTGAAGATCGTAAGATAGTATATGTAGATTGAGCACCACAAATTATCACTCGAAAACTAATTTTAGCATATTGAAATTTTGAAAGTGATACACTAACATGTAGAAACCATAGAAATGTGCAACTTCTGATTCACGATCTTCAACATCTTCAGCTCTGCTTAATTCGTTGTCATCACAGTCGGCAGTTTTATAACGGTATAATGGTTGAGTGTGAACGGAAGTTTTATTGCCACTGCTGACGAAACTGATCAAAATATTTTTTGATGGATCAAGAATTATGCCTGCAATTCTTTCATTTGACAAATTTTCAACCGTTTTTATAATTTTGTGGCATTTGCCATTCAATTGCGAGGCTTCAATTTTAAAATTTGAATACCAATATATGAAGCCGTTTTGCACGTTAAGAACAATTTTGCTAATTCTCACAGCGTCACCCAAGTCGAGTTGGCTTTTAGAGTTTGTGTAAACAATTTCTTGGCTGCTCCTTTCAAATAGTGACGATCTGAAAATCTTAATGACATTTTCTAAAATTAAATTTCGTTTCCAAAATACATTTTATTTAAATATAAAACAACAATTCAATAAGCAATTGAACAAAAATGTAAAAAAGTGTGTATAAATAATAAGAACACCCCCAATTTATAATTGCAGTCACTCAAGCAGACTGACAATCGTACAATCGTAGAATTACAACTAACACCGTCAGCCTGAGAATTGATCCAATACAGCGAATGTGAGTAGCGGTCGTAGAGAAGATGTGAAGCATCAATCGTCGAAGAGGCCGACCAATGTTCTGTTTTGTTCGAACAGAGGTCTATTAGGATTGTGTCTTTTGCAGAATGTACAGTCACAACATTTCTCAACGAAGATATGACTGAAAAATTTTAATTCATTAATTATATTATCATTTAAGAAAATAAAAATAATGAACATAAAAACCATACGCTTGATGTCGTTTAGGTTGTCTACAAACAGCTTGCTACTTTCACCTTCTTGTAATTCGTATAAGGACCTGCCCTCAGAGGTAAGGAAAACTGGAACTAAATAATGACAATAAATTTTAATCAATTAAAAAATTGGGCTCGTGAAATTTCGTTTCAATTATTTTCATTTGATTGAGACTTGAAGCTGAAAAATTAAAAAATGTTGTTGAGCCATCTGAACGATAGGTGAACAATTTTTTTAAAAAAGTGTATCTTATTGATTTAATATATTTTATTAATTTTGAAACAAATTTAAATATTTTTTTAATAAAATTTAATACAAATTTTTAAAGTTTCATTAATTTTTATTTCAGATTAACACATGCAAATTTTTCGTGTTAAACTATTTATAAATGTATGTTGAATACATTATATTTTATTAAAAAAGTGAGCGTGTTTCAAAACATGCTGCCCACAGCACAAATCTAACCAGACTGCCAAGGAACATATGAATACATCGGTGACCACAATCCATAAGTTTCTCTGAAGATTGCCCTTATTTTTAAACAGTACATCATAGAAGTCAGATTGTGCACTGTTACAAAGGTATCGTTGGAGTATATTGAAATGATCATTTGATGGTCGTCGGCATCATCAACATCTTCCTCTTCACATTCAACACTTCCATATTTATCGCTTCTTGAATCCACGTTACTGACCTCGTCATTATTGTTTTGCATCAACTCTGACGTCATATTCTGAGAGACAATTTTTATTTCATACCACCACAAGCGCGGAGTTATTTTCGTACCTTCAAATTTCAAGTAAAATATAATAACATTAATTCTAACTGTAAAAAAAATCACTCAAATAGTTTTGCTTTCAAATTCAGTATGGAATTAGTTAAAACATTAGTTGAAAACTTGACAAACAGCAAACTAACAAACCTCCTATTTCAGTAAAAACATTCCAATTAATTGAAACTGAACTTTTGTGGCACCAAACGTTCACGTCGCTGGGCGCTTCACTGGGAACTGATAAATAAAATAAAGTTTTACATTATCAACATTTAAGAATTTGGTTTAAAATTTTGCATTTTATGTTAAATTAGACATGAAAAATGTCAAAAGTTGGGTGAACGTTACAATAACCAGGTGTGGGCTGGCTGACGGCATCCCAAACAGATAATTGAGAGATGAAAATGCCGTCCAATATATCGTGCATCTTGTGGCTTCCCGCTTGCTCGTTGTATTCTTCATAAATCAGTGTGCTTCCGTTTGACCAAACAAATGCGTCCGTGTTCTTATTGTGTATTAAAGTAACCATTTCATAATTGGAAGACTCAAATCTATTTCCCGATCTTAAAGTTCTGCTATCATTCTCATTTCGTCCGTAGCAAATTGATTGAATGGAATTGTTGAATGGAAAATATATCATCATATCAATGAAGTTTAAGGCAAATGTTGTGATTGGATGATTCTGCTCATAAATTTTTTCGTCAGGATTATTGTTTGATAACTCTTTTGTTTTAAGATATCCGTCCTTGATCCAGAATATTAAACTAAAAAGTATTAATAACGAAACAAGAATTAAAAATATTTTTAATAAATTTCTAAAATGTTAAATAACTTGTTTAATGGATCGACTTTTAAATGAGAGGCCCGATCAACTGTGAGGTCAACGGGCAAATCGCATTCTGGCAAGTTTTTTACTTGGCATGTGTAGACCTTTGATGACAAATAACAAACTCGTAAATGTTTCAAATCAAATCAGCGTTTGGGGATTAATGTGAAACTTAGCATTAATAATTACAAAAGTACACATTATGACCATTTTCTGTATATTTTAATTTCTAATTATTATTAATCCCGACTCTTACGTTGTACACAAAAAATAATTAAAATCGTCCTCAAGCAAAACATGAAAACAAATTGACTCAACATGAAATTCTCACTCGACTGCCTAAAGCCCTGTACAGTTTCTTGTTTATCCAGTCGTAAGATATGAGGGTTGCAAAGTTTTTTATCATCATTTTTTTTCCACCGCTGGAATAATCAACAGCTATAAAGTCTTCGTTCGAATAAGCAACGTACACCAATCCTTCTTCATAGTTTATGTCCAGTCCTATAATGCAGAGAGTAGAAAAATTGAAGTTTCCAATTTTCGGAAGCTATCATGATTATCATCATCCTAATCTTCCTCCTCATCGTCATCCTCATCGTCGTCATCATCATCATCATCGACGTCGTCATTGTCAAACTATTGGGCATTTTGTAAGCTGAATTATTAATCTTAAAATTTTTCAATTTACAACACATCAAATTATAATTATTTTAGATAATTAAATGAATTTGTAAATGAACGAATTTCCGAAATAGTAATACTGTTAGATTTTATCAATGTTAGATGGCATGCAAAGGTTGAAAATTCGAAGAAACTGATAAGAATTTCCATGGATGAGTAGGATATGACACCGGATAAAACATGACAAGGATGGGACAAAACAAGAAGAATAGAAGACATACTAAATGCAGGTGCACGCAAGAGTCTGCCTTATTGTAAAATCTTTCATCATGTTGTTTGTTAGCAGTTGTTTGAGACATTGCTCTTACGACAATCTAGCAAATTTTTTCATGCATCCAACTCTTGGTAGTCAATAGAAAGATGAGATGATTTTTGAAGTGGGTACTGTTTTCAACTTTAATAATTTATTTTTATAACAGAAACAAATTGCTTTCAACTCAATAAAAATAAAAAACACAACTGATAATATCATGCCAATTCACCAGCGACAAGAACGGAGGAAATTTCATGTCCGTACAAAACTCGTTTGTTGGTGTCCAAGACATTCGAGGAGTCGAGCACAACCAGCTCGTTGTTTCTTCCAACTATCCACTTGCTACTTAGCTCTGCGATTGTAAAATTAAACACATTTAATAAAATTTAATTAAACAATGCATGCAATAAACAAAAAGTGCACCTGTTTTTATAGATGGTGTTTGAAACCTATATTCTGAGATGAGATCTGTAACATAAGATGACAGGATGGATGCTTGAACTTTATATTCACTGCCTGGTTTCAAATTTGATACAAAGTGGCTGTATTCTTTCAATCCATTGAAATGTGCAGAACGATCGTTTCTATAAAGCAAACGCTCCTCTGGCCGAAGAACCCAGACGGCGAGGTCGTAGCTGTTGCTGCTGTGCTTGTTTGGGTCCTTGATGACGATGCGGGCAGAGGAGGAAGTTATGCTGTCCACGTTCAGCTCTAGACGTTCAACTGGAACTGTTTCAGTATTTTTTTCAAAAATGGTTTGTTTGATACAAAAATCTTTTTAAATAAAAATAAATTATTTTAACATGATCCAACATGATAAATGTCGTGGGCTTCAAAAATTTGTTCAATATCTCTTTTAAAAAAAAAATATCTGGAATGTTTGTTTCAAGTTTGAAAATGTAATTTTTTAATATTTGTACCCTAATAAAAGTAGAATTGTTTACAGGCTATTTGAAAAATTAATCAATTTGATAAGTCAAGTTATGCTGGTTAGGTATGTAATGAAATTGGCGATCGAAAGTCATCCTTACTTCTAAGCATTGTTTGTCTCCCTCTTGAACAAACTTCAATACATTTGGACAACTGAATAAAAATATGTTACACAATTCAATATCTTATTATTTTCTACATTTACAAATTATGGATTAACATGCTTGTCATGCCATTTCATAAAATATTATTTTCAACATGCATATGTTATTAATCAGAAGTTCAAAAATACGCGTCCACGCCTTTTAAAAACTTTATTAACAGAACAATGAAGAATTCTAACATTTTTTTGAAATTTTGTAATAAGCTTATTGATGCACTTATTAACAAATTTACACCTAATAAGAATTGAAATGAGGCACTTGAACTGAACATTGACCTTGAAGCTTTGGCATCGTTATATATAATTTGTATTTTATTTTTTTAGCTTCAACTGATCACCCACACTAAAACTAAAAGAATATTTCTGTATTAATTTTAACGTATGTGACACCATTGTTTTTCTTGCTTACAAAAGGTTTATAATAGAAATAACATGACAGGGCAAACAATGCGAGAATGAATATGAAATATCAGGAGAGCGATTCATTTAAACTATTAAACGTTTAAAAAAAAATAAGAAAAATTTGTCACAAAAAATTGACACAATTATGAAATGTTCGATTTATTTATAACTGGTTGACATATTTAGCAAACAAAAAATTTTCATTCAAAACCCTTTAAACGATTTTGTAACAATGATAGGGATGTAAATATCAAAAATTGGATCTGAAAAGAACGAAATTGAAATGAAAACTTGAAGTAAAAGTTCTTGAAGGAACGAGCATATCGCATGTAAATGATTGCATTAAGATATACTGTGAAGATTATTTCAAAGAAATGTTTCGAGAAGAAGTTCAAATATCAGAAATAATTCAAACAGATCCAATTGAATGAGATCTAATTAACGTAAAATTTATTCCACATTCATCAGTAAATGTCGATAGTGATTGAAAAAGTTTTATAAAACAAACAAAAAGTTAACTGTTTTGAGAGTATAATTTTCATAATTTCATGCAAAAATATTCTTTAAATGTCATAACTTCTAAATGAGGAGACAAAGTGGCCTGAACAGACGAGCGTCACAAAACAATTGCCCCCAAGCTGGTTGCAACGAAACGTAACATGCAATCTTAAAGTAAACTCATAAGAACATATTGCTTTTTTAAATTTTTAAAACTTCACATGCAAACTTGATAATATAATGTAGCGTAATACAATTCAGTACAAATGGTAAGAGACCACCTAACACGAAAATCCTTAACTGCCAGAAAATTCAAAAATTCACACGTAGAAAGTTGCGAATAAAACCACAAAACCAAATAAACAAAGTAAACATCACAAAATGAAAGGAAATGAAAGGGATATCAAATGTTAAAAGTTTATCAACATACCTTTTCAGAACTGGCTCCAAATCGAGTCTGTGTGATTAAAATGTTAGATTACATTTATTTCCACTGAAATAATTTCTAGAAGAAGGTTTCACAAGGTTTTTCGAATTGAAAAATTTGTTAAGATATATCCAAACAGTGAGCTATAAATTGTCTGAACATTTTTTAATAAACGATTGGCTCTCATAAAATGGAAAATAACAAATAACAATCTAACATTCAGAAAATTCAACAGAAGTCTGACGAACCTAATCATGTCAGATGTAGCTTGTATATACAAAACAATAAACAGAATAAGTTTTTCTATATAATTTATGAATAAGCAGCACTTTTTAATTAGGTATATTTGTGTGATTGATATTTGGCGAAAGTAGTTAGTTGATTTTGTTCATCATCATCACCACTGTTATCGTCAAATGTCATTATTAGCATAATCATTATCACTTTTATTATTTTATTGTTAAAATTATTATTATAATCATCAGCAACCTTATCTTAATTGTCATATTTAATAGTATTATCGTGCTATAACTTTTCTTTAATGTCAATATTATAACTATAATAGTCATTTCATCATCAACATCATCGTCATCAAAATTTAAATTAGAACAAATAGGTTTGATTCCGTGCTGTGTTAATGTTAAACCAGATCTTCATGTCAGTAAATTGCACACAAAAACATAAAATCCATGCACATAAACTGAACTGTGTTGTTTGTTATAAAATTTTTTTTTAGCTGATGGATAAGTTTGATTGACAGGTGTCATCGCAAGAAATAAATATATATCCGTAAAAGAGTCGACAGAAGTTGGTTTAAAATGCGTCTCATTATTTCTTTTTTATATTTTTTTTGTTGCAAATAAGATGCCTACTATTTTTATACGTATCACATAAATGTGAAGATATGTGTGTACAGATAACTCTCAAGTAATTTAACTAAGAGGAAAAGAAGTTAATTATGAAAATTGCTTAAGATTAATCAGAACTGAGAATTTTAAAAAATCATTACTCTATCGAAAAATTCCGGACCCGCCAAAACGGGACTAAACGGCATTTAGCAAGAATTAGCAAAAAATGTCGCCAAGTTTACAATTTTGAAATCATTCCTTACTGCAAAATTTTTGTTTCACCAACTAACACACTGTTGACATGTTTCGTTGTCAAAAATCCCTGAAGTTCGATTTAATTCATAATAATAATTTAGTTTGGCCTCTGGCAAATGAATTAATTATTAATTGGTATGCATCAGCAAGAGTTGTTTAACAATCTATTGTGAATTTTAAATAAGTTCTCAATATTTTTATATGATAGGTAAAAAGACGAGTTTGATTGTTTATTTGTGTTTCGATTGATTTCAAATCAACTCAAACAGTGTAAACATCTGCAGTCACAAGTAACATACACTATTTTAGCAGTTTTCACATATACATCAAATAATAAAATTAAAATGCAAAAATAGCAATAAGGACAAGATGTGGTTAACATCTTTTAAAACGTTCAAATTCAATCACTAAGTAAAACCAAACTAAATAATTTATAATTCAAAGAACTCACGCAAGCCTCATGGCAGTTGAAGGAGGAGTGTTCATCTGTGTTGCAACCGACACGGCACTGAAATTATTTATTATGGATAGTTAAGAATTTTGTTAACGTCACAAAGTTGGAAACTTTTTCAATTTGATCATCTCAGGCGCTAAATAATTTAAAAATTTAAGACAGATTTTATTATATTAATATCTTGAAATTCGAAAAGTTTACAATAAAACTGCGCGCGTTTACACTGTGACAATTTTGTTGTTTCACTGAATGTGTAGCTGAAAAATTATAAAAACGAGAAATAAACATTTTTTTAAAATTTGTCAAGTCACATTAACTTCTGCAATTTGACTTTTGAAACACCTATCTATGTACTAGTGAAAATAAAAGTTTGTCATAATTTACCACACTAAAAATGCTAAAAAATAGTCGAAAAATAATAGAATGTACGTAAAATTATGTTTGTGGTAGCAAGAAATAAAAATTTTAATTACTTTTCTGTTTACTCTTTCGAGAAAGAAATCTAACAAATACGAGTAAGGAGGAGGAATGTTATAAAGAAAGATAACAAATGCACGGCACTGCGGAGAAGTTGATGTAGAAGATATTAGTGATGTATTAGTGAACAGCTGTTCGCGCCATTTGATTGCATTTCTTGCAGAACCATTAGCTCGGTAGGCATCTCGAGACGGTAAATACGCATCATCATTATTCTCTTTTTACTCTGCAAGTGCAAATTTTGAGAATATTCTACAATGTTTCGAAAGTTACTTCTTAAGTTCGAACGTCGCGACTTAAGTTGGGCTGGGGATGATATCAAACCTTCAACTTTTTGATTCAAAATGACTCTAATATTTTTAATAAAATGGTGTTTATGTGTACTAAAGAAATATAATTAAAACAGTTTTACTGAAAAATTTTCCCAAAGAGTAGCTGAAGCATGGACTTACGCTTGAAAAATGTAAGTGGATTATTGAAATCGGGCGCTAACGATCATTATCAAATTTCACGTCTAACATTTCAATGAAAATTCATTTTTTACATGAAAAGAAGAATGTAGAGGAGGTCACAATAGATGATGCCAAAAGAAGAAAGAACGCACCGAACGAGAAGCGTAACCTCATACATTGTTGTCTGATCGTTCCTAGCGATATGAAAGACCTAAAAGGAAGGAATAACATATTTTAAAAGCATTGTTTGCCTGCAAGCAAGCATCCGTCACTCCAGATTACATTTCGTTCATCTTTTTTTTCTAACGTTAATAATTAACAATTACCGCACTCTACAAACTTACAACTTTCTCCAAAAAATAAACTTTCAAACAACCGCAACACTACAAAAGAACAAAAATTGAATGGGAGTGTTCGGTAGCGATTTGATCCTGTTTGCACTGCACATAGCACTCATGTGTTTGGGTGTGTTGTTGGTTTGTGAGCCGGTTGCGTTTGCGTGTTAATCTTTTATCGAACGTGTTGCTGTTGCCTGTTTTTTATATTGCTTTCTATATGTTTTGCATATTCTTGACACTTTGTGCATATTTTGCTTATGTACATATGTATACATAGGATATATACATATATAAACAATTTCTTGAACAAAATCTTCGTGTTGTTTACATTACTTGCACAGCACATACATACGTGTTATCTGCATCCCGTTTAAAAAGCTTTCACATGTCACATTCGTATTATGAAGAAGGATCAATAATTTTCGTGTTTCTAGTCGATTGAAAATTTTCATCTGATTTGAACGTAAACCGTTAAAAGAATCTTGAATCTTGCATATTTTTTTAAAACGATGAAACTTTTTAAGCAAAATGTACGACTTAAATAACAACTTTTCTAAAATATCACACACACGTCACAATTTTCAAAATAAGAGGCGTTCACAAAAAAACAACACAACATCAATTATATACTAACAAATTCAATCTGAGAACAGTTTTTCTTCGGTTTGCATGACTCTTGGGTTTGATTCTGAAATGAAATGATCATCAATTTTAATACTTTTGTGTCTGTAACAATCGAAAATGTTTTCAAATTAGTGATGAACATGATTGTGGTTAGCACAGGGAACTTGTCATATGGTCTGAAATGACCTCTGGGAATAGCTGGAGAGAAAATTGTAAAGAATTGTAATTATATGTTGTTCGTAGTTAGTCACAATCGAAATGATATCCATAACAACTTGACTGGAGTTTGTTGCTAAATAAATTTTTATAATTGTTTTTAGACAAAGAATTCTGATTTTATCTAATAATTTGTTTTTATAAAACAAAAGATTGTGTTATGAAGACCTTAATCGATATTAATATATTTACCGTTTACAACTGTTAATTTTTTGTTGATCTGCTACTTATGTATGCAATTTTCTGAAAAAATTTTTAATTAGTATTTTAGTTGAATTTTTATTCATCAGCTGCCATAAAAAATTTTAGAGGTATTTTGTTAAAAAACTGATTAAATATTTCAGTCGATATATTTAAAAATCATAAAACTAATTTGTCAAGTTGATTTAATGAATTTTAGCTGTCTATAATTGTTCAAATTCATTAAATCATCATCAGAGTTTTTCATATCAATTTAATTTTAAAGTGACATCATTTTAAATGTACACAACGCAATTGACGAAATAGAATTATGCTAAACAAATCAACTATTTCAGTATTAAGGAAGAATGGGCCGTGATGGTAGAATGATGATGACAGAAATGAGTGGATGATGACAGAAATGACTATAAACCAACGTTAGTCGTGTCATTATAGACGATGATGATGTCATGATGCTGACAAAATGATGGTGCTGATGAAGATGATGAGGATGAAGGTGTTGGGGAAGATGATGATGGAAATGGTGATAGTAACCATCTTTTATGGTGCAATTTAAAAACAGTTAATTTTTATTTTCCAACCAATTTATCACATCATTAAAATGAACAGTTGAATGCAGCATTCATTCATCAATCAGAAATTTAAAATAATACCCCTTCATGTTCGGAGCTTCGGGCGATAACGTGTTTGAAATTCGTTAGGCTTCTGTACTATCGATATGCAAAGTAAATGCAGAACTTTTACATTTATATGAAAATTATTAAGTAATTTGATTGGAAAGAAGTTTTTGAAGAACGTTTATTTAATGGAATTTTATTTTTTGCACAAACGATCGCAATTTTTATTTTGATAACGAGGTTATTAGTCATTTTTATTTTTTATTTTTTGGAAATGTTGACAACGTTAACAAAACGAAAATTGTATTTTCACCATTCCCAGTGGTTTTACGCTATTTCAATTAACGATAAGATAACATTCTTTCTATAAATAAATGATGAATAAGATTTAGCTGCAAGCAAGTACGTTGCCGTTATTTTTAGAAGCATTTGATACTATTTTCAGAATTCCGACTAAAAAAACACTTGTTTCTTGGTATTTCAACTTACCTTATTAATTGATTATTTCGAACGCCGATATTCCATTTGCAATAAATTACTCAGTAACTCACTTTTAAATCGTTTAATATTTTTACAATACAATACAAAAATTTTATTTTCCTCGTAACAAACCTACGCCAGATAAAAGCCACACATACGGTTGTGGTGTTTACTCTGGCTGGCTGGCTGGCTGGCTGACAGCAGACTGTAAACAAAAACAAATAATCAAACATCGGTAATGGGGAAGGGGCTTGAGTAAATAAATAAGTCGATGGGCCGTTGACACGTAAATATTTGAAGCATTTCACGAAAGTATGTTGATTTCATTCTCTGCATTGATACTAACTTGAAACTTTTCCATAAATGAGCATGCATTTATGTAAAGTAATAAGTAACGTAAAGTAATTTATGTTAATCAGGCAAGTCTCGAAAGCTATTAAGAACTGGAATGCTTTGACGAAATTTGGCCGATGATGTTGATGCAGAATTCTTTGCAGTACATTTATTATAACGAGATGAGGGACCTCAAATGTAGGAATGTAGTATGTCGTCGACAGACAACATACTTGGGCAATGCAATGTATGTATAGTGTAGGTTTTATCCATCATTAAAGTCTTTATCATCGTTATCACATTGTTTTTTTCAAAGTTTATCTCAATCGTATCATCGTTAGATTCTTCATAATAATCCTCATCATCATCTTCATCATTCTAGTTAATATTATACACTCCCCTTAAAAACATACTACTACATCTATTTTTGATAGGTTGTTATAATTAAAAAATGTTTATTTTTTAAATCGTTTCAAAACGGCGCTTGCTTCAATTGCAATGTGGAATCGGTTTTTAGAGTAATATTAGTAATAATAATAATAATAGTAAGATTTGATTGGCGTCGGAGAAGAAACTTTCAATTTATAAATTCTACAAAAAAATTTTTTCCATATAAAATTTACGTAGTTAAAGAAATTAAAAAATAACTAAACCCCCACATAAACCAATAGCACAACTGCTGGGAGAGAGAGGCGGAATGATGGAAAAAATAGGGCGGTCGACGATTAGTACTGAAATTAAACTTTTATATTTTCCAATGAAATACGTAAAAGTGAGTACAAATTTTCATCTTAAAACCATGTTAGGATTTGTTTGGTCAGTTTTTTCTTTTATTTTCATTCAACTTGTTGACCCCAAACATACATTGAATTAAAAAAATATAATGAAAAAAATATAATTTTCAAGCTAGATTAAAATTTATAGGATGGAAATTTAGCATAGCATATATCATTGTGATAAGTTTGAAATTTAAAAAACACACACACAAAACTACAAAACTAATTTATTTTGTTCGCTTGCGTTGTTTTGACTTTAGAAATATAAAATGAACAATTTGTAAAATATCCCAGGACCCTAGCACATTTGTTTTTTTTTCTGGCACTTTTCTTTCTTGCATTGTTTAAAAAACCATAAAATTTGTTATGGCATTTTAAAAGTTTGCGTACAATCGTTAACCTGTATGTTGCGTGAATGTTGCATACTATCATTAATGTATATGCGTGAAAGTTGCGTGTTGTAACCGTTTATAACCACAGTTACGTAGTATTATGTAATGTAGATGTGTATATATTTGCGTCATATCATTCGGGTATGCCTACATCTAATGATCTTGTTAATAAAGCGATACTTCCTTTCAAACGTTCAAATAGATTTCCATACGAAATAAATATAAAGAAACAGAGAAAATCAAATGCATCAATGAAAATAAATGGAAGATTTTGATAAATATTGCCACGCAGCCAAGCAGTATGTAAAACAACATCTTTTGTCGGTCGAAATTTATTTTCGTTATACTTTTAAAATAAATTATTAATCAAATTTGAAGGAATATTAGCTGGACGTGTTTGGACAAGTGATCCTTTCCATCACGATCACACGTTCTCTGATTCGTTCCATTTTTTTTCACACTTGGCGATTTCATCGCTTGTGATCTTAGCGGGAAATTTAAATCTTAGCGGGAAATGTATATGATATAAACAGATTAAGAATTCAATCATTCCACAGTTTTTGTGCTGATTTCTTATCAAATGTTGGTGCGTTATTCAGAGAAATTTGAATGTTTAGAATAGCCCATCAAGCTTGAATGTTTGCACGACGGCAAGCCCTAGAAATACAATTTCTCGCTAAAACGCCAACCAAATTTTTGTTTATTTGTCTGGTTCGTTCAAAAAAGCACAATTGTTGTGATGCTATTTCGCTATTTTTAAATTCTTCTCCACTGTTTTTTCATTCAGAGAAATGTCAGTAATTTTATTTTTTACCTTGTCAAAAATCTTATTACGATGAAATTTTTTGCAGATGGCTGTTTGACAACATTTGCAGAGACCATACATTTATATGCAATGTAGGTAGGGGCTAATCATAGATTAGATGCAAATATTTTTCTTTGTTTCTTCATTTATGTTTGTTTCAAAATTTATAAACATATTTTATAATTTTGAAAATTTCATCTATTACCGTGGTGATATAAAAAAAATTGAAGGTTATTCATAGGCTGTTTTATTAAACTATACGAAGCATTTTATATAAGAGTATATTTAAAATATTTTCAAAAAATCCTGTCACATTTGAAGATTTAATTTTTTTCCATTTTAAATGTTATTGTTGTTTTGTATTTTTTTGCTTTTTGAATTTGAAATAACAAATAATTAATTTAGTTAACAAATATTATTACAAAAACTATGTTGGTTTGATGTATTTACACATCATAATGTTGTTTATGCAGAGATTGATATCATCTCAGCCAGTCAGCCAGTTAGCTAGCAAACCACACCTGTTCATATCAGTGATTAATGTCTTCAACATTCTCCGAACAGAAAAAGTTGATGGAGTTTGTGATTTACTTCGATAAATAAAGAGTAAATATATTGTATTGTTTTTTATCGTTTTGCATTTCGTTGTGCATTGTATTGCATTGTATTGCAAGCTATGTTGTTGTTGTTACCTATACAAACCAAACCACTGTATGTTTCATTCAAAGAACGTTTATTTTCTGAGTTTCGTAGTGATAGCAAATGTCACAACACAAATTCATAAATCAATTAAAAATGTCTGAAAAAAATCAACAACAAAAAATGATAAATAATTTGTGGTACTTGTCATCTTATGAAATTTCAAAAAAAAAAAGATTTTTCTAATTGTCCCAATTTATCTGCGCATTAATACAATTTTTTTAATTTTTTTATGATTCGGTGAACGATTAAACAAGATCAACCTCTAAAACATTTTGTAGAAAGTTTATTAGTGGAAAAAAATGAATCCCAAGTTTTAAATAAAAAAAAATTTAAAGAGGCCTAATTGTAAATGAGCTTATCTACCTTTAACGTTATTATGAAGACGCAATAACAAGAACGGATTGGTATAGTTGTATGTTAGTTAAAGGATAACTAAATTTTCGGCTGGGGTCATAGGAAAGTTGCAGCTTTTTTACAGGTGACCCCAGAAATATTTATTGGAGGAATTTCTTTTTCATTGTTTTCCATCATTTGGTGGAGAAAAAGTATGAAGATTTTTTTGATTCAGTTGTAAAGCATATGAACATTTCATAAAAAATTATTTGCATTCATTTTATCAGCAAGAGGTCATACTATATTATTATATATATTTATACCAATTTAATAATAATAATGATAATAATAAATTTTTATTATGTTATCTTACGGACATTTATTGATTAAAATAGTGAAATAAAGATCAACTCTAAGTCATTTTCGTTTTACTGAAGGTTTTATTTCTAAAGAGTTAATACTCACTACTCATAAATATGCAAGTCATACGTGTGTGTGTGTGTGTGTGTGTGTGCGTGCGTGTGTGTGTGTGTGTGTGTGTCAAATAAAATAAGGTTGCAAAGCATTAAATCATTTGACGGGCTGCTTATTGATCAGCTTCTCAAACTTTTGCATTCATTAAGCATTCGTCATTTCATCCTAAAGATTATTATCGACGTTGATGAAGAAGATGATGATGATATTGCTGTGATGGTGTTGTTTATGATGATGATGATGATGTTGCCTTATGATGACAATATAAGAATGATGGTGATGATGATCTGTGTGATGAACGATCGTAGCGATAATGATTAATAGATTTACATTATTAACATTAACATTTAATAGGAAATTATTATGAGTACGTTTCTGAGTCCATTAATGAAGAATTTTGCAACAAACACCAACACTTCACGTTCACATTGCTGAAGAAGAAACTTACAATTCAAAAATATTTCATGTTTAAAAAATTAGTAGAACAAATATTAAAATTAGCCACAAGAAAATGTTAGAGGTCTGATACACTCTCCATAGGTTCAGAAGAATTAGCAACACACAAACATCAAAAATGAATACACGCTAAATGACGTATCACACACGGATCTTTTAGTCATATTTGAACCCTGTTACTGCACACTCTGCAAAACAGCACCAGGCGACTTCAATCACTAGGCCATCACGTCGCCCTAACTACAAAAACTATGAAGCAGGCAACGAACGATCAAGCAGCCAGCCGACCCACACCTCGTTGAGTCTTTGTGAAGCGTGCCTACACGTGCCTACCTGCTCTCGTGTTTCATTGAGTGTGAACATTAAAAAAAATGCATCAACGATCAAATCAACTATGTTTCTGTGAGCGACAAACGTGCTCAGAACTTTCAATGACAACTTAAAAAAATAAAATTAGATACAAGAGATTCTTAAATGAAAACATCCATTGTCTTACACGATTCGTAAGTTTGAAATAGTTAAACATTATAAATAATTTAATGATTGAAAATTTTATTAAGTAATTTTTTGCTGAATTAAAATTTTGGAAAGGTGGAATATTTATGTTCAGATTGAATAACAATATATAAATAAGTTCCATCCAGGTCTCTTCAATCTGATCATTTGTGTTTTCTTTCGTAGTCGTGTATGTGAGCGTGCGTGTGTGAGTGCGTGTGTATTGTCGGCGTAAACATTTGTTGTATCTGCACGTGGTGTGTGTAGTTGGCACGAATGTTTGTTGAGTGTGGTTGGTGCGTGCGTGCGTGTGTGTGTGTGTGTGTCAGCAGATGCAACATCATGTATGTGCTTGAGTTCATACGCACGATGTTGCGTTTGTTTATCGTTCGGGCATAATATATAGTATACTTGGGATGTATATATTTTATGTGCTCGTTGAATGCTATTGTATGGTCCGCGTGTGTGTGCGTGTTTTATACATTATGTGTGCGTGTATATATATATATATATGTGTGTGTGTGTGTGTGTGTGTGTGTGTGTGTGTGTGTGTGTGTGTGTGTGTGTGTGTGTGTGTGTGTGTGTGTATGTATATATTGTTGTAACACTTGAACGCTCGTTCGTTACTACCAACACAAACGTTATAACTTCAAATATCTCTATATTTCCAACCCCAGTGTTGTCGCTTCCAACGATCGTCAAGGTTCAAGATTTCCTATAAATGAACAAAACTGCTTCAAATGTAAACTTGGTTGAACGTTGATTGGTTGAACGAACAGTTATAGAAACACTAAACTAATCCAAGTAACTACATAAATCACCATTACAACTTTTCTTCAAATCTCGCTGCTTGATTTCGCTTCTCCTGTCCCTTATATAGCCTCTATTGTATTAAAATTGACTGAAAAATAGCAGAGGTAACTAATATAACAAGATAACATTAATTAATTATATAGCGTAATTCCACCATTCCGAGGTTATAACAGTACTATGACTAATAATCTTATATATATATATATATATATATATATATATATATATATATATATATATATATATATATGTATTTGTATATATATATATATATATATATATCTGTGTGTGTGTGTTTGGGTGTCATTGTTTTACGTTTTAACTTTTAGCCATTTTGCATCCAACAAACTGTACACATTTTCACATTACCTAAAATTACATTAAAATGTGAGAACGCATCATAACACAATAATAAAAAAAACACTATTCATTTATCTACTTATGAATATTCCCAACATCACCATCACGTACATCAACATTTATGTGATTATATCATCTTCATTATCATACTTCATACGACGTTCACTATGCTAAATTTATAATCTTAACCAAACTTAACTCAATAAAAACTTAGACAATTTTAATTATAAGAATTAAAATATCAGCATGAAAAGACATCAACATTAAATACACACACATTCATAACATCAGAACAAGACATCTACATTAACTACACACACATTCATAACGTCAAAACAAAACACAACTTCAACTACACTAATAAAAAGGTAACAATATTACATCAATGACAATAACACGGCTTTTTAAAACTCCACACATAACAGCCAAGTTATTTTATTTACTGCGCAAACAATTTTTTTAAATAAATATTTTGGAAATTTGAGAATTTAAAAATTTCAATCCTTTTATTATTTTATATCAATATTATCTATTTGGCAAATATTCCAATAATGGTGGGAAATATTTTATTTGGAAATAAATAAACCATATATTATATATATATATATATATATATATATATATATATATATATATATATATATATATATATATATTAAATTTCTGATTAACATTCATAACTTATTAGCGACAAAATGTCAAGATTTATACAAACTATTTTTAGAGAAACCATTAGGCTTATAGAAATTAGAGTTTGAATACAATACACTAATTGACTATTAATTAAGAAGTAACATTTGTAAAATAAATTGTTTATTTAGTTATTGCGCAATTACGACCGTGTTCCAAACAATTAATAGGTTTAGACCTAATTGACCTTGAAATTTGAATCATCAGATTTTTTACTGGTATTATGTTCATTTATTTGAGTGGGAAACACTATTTTATTTAATTTTTTAACAAAAACATAAATTCCAAAGTTTTGCAATAATTTATAAAAAAAAAATATTTTTGCATAAAAGTATACTTTTGATTTGGTGGTGCAGCTGCCAATAAACTTGGAGTCTTACACAGGAGGTCATGAAACTGAGAACAACCGCAGTTCAACTTTCAATAAACCTAGCCAAAGACGATTTTATTCATAACGCTAAATTTTCGCTTACACGATGCATTAGAAACGGGTGTAGAAAATACAAAGGAAACTATTTTAAATAATTCATTTTCGCAGTTTTTGTCCTCAAGTTTGATAAAATGTTCCTTCCACCTGTCAAGTCCGTCTTCGTCTTTCTGTACTGATAGTACTTGAAGACCGCGCAACGCAACAAAAAATCATCGTAAAGTTTGTCAAGGTTAACGTCAGCATAAACATCCGCAGTCTATTAAATATATTCACTGATCCTATATGGCGGTTGTCAGTTTAGAACTACGTGACAAATATAATGTGATGTCATTGTGGTTCTGACTTTTAATGGAGTGCACGATGAGAAGAATATGATTGGTCACTTTCAATCTACAACTCTATGGCAAACAAGTGAAAATCATTATAAAACTAAATTTCACTTTCAATCTACAACTCTATGGCAAACAAGTGAAAATCATTATAAAACTAAATTAATAAACTGCGGAAATTAATAACAAAACAGGATAGCTGAAGTCATAGTTTATGACAAGGCTTGTACTAATGCAATTTATGTACAAATACGCAATCAAACAAACATTTATGATCTTTCAAATATAAAAAGTTAAAAATATCACACATATTTCTTTCACCAGCATCGTATACAACTCTATTTATTCCCATAAAATATACAATTATGAAATTCCAGGGTGGAGAAATATTCCTTGTATCATATGTACGTGTATTGACGCAGATCTATTATAACCCAGGTGATGAAATATATGTAATATACAATATATAAGTAACGAGTACATGTGATGTGAAGCTAATATAAACCAAGGGAGAACAATAAGGAGTTATCATCTGTTCATAAAGATTTCTGTTTCCTGTCTATCAGCACCTCGTTACAAACCAACGGCGCTTGAATCAACTTATCACTTCTTCCAGCTTATTTATGTTTAATTTTATTCTCTTGTTCTTGTTTTATTATCTTTCATTTTATTTTGTATTGTTTTATAATTTATTTTATTTTATGACCAAATTTCATTATATGTTTTTGTTAAATATTTCTAGAAGTTTGTTTCAGCTAGTCTTGTGTAAAATCCAGGAGAAAAATTTACTGGTTTTCATGATTGTATTGAATGAAAAGTTCACAGTAAGGTGATAACAAAATATCCCATAACATTTTTGTCTTCATTTTTCCATCCTTTTCGAATGATTTGGTAACTTTATTGTAGACTGGTTTACATATTCAATTGTTATCCATCAGAAAGTTGGTTGTAGCCGATGAGAATGAAAACTTCTCTGAAGAAAAATTAACTTAATTTTTAATAAGATTAATTAAATCGATACAATAAAACTGCACACGGTCATGTTTGAAATAAGAAGATAGACAAGTTATCATTCCCATATTTTGAATTATTTGCACCTCTTACGTTATCACTTAATTAAAACGAACAGGCTACATCTTCATTCAACGACCATTCATTAACATAACTGTATGTTTAATGAAACAAGCCCATCACCATCTTCTTCAGCTGCTCCACAAACTCTGGTCACGACAACTTGGATGGGATGGTCAAACACACACAAACGTATCAATGCTTTAAATGTGCTAGCGTGTTTTGTTTACATATATTGTCTTACTGATTTTTTGTATAAAAATTTCATAAATTGTATATTGTTAGAGTTATAAACATTTGTGGGCTATATTATTTACAGTTGTGGGTTATATTATGTACAGTTTTAATTATATGGATATTTATGTTGAAAAAGATTTTTACTATATTTATAGTTTTGCTGAATATACATAGCGAGTGTTAACTGTGTATGATTTGTGTACCAGTGGTTCAGAGTTGTAAGTAAGTATTTACAGTAGTCAGACGTTAAAAAACATAAATGCATGAAAAATCCGACAATGTTAAATTCCAACAGCTTTGTAATAAAGTGTGCATCCAATGACTGAAAAACTTAAAAATTGTATCGGCAGTTTTTTGGTAGATAACTAACTCTTTTACGAAATTTCCAACAAAATAATTTTCTAATAAGCAAAACGGGAATGAAGACTTGAACGAAACACATTTCAAACTAAAAGTTACAATTTAGCACAACAAAATTGTATATAAATTGCAAGCAAAAAATGTCTTGTATTATTTTTTTTATCATTTGCATGTTTGTAACTTTTAAAGCTCATGTCCGTATCGTCGTGTTAACAATGGTGCAGATATGATGAAACTTGATTCCTCCTAAATTAGACGCTTGTTAAGTTGCAATTTGTATTTATTTAACCAGATCTTTATTTAAACGAATTCAATCAAGTAAATAAACGAACAAACAACAAATAAATAAACAGAGGTATTGGAACTAACCAGGCATACGTTGAAACAAATATTGCGAATAAGTTCTTGCTTATTTTTGACGTTCTTTTGCTTTGTAGTTGGAAGATTCGAGTTGTGAGATTGCGGTTGTTTTGTGTAGTCACGTGTGGTCGTTGCAACATTGTTACTGTTGTGGTTGATGTTGTTGTTGATGTTGTTGTTGTTGTTGTTGCCGTTGTTAGTGTCATAGTCTGGGTCAGTGTTGCTAAAAACGTTGTTTCTGTCCTTATTTAATTCATTTAGTTCTTCGAGGTTTTTATTTTCGCTTTTTATGTTTATTATATTGTTATAATTTTTTTTAATTTGTGAACGACCAGAATTTATGTTAGTGGTAATAAAAACCAAGACAAAAACAAAATGAAACAGAATGATTAACATCTTATAAGTCTTCATTTTAATTCGTCTCACGCTTAAACAACGAACAGACTACAATCTTTGAGTTACAGGTTACAAGATAACTAACTATTAATATTAATAAATCTATCACTAATCATTTTATTAGTTTGGAACTGCAGTATATACAATAATATATAACAAGGAGACAAGTGGTTCACGTTTACAATAAAGGTTTTTATTAACAGCTGAACTCGCCAATTATCAAGTTATTATTCAGTGGTTAATTTAATCCAATGTAATAATTCAGTAAGTGTTGTAATTGCAATTTTAAAATGTTTTTTTAACAACAAGAACATTTAATTTAAAAGTAATATATCAACTAAAATATAGTTGATGAATTTGTTGCATCTATTGTGTTGAATTCAAATGATCCTCAAACAAGAAAGAATGCTGATGTGTTAAGCATTATAACCCAGAACAACTTGTTCCATTGATGAACCAACGAATCATCGACGATCATTTATATGTATGCCCATACACGGCTATTCTATAAGCTATATATGTGTGCGTGCGTGTGCATATATGCAATATATACTGTGTATATATACATTATATATATTATATATATATATTTCATACATTTAATATATTTTATTTCGCCAAATTAGATCAAACAAAACTTAAAAGAGCTAATGAAATGAAATGACAAGGAAGACAAAAGTAACCACTTGTGACAAGCCCCCAAAATTGCAATTCATACATTTTTAAAAAGTTCGTAAACTTATAAAGTTCTATAGTTCTATAGTATTAATTGATACTGGCCTGATCTTATAAATAAGCAAACATGAAACATCGTCATCAGCGGATCACAAGATCCAAGATTGCAGAACGATGACCTAACAATTCTCTTACCGACCGATTTCCTCCTTACACTGTTCATTAATTATTGCTTAGAAGTGTGAAAAATATATTAAGAAGGTGAAACATCAAAAGAGGCGTAAAAAAGAAAGAAAGAAAAGAAGGAAGATCGCGTAAGAATGGCGAGAAAAAAGGGGAGAGAACATGAAAGAATAGAGAGAGGAGGATAAAAAAGAGGTGGCTAGAAATCTCCATCATCATCTCTATCGAAATGATAGATTTATTTACCATCTGAACATTGGACCAGATAAGTCCAATGTTCAGATGGTAACTACATACAATATATACATATAACATATATATATATATATATATATATATATATATATATATATATATATATATATATAATATATATATACTATATATATAATATATAAATATATACGTTTGTATGTATGAGCTAATATAAACAAATGTTTAAGTAGTATATTTATATTCTTATGGCTACATTACATATATACGTATATTCAAAGTTACTATAGAAATAAATCTAATTGTTGGGCACAATTATACAAATGAAAAGCAAGCGTTATCATAATGTAAGAATTGAAGTAAAGTCCAACAAAAATAATATACCTGGAAAACTGAAGTAATTATAATGGAGATATCTGATTTGTGGAAGGTGGTCAGATGAATGATATCAGCATTTGTAACATCAGGATAATTGATGTTAACTGATGTAGATATCCTCATATTAACATTGTGCACGTGTGCGTATGTGTGCATGAGTGTCTGTATTAGTGTGCATATGGGTGTGATAAATCGGAGCGTGTTAATACAAATTGGGTTTTGAGAAATTCCGTCGGAGCAACCTGTTTTTAACACAGTTTTGAAGAGCCTGGAACTAGATTGTTCCATAAAGAGCAATCGTATTTTTATTAAAAATGTTTTCTAATGTTTCAATTTTAAGCACTTGTTACTAAAAGATAGATGTGTATAAACATGTGTGTGCGTGTGTGCGCGTGGGTGTGTGGTTTATTTGTTAAGCGTAAGTTTTTTATGTTGTGTTTTATTGCGTAAGTTGATCGCGTTAGAGGCATTGCATACTTTTAGAGATACCTTCATTAATTTCAAAAATTATTCAAACAGCAGAGAACAAACTTGCCAACAAAATTAAAGCATATTAATGCCACAGTGCAACGAAACGGTAATGAGATGAAATGAGATGAAACTACTAAGATTTAAGAGCCATGGAACTATGGCATCTTTCACAAAAACACAACAATTTAGTTTTAACTGAACAATAACAACCAGCAGAACTGGCACTATCAAAAATTTAGATTTTTGAAATATTTCATCAGCTATCAATTCTACAACAAAGATGAATTCAGTACGACACAGCATTTTTGATAAATTAAACAACACAGAAAAACAACAACACAGAAAAAATAATAATCAAATTCAATCACATGTACTATTTTATATACAAATTGTACGTGCACACTATTTATACATATGCACTATACTAACAGAATTGCCTACGTTAGCAATTGAAATTACCTGATGACAAATAAGAAAGGGAACGAGGCAGAAGTCATCTACCTACCTACTTACCTGCCTACCTACCTACCCACCTACCTACCTACCTACCCACCTACCTACCTACCTACCTACCTACCTACCAAACGATGTTGATCAATTTCATATCACATGAGAGCCTCTGAATGTCTGAGAGATACATCATTATACGCGCAACAACAGCAAAAAATTGATTATAAGCAATAACTACACAAATATTCAACAACATAACCGTAGAATGAACCAATTTAATGAAGACATATCGTTAGAAAATCCGTCAATAGCAAGCAGGCCGTTGTCGTGCCGTGCTGATCAAACCAGATACGATCAAACTACACACAATGCGGTTTTGAAAAAAAAAATTTAACATTTGAGCAAAGCTAATTTCAATAATATCAGCATTTGTTGAAAAAGTTGTAAAAAAAAGATGCCTGAGGATGTAACGTGATTTCATTTGCTAATTGTTTATTAAATTGCTCAGTGTAACGGAACGCAGATTACATAGGGGAGGGTGAGTGAGAAGTGAACGATGGCATGTTACCATTGTCCTCAAAAATATGAACATTAATAATGAATCTAAACAATAAACATCATCGCCTTTAAATCATCATCATCATCATCACCATCATCACCATCACCATCATCGCCATCACCATCATCACCATCATTATCATCATCACCATCATCACCATCATTATCATCATCGGTGTCATCATCAACAACGACATCATCTTCAACATCTGCAGCTAACAAATAAATAAAATTATACCAAAACAAGATGAACCTAATCATCATCAATAGTGCCAACAACAAAACAACATGAACAATAAAATAGACAACAACAAAAAAATAAAACATGCAAATGACAACAACATTAGAAACAATCACATGCACACACATACACACGCGCGCACATAAATAAACGTGCAAGACATGAAAATAACTGGAAAATTTAAGAGAATGAACTATTGGAACAGTTGTTACAATATGCAGCCAACACATACACACACACACACACACAAACACGCACACACACACACACACACACAGATGTGTAAATTCACAAACATACAAACATAAACACACCAACACGAACCTTCTAATGAATGAACACAAATGTTTCAAAAGTTCACAACAAGACTTTATGTTTCCAGACAATTGCTCATATGCTATTATGCATAAAATTTGCCTATTGCCATTCGCACACTATATGAATATGAAAAATATAACATATAAAACTAGCTAACTAAATATATATATATATACATATATATATATATATATATGTATATATATATATATATATTTGTATTTTTACATATATAAACATTAACAAAAATGAATATATAAAATGCTTACACACACACTCACACACTCGCACGCACGCACACACACTCACATACATATATAAATGATAGAAAAAGCAGGCATGTGTTTATTTGTTGATGATTTTAGTACAGTTTTGTGGACGCTCCTATCAATTTGAGCGCCACAAAAGTTTGCCCGATGGGGATGTACGCAACTCTTCCATTTAGATGGTTTGATGGAAATGTAACAGTGGATACGTACTTACACATGGATGGATCGAGGGGGGATAGATGACGGAA
>NW_008703570.1:7674137-7766084 GCF_000326865.2 Helobdella robusta | reverse complement strand
ATAAACGGACATAAGATAGATGGTTAAGTAAATATATGAATGAATGAACGTGCAGATTTTTATGTTAGGCCTCAAAATTTGATGGTTCAGTATGTAAATAAACATTTAATTGTAAATGGACACTGATGTGAGCCATTTTATTGTTGAATTTAATATTTTTAGCCACAAAATTATAATAATTTGTAAATTGTAAAGTATATTTATTCTTGAATTTGAATTTCTTAGTATAAGCCTTTTGGATTTTCAAATAAACTAAATATTTATGACGTAACCAAACCTATTTGAATAAATATTTTTTCACGTAAATACGTTTTTGAAATATTTTTATTCAGCTGTGCTAATTAAAATTTAATTTAGAAAAAATTTGAGATTGAACAAAAATTCAAATTTGAATTTTAAGAGAAAAAATCACTGAGATAAAACAAAACGAATCAACAACGTCACTAACAACAACAACATAACCAAACAACGACGACGAAGAATAACAACTGCACAGTTGCCATTGAAAATTATGATAATTGGGAAGCACACATTCATTCACGCACGACCTTCAATGCAACTTGATGCAATTTATATTAATATTTTAAGTTCACTGAGCGCCTGTCGTGCCAAACCCCACCATAAATGATACTTCAATTTATTGGCGTTGTTTTCAATAGGTTAAATACAAATCATTAACGATCTACACAATTTAACCTTTTTGTTGGTATGAAAATATATCCAAATAATAAAATTGATCCACATGTGAAAAAAAATGGCGTATTCAATATATTAATAATTATCCAACTATCTATCTATTAATAAATAATATCTTATAATGAATGAGTCTATCTTCCTAACAAATGGTTCTATCTTTATAACAGAAATAAACTAACAAATACTTTTCATGTTGTTTGAAAATTGTGCTTATAAAATGATAACTTATCCAGCCAAATAGCCATCCAGACTGGCACTTCTAGTTTAGAATCATTATAACCAATTATTATTTAACATGGCATACAACCAAAAACTTAATGGGAACGTTTAAATTGTTTCAATTGCTCAGAGTTATGTGGATGAATGGAAAAATAAAAACTGTGCTCAAAATATTTCAACGCATGCCAAATATCTCTATGTTAAAATAAAATGCTAGTAAAAAAGTGCGATGGGATGGGTGGATGGATGGACGGATGTATAAATATTTAGATGGATGGATGGAGAAGTGGAGATGAATAAATGGGCGGGTAGATAAAAGGATGAATGAATGGGTTAATGAATGGATGAATGGATAGATGGAAGGATAAAAAGATTGGAAAGAGTGTGAATAAAAAAACGGACGCAAGAAGAGATGGATGGATGGATGGATGGATGGATGGATGGATGGATGGATGGATGGATGGATGGATGGATGAAGATTTTGGCTCAAGATGAAGTAACAATTTTTTTTTCTAAATTTATTTTTATATATAACACAAATAGGAACACCAAAGCAATTGGAAATAAATATTAATGAGAATTATTAAAAGAAGGCTGCTAATAATATGCTACCCACTCTGCTCGCATGACTCTTAGGCGTTTTTTGTACGTCACAAAGAGCCTAAATGATGTAACTAATTTACAAATAAAAACCATGGATGGATGGATGGATGGATATGGTTCTACATACATCACGCGCCATTCATTCGCAACCAACAATCAATCCTCTATTCAGCAGCAGTGCTAGGCACAACTTTCATGACAAGTACGAGCAGGCGCAAAACCATTTTGAAGCACTTGAACGTTCTGCAGAGATGGATGAAAGCTATTGTATTATTTGGCATCAAAATATAATTAAATTTTTTTATTTTGATTGAAATAATAGGTACACACAGACACACACACACAGACACACGCAGAGACAAACACGCTCGCAAACCATACACAGATGTGCTGGTGAACCTAGATGCCCGCGTTCATTCAGACAAGACACGTGACTTCTGTTCCTTGTTTGAGTGCACGTAAGATTTATGTGGTAAGTAATTTTAATAAAAACAAATTCATCCGCAATACATTTCACGATCAACTTTTCATTTCAGCACACAGTTTACATAATTTAGAAGTTCATCTACTCTGTGAACTAGAGTACTTGAGTAAGGAGGTCACACGATCGTAATTTGGGAACTTATTTTATTTGCTAATTATTTCAACTGTCGTTGGTTTAGTTCAACCGTAGACCTTTCATTTAATTTATTAGAAGCTCTTCAATTACACTCACAACTTATCAAGTTGAAGTTAACGATGATTCTAAACACGTGATGTGCGTACGATTCGTGTGTTGTATATATTAGGAAAAACTTTTTGAATTTATTTCTAACATTTTGAGTAATTATTAACTGATATTTTTATTCTAAATAATCTTGTGCCCGATCCGGTTGTGCCACATCAAACTTTTTAACAAGAATTTTTATAAATTTACTTGAAGATTAAAGTAGAATTTCAGACTAACCACAGCTTATTTTCCTTTTATCTCACCGTTTACTGGAAACTAGGAATGTGATTAAGTTAATGTGATAAATCGTTTAATTCATAATTCGCAAACGTGCTGCTTAAAAAAATTAACTCTTGTTTATTCGGCTGTCCTTTCATTGAGCTGGTTTGTTGAATGAATGTCGTATAAAATAACTTAGCGTCAATGAGAACAACAGAACTTTGTGGTAGTAGCTCCGTACGTAACGAATGTTTTTTGGTGGGTCATTTTATAAGAAGGTTCACAAAATATTAAAAAATGATGACCAAAGCTTTTCCGTGTAACTTTTCATCTGGCTGCAAATATATTGTTAATCCATTCGATACCTACCTATTCATGCAAACAACTCTGTACAAGTTAGATGAGTATTTATAAACGGCGATCATTGATGTTGTTAAGCATGAAATAAGGCTGCTCCTTCCTGGGGTACCGTCAGGCAGTGCCCGCCCGACATCCATCCCAGAAGCACAAAGTTGTGAACGCACAAACATGCCATGCATTTGAAACATATTTTTAGAACATACTTTGCGACATATACGCACCATATATGCATCAGACATATATGACATATATTATTGAAATATAGGCAATCCATAAAATATATACTATATACAAATTTGCAAGCAAGTTGGTACATTCAAACATCGATACAGTGTTGGTATATAGAAACAGGCTCGCATCCAATGTAATGTTGATACATACAAGATACAACACTAGGGACCCAGGCAGATACACATGTTGAATAACTTCAATGCGTACAGAGCAGATTGTATATTTTATAGAAAGAATGTACTACATCCATCATCAAGCGGGAGTCCCTGGATCGAGGAGCCATCGAAGAATGTTCAATTGTTCGCTTGTTTATTTGTTTGCCCAACTATTCGTTTACGTTCGTCAGTTCGTTTGTTCGTCTCTTCATTTGTTTGTTAGTTCACATTTCGTCTGCTCGATTATTCGCCTGCTCTTTTGTTTGTTTGTTGCTCGGTTCATGATTTAATAATCACAAAATTATACGAATAGGTTGAAATGATTACGACGCGTGATGGCGATGATGATGTGGGTGATTAAAATTGATGGTGATGATGCGGATGATGTATCGCAGTGTTTCCGCTATCCATGGTGGCTATGATGTCAGTGTCATTAATATTGGTGATGATAATTTTTTTTGATCTTATGAAGGAACGATCGCGCAAAAAAAAGTGTTAAGTTGAACATGAAGATGAAGGTGACGACGTCACTGACAATGAATAAAACACCGATGATGATGACGACGACGATGACGACGACGACGACGATGATGATGTAGATGATGATGTGCAAACGAAATGACTGATAATATTATAATAGCACCAAGCGCAGTTAGCGGAAAATGATAATTTAAAATATGACAATGATGGCAATCACTGCAAGGATGGAGTCGATGAAATTTAAATGACGATGGAAACAGTCAGTGGAAAGAAAGCCCTGTTTGAAGGGAAGATTAATAACTATGCCGATAACGAAGACGATTGTCAGCGAAACGACAAGAAGATGATGTTAATGTTGATGTTGATGCAGGCTATCAAGCCCGATGGTAACAGGGAAACATTTGTAGAGATGAGAGTGAGTATGAATGAAGGATGGAAATAGATGATGGATGAGGATGTTGGTAATTGAGTGATTGATGGATTTCTAACAATGAGGTCACACATCGCTGACGATTCATCGCATCAACTCTGTTATGACATCAATCAATCATTCAAATTTGAATAAACAAAATCTGCTGGTAGGCGATTTCACATTCAAAAATTCAAACAACAATCTTTTGTGTGATAACGTATGCGGCTTACACTGCAATTTAACAAAAACATTTTATATGTTTTACTTACAATAAGGTATATACATTACATACATAAAATCATTTATCAAAACTATTTAATTCATTATAACTTTCTGCAAGATAAGTGTTAAGTCAATCACATTTGGTGAATTTTTCAAATTTTAAACATACTAGTCAACCTTTTAAAAAAAAAATATTTTCAACAAATTTGCATAACCGATCTGAATCGTGTTATCATATTTCAACTCCAAGCTTCCTGGTGCATAGCGTTTGACAAACATTGATTAGAACTAATTGAATAATCGTTTCAAAATTGAAGTTCAAATAAATAAAGTGCTAATCATTTGAGCTGGTTGCTATTTCATAATTGAATAAATTTTTGTTGTTTTGTTTTTATTATTGATAGTTACACACCCACTACTTGAATAAATAGTTTCATTTCTTCGTTTAAACGATGGGTGTGCTTCAGCTGTTCTTCTAAGGAACGGTCGGAACATTATCAAACAAGGTGACTGGGGAACGCATTTTTAATTCTCGATCGCACTGTTAACTTTTCAATAAAATGAATTTTATATACAAGTTTGTCTAGGAAGTGCAAGTATTAACCAACTGTCGAATTTTATCAACTTGTAAGAATTATTCACCTAATTTCAGTGCACTATCGTTATAAAAATTTTTACTCTTTTCGATAACGTGAATAAATTCAAAAATTCTTCCACGATATGGCAACTGTTATTTCATGTAATCAATCACACGCATTCGGGCTTGAATAAACTACACAACACTCAAGCTTAAAATACAAACACACACACATACACACACATTTAGATAGGGGCTCGGGCCGTCCACCGCAAACATGCCCATACACTCACACCTACACACACGAATACACACACAACCACACGCACAAATACATACACGCAAATATGTTTCTATGTGTAAAATAAAATCGTGCAGTTGGCAATAAATCTACTCACAAAATATTTTTCATTAGTTTATTCAAGCCAAAACTCGGTGCATTTCAATAAAGAATAAAAGAAAAATTTCTTCAAAACTGATCGTCAACTTCGAAAAATTTTCCATAAATTAAAAACTTTTAGGTATTAAATGGATGATAATACATAAAGGCTACATAAAATGAGAAATATCTGAAGAAATTATTTGGAAGACCACATGATGTGCACTGATCGCGCTTATCAAGCAGTAGATGGAACGGGTTTCTTTTTATTTATCTTTCCAGTTCGTTTCAATTTAGCAAGCAGAATGTGTGTGAATGATTTATCGCCGCATGCAAGCTCGCTGGTTGAACATTCGTAGTTCTGTCGATGATACATGCAACTTATCTACTTCGTTCCTACTTATTATGAATTGTCATCTTGGAAACAATACCACATTCCCATTCCTAAAACCCAACTTAATTGTACAATTAATTTTTTTCGAATTGTTTAATCTAAATAAAGAATTCAACAATTAAAAAAAATGATGCTTGAATTATTTTATTATCATCAAGTGCTACCTAAAGAAGAACAATTAAATTGTGAAATTACTCGCCGAAATAAAATAAAACAACAACCTGGTAACACGTCAAGAAGAGAATGAAATGTTATGATTCATCTAAATATTAATATAATATAAACAATGATATGCGTACTAACACATCTATTTATATATTCATTAATGAACATTCTAAACGCCTAAGAAGTATTAACATAAACATTACGAACGACTTGAACACTAATATAAACAATCAGGTTGGAAAAACACATTACCAGCCATTACAGCGCAACAACAAACCCGAAGAAAAAGAGGAGCAGGGATAAGCATCGTCTCCTCCATAATCAGATAAACAGGTTTATCTGTTAGAAGTCTATCTGATGCAATAAAACACATAGGGAAGAGTTTTCAAAGCTTTTTCGTTAAGAATAAGCTTAAATTAGAGACCTTTAAAAAAACAAACATCAACTACCCATCTACGTGAAAACCTGAGCATGTGTGATCACAACCACTAAAAGCAACAATGCACACACACACAACACACATAATTAACGGAAATCATACAACTATAACAAATGTAAGCGACGTGCGCACACACACATACACACACACATACACACACACACACACAAACATACCAGATTTTTCATAAACACTCACGAACAAACGCCACAATACAAACAACCTAGCATGCAGAAGGAAAAAAGCGTAAACACGGTACACACGCACACACACACACCACACACACACACACACACGTATACAACAATTGCATGCGCCCACGATGAAGACCGCAAGAAACATTAGAACAAATAATTTTGAAATGAGATTCATTACGGCAGCCCAACAACATACAACAACATCACACCTAGGTAGTAGAGCCCTGCGCAAAAACCGCACGGCAACTGCGGTTTTTTGCGGTTGCGGTGCTTAAATCATGCGGTATTACGCGGTTGCGGTTTTGAAATGTGCGGTTTTTCCGCGGCGCGGTTTTTTTTATCAAAACCGCGGTGACCGCAAAAATTTTGTTAAATATTTTTGTTCGTCCATAACATTTTAAAAATTGCATTATCATTGTAATAATTTTTATATAAGTATCTTTGAAAAATCTTAATATCGTTGGAAGCCGTTGAAGCAACCATTTTCTTTTTCGTGTTTACTTTGAAAGAAGTAGTTATTTTAATTACGGCGTGGTTAATTATCGATTATTTTATAAAAATGTCCGAGGTAAAAAATGTTGAAGTTGATCCACGGGTAGATGTAATTGATAAAGAATTTTTGATTAAAAGTAACAGTGATTTGGATGTAGATAGTTGTGATTTATAATGCCAATAAAAGCATTAATGTTGTTTTTCATTTCTTGCGGTGCGGTTTTCGGTGCTGCGGTTGCGGTGCGGTTTTCGGCGCTGCGGTTTCAAATGTTGCGGTTTTGTGCGGTTGCGGTTTTTGAAAATTCCAACCGCGCAGGGCTCTACTAGGTAGCACGCAAGAAAACTTTCACATATTGCTTATTCAATTTTCAAGTTACAGCAACATTTATTATGCTCTAGTTAGCAATCGTCATTTTTTAAAATATTTTTGTCTATATAAACAAACAAATAAATAAACAAAAAATAAAAAAAAAATAAATTTTCCTAAAACATCAAACTAATTAAGCGATAATTGCACGATATCAAGCCAAAGAGAAGTTCACTAAAAGAGAATAAGCGGGTGGTAATGTCCTTGAGAGTTACCGTGGTTCTTCAGTTATCATCTTCTTTCAGCAGCTTTTCAATTAGAGCCGTTAACATCACATTTATTAAATTAATGACTGCGTGTACTACCATGTACCGAGTTCGATCACAGCAGTCGTTGCCATTCTTACACCAACAACAGTGATGTCATCCTTCATTACTTTTAATTACATATTATCGCCCATATATCATTTTCTCCGAAATCCCTCATTATAGAAAATAATAATAATAATTTGTATATCAATACGAAATTACATTAACAAATAAGATGGATGATTGAGTTTGATTGTTTTTGTTGGCTAGCTGGCACAGCACATCGTAGGTTGTTCTTATTATACACTCCCGATACGCTGCAAATAAAACTTCGTGTACCTAGCATCAATCCGTCCTTATGCTAAAGCCACTAACAGAACAACCATTTCTTTATGATAATGGAAGCTAACCATGACCTGTTGACGGTATATCTCCATGAGAGGAATGAACGATTTAAAGATTCCAAAACAGAGTGGATCATTATTTTTCATCCATCCACCGACAGCCGCATGCTCTTTCCATATATTTCATAACATTGCCTAGCAGAGAATAACCTCTAGAATGCTTACTAACCAGATGAGTCCCGAATTTGACAAGTACCACCATTCGACCCAGTGACATGTGTCACGGCGCATACAAGTTCGAATATACAACAAATTATATTTAAATGTCCAACCAATGAAAAATGAGTAGTAGTCACGTGAATAAACCGGTTAACACTTCGAATAACATATTAACAAATACTACATTATATAAACTGTACAAATAATAAATATATGTTAAATACCTGACGTAACAAAAGACAACATTGTATATACTATGTATATAGAATATGTGGATCAGATATGATGATAGCTAACAAGAAATGAAGTTAAAATATTGCATCCATCCAACCAGTCTGCAACACAAACACCCACGCGCACTAAACTATACGCACACACACACACACAAGCACACGCACGCACACACAGAGCTCAGTTGCCTGTGAACTTCTCAGGAATGATGTAAGATATGTCATCCCAAGGGTGACGGTACAGTCCTTGCTTCAATCTCTTTTGATCCAAGAAGTGGCCTGGTTTGTGTTTTTCAACAATTTATTCAAGTTTCATCAATCAATTTAATTTCGTAGTTTCATAAGGCGTATGTTTCATAAACAGTTACTAGCTGCAGATGATGAATGAAAGCTGGTAACAAAAAATAAAAGTGCCAATATAACCAATAAATCCAATGCTTCTGCCTAAGACGAAGAGACCATTCAGGGCTCCTATCTCAATGTATTCACAGGCTTCCTCACTGTTTGGGCCAAAAGTTGATGGTGATGGGTTGTTGATGTATTGTGTGCGTTGTTCATGGGTTTGTGTTGTTTTTGTTGTGTTGTTATCCTTGTAGCTGTCGTAATGTTATAATGTAGCTTAAATGGTTGTTGTTTTACGTTTTTGCGAGATGGCATTTTATATTTTGAAACTGTGGTTACCATGAATATTCACCAGAAGCAGGTTTTACACGACATTGTGGAATTAACAAAATTTTTGAACACAGTTAAACAACACGGTTCGTGCATGTGTCAATAAGCTCCACAACATCAAAAACAATCTAAACTAAACGCCAAATTTTCTACAATTTTTACACTTATATTAAAACATAAAATAAATTGTATAAAAATAATCTGACTATGTGAAACACCCTGAAGATCTGAGCAGGTCGACCATGGCCACTCCAATCAGCCCATCAACGTTTAGAATCAAGTTGGGCTTCTATGTTGTTCAATTAGCGTTAATATGACAAACATTAAAGAAACATTAATTCGAGAAACATAGGAGGTCATATGAAGGGACGATCAATGATGATTATCTAAATGAGATGAGCTCTTTGTGGCAAACACAAACAAATTACATCGTACTATTACACCACGTCAATTGCATAACATAATTTAAAATGATTTGAAAAACAATGAAATCACGCGACATAAACAAGCTGACCTTTGACGTGGTGACCTTTTCAACTTCCAGTGCATAATCAAGGAGTGGGGTTGCCGGGAAATGTTCCTTCACAAAGTTCTTCAAGATGACAACTCTCATGTCAGGATTGTTGATCTGATGTTGTATTTATTCAAGAGTTTGTTTCAATGCTAATGACAATGTTAATGTACAATACATCCATGCACAATGACACTGGAACGAGCGTGTTCCATATTATAGAAACAAAGAATGGTATAGACGGACGACTCACAGACTTCACTCTATGCCCTATGCCCATGATAAGCTTGCCTTGTTTCTTCATATGGTTGACAAACTCCATTGGACTCAAACCTGTATCGAACCCTTCTGAAAATTCCTTAGCCGCTCCATCCAGTGCACCTCCAAATCTATCTCCCTGGTGGAATCAGTGTCGTCATCATCATGACCATCTTCACTACACTTTTTTTCGAACCATTAATTTTCAGAGGCATAAAACAATATTAAAAATCTCACAAAGTTATTGAATCATATTTTTAAAAATAATTTTTATAAAAAAAAATTTTTCAAAGATAAATTTATAAATTCACTAACAATGGTAAGGAGTCCAGACGCCAATGAAGAGACGAGATCCTTTCCAGCCCTGGCACAAACAATGGTGTTGTGAGCACCAGACACTGCAGGCCCATGATCAGCAGTCACCATCAAACACATCTCGATGAACTTCAGCGCATATTTCGGTAATCTGGTGAACAAACAAGTTGACTGGAAAACAGAAAAACAGGTAGACTTATGAAATTTAACGTCCAAACAGTTGACTAATGAAAACATTGTCATGTTAGCAAATAGTATAATTGAAGCATTCAAAAAATTTTACAAACGAAGCTTTATGAAACATCAACCTTTTCTGAAACCACAAAAGGGACAGAACACCTCCGATTCCCAGATTCTCCTTAAAAACTTCAGTGATGGGCACTCCAGCGTACAGCAACTCCTGCCCTCTCTCATCGCAGATACTCGTCATAAAAGAAGCAGGTTTCCTGATGAGACCAAGTTCCCGTGCCCAGTTGTAGTCCATGGGAACTGTGGGAGGAACAACTTCCGGTGCAGGAACGAGCACTCCTGACTTCACGAGACCATCGTACACTGACCTGTTTAATGAATTTCACACGAAGTTATTTTTGAAATGTAAACCATCGATGGAAACAATTGAATAAAACAAATAAAAACTAGACAAACTTGATGATCTTATCCAAGTCGTCAAAGGAGGAAGGTACATACACGCCCGCCTGCTTGAGAGCTTCATTCTTTGATTCTGCTGTCTCTTTCTCCAGCGTAGCACACGACCCGGCATGTCCAAACTGCACCTGATGGCAGTGACCAAAAATTCACGAAAATTTAGAAACTATATTAAAAAAATTAATATTATGACCAAAGTTTTTTATGAAACGTGATTGGATGAAGATCCAACAAAGCGATTACTAAATATTCTTCATACACATCTTCTAACCTCAGATGTGAACATGCTTGCGCAAGTACCAATGCACCAAGCCACAATGGGTTTTTGGACCTTGCCACTTTTTATGGCGTCGATGATTCTGTACTCCTCTGTCCCACCAACCTGAACAAAATTTAAGTTTATTCTTTCTTGCTGTAAAACAATAACGCAACGACAATATTTTAGATATTTGATTAACGAAATATCGTTTCTGATTAGATGAAAAATATTTGGTTAAAAACGATATTTATTATTAGAGGCAAAATAAAGCAACTGATCTACAATGAGCTAGGATAGACAACAATGGGTCACTATATTTTCGACGCATTGAAATTAAATGAGTAGAACAATAAATAATGAAACGAATCAGACAAATGAGGAAAAGCCAACCTCTCCTAAGACGACAATCATCTTAACATCAGGGTTGTCCTCATATCTCAGGACGTGGTCTAAAAATGTTGTACCCGGGTAACTGTAGGATGTTTGTAATATTAGATCACTCAATAACACATTATTTCAAACATGCAAAACATTAATATTTAAGCATTAATTATATTGCATCATAAGTGTACTAAGAATGAAATTAATGATGAAATTAGATGAAATTAATTTAATTAAAAAAATCAACATTATTTCACTGAATGTGAGTGCTTATCAAATTTAATTTAATTCAAAATAATTGAAAGTTCAAATATTTGACAAGCAAATTTCCAAAAATGAAGTAACAAAATAACAGAAACAATAAAGTTGGAACATCAAACAGGACGGAGAATAAAAAAGTGCCAACCGATCTCCACCAATGGCAACCCCCTCGTAGACTCCATCAGTGTTGAGAGCAATGATATTGTTCAATTCATTGGACATGCCTCCTGACCGAGATACATATGCAACACTGTCCAGTAATATAAGTTATAGTGTAAATGCTATCTTAAACGAAGTGTTCGTGATCAGGCAAAATTATAATCGGCGGTTTAACGAAACTTCAATAAGGTTATAGATGTATCTATCAATCAAGCATTACTTATTCGAATATTTTAGTGGAAACAATACAAAATAAAAGAAACCTTCCACTCCTGAAGAGTTTGGATGAGAGAATGTTATCCAGCATACCACCGGTGTTTCCAATCTTGAAACAGCCCGGCTTGATGCCTCCAACCTACAAATGATTGACGCTATCGAAACATTTGTTGCAAATAAAAGTTCTCATAAAAATAATTTTAAAAAATAGAATATAAAAATGATGAGGTCCGTAAAATAAACCCATCAGAGCATACAACCCTCCCATCAAACTATTACACAAAAATTATTTTAATAAAAAAATTTAGAACAAACAGTGGCGGGTCCAATGATTTGAACATTCTTCTCCTTGGCCATCTCAATCAACTTTCTTGTCAAATTTTCTGGAATTCCTTCAGCAATGATGGCAATGCAACGAATCTGAAGATAACAAAATAATTGAAATTGAAGGTCAAATTAAAGGAACAAAAAACTAAATTATTTTGTTAAAATATTAATCCTTGCAAAAACAAAATTAAAGTGCCATATATAAAATTTCTCATTAAACTATTTAACGTCGATAGCTAGCTGATACCATCAATATAACAACACTCCAGCCCAAAATTTCTAAGTGCTTCAGTACTTGAGGACTATTTGAAATTAGATAGAAAACCTCCTTAAATGTTTCATCAAGCCAAGCATCATTAACAGCCAGCAGACTATCTACTTTGCTAAGAATAAAAAACAGTTGAAAGAAAAGGCGTATCATGAGGTTCGAACTTGTTCAAACTGCATCATCTCCACGGTGCTCTCGTAAGCTGATCTGAGTGACGCAAAGTTCACCAGGATATCAGCATCTGGATGATTCTTCACGACTTCTTCAGCTTTCTTGTACACTTTATATTAAAACAACAATTTTTTTATTAATCAAGAAGATAATGTAAATGGATAATGCCTCTTATCAAAATATCTACACAAAAGTGTTCATTAGCAATTATCCATAAAACCTGGTATGAGTATTTCGGTGTGTCCCCAATAAAATTTCTGCTTGTGGTTTCCACTATGAAAATTATAAAAAATATTATGCATCGTTTCATGAAAATTTTAACAAAAGGTTTCCTTACTATAAAGAAAAATGTTTGATGGAAAGAATAAAGTGAAGAGAAACAAATGAACAAACACGAGAGGATAGAGTATGGCAACCACAGATGGAGTCTTCCTTGAACACACATAATCAAAATCCAACATTCCCTGTATGGCCCGGTTCTGCATGCCCCAAACAATGGCTTTCGTCTTCGCTGAGAACAGTGGTCTTTCACAAGATCCATATGCTAGTGAAAACATTTTTATTATTTCACATATTATAGATAATCTTATAAAAAATATAAATGATTGTTTTATTTACGCCTTCTATTGAATCAAAATGTTAAAGAAAATTAGAAGCCAACCAACCGTATTTAAAATTTGTGTAAGAACAAGAACACAATGACGTGGAATCTTCTATGCTGCTTGGTTCATTTGCAGAGGATATAGATCCTGATGATGACTTTGAATCATGGGCCTGTTTGTGCAACAACAAAGCCTCTTCATAGAAAATTAAAAATCTTTAGAAAGCATCATCCATACTACTCATAGATAAGAACTTACATTATTGGTTGGCAGGAGAAACTTGGCAGTAGTCTTCTGAAGTTTGGCAGGGGCAGAAATGTTAATTTTCCCCAGTGCCATGCCCACGATTGCTGTCATGTGAGTTTCAGGACCAAAGACGTGGATCGGCACACCAAGAGTGCTGCCTGATAGCATTATTAACAACAAAAACATGTGACCATTAAAAATTTATATCTTAATAAATTTATCACTTTCACTTTAACTTTAGCATACAGAATCTGCACCATAATTCATCAAAAAGTAAGAATTCTAAATATGAATTTTGAACAAAACTATTTGAAAAAAAATTACACGAATGTCATTAAACATAATATGTCCAAAAAAGCTGAAATCACGAAAATTGTGTTTGTGTTCAGTATACAAGAAACATTCTGATTAAGAACTTTCATCTTTGAATTAAGAGCAGTTACTGTAAAACTCTATTTTTTGAACAGATTCATGAAATCATTAAATGCACACCAACCTAATTCCCTCATGATTCGAAGACCTTCCTGGTAGTTTGGACCTGCTCTCCTCACAAATATTGATGCTCTACATGCTATTAACTTCATCTGGTAGTCTCTCAGAGCTCTAACTATACCCTAGCGAGATGTATGGTATTAGGGTGATCATGCATTCTATGTGAAAATTTCTGCTTAATATGCAAATTATTTTTTTAATAAAATCTGAAGATATATATCTACTTTGAATGTGGACGCCACATTGGTGAAGTTGGCAATGCCTCCTCCTATGATCAATATCTTGTCAGGATCTTAATAAAATTACAAGTTTTCTGATTATTTTTGATGATAAAATATTGAAAAATATTAATCTAAAAAAATCAAACTAACTAATGTGTCTGAAGTTTAATAATGAAAATGTACAACACAATAAAACTCTGTCTCTAAAAAACTCCTAATTACAAACTTTCTGGCTTGGGGTCCCTGCACATGAGCTGGAGTATCGTCTTGGCATAATCATATGTCTGCTGCTCAGTCGGAGCTCCAGAGTACTCTCCATAGTTAGCAAGTTCTTTGGCCCCGCCCATCTCACAGATCGTATCTCTGCAAGCAAAATTAGAAAAACACAATTACATTTTATTCAGTACAAAATTGAATCACGACTAATTTTTCAAAACAAAAATTTAAAAAACATATTTCTGGGATTTGTGAGGGTTGTTCTGACAATAAATTTCTAATATAACTTAAGAATATATAAACAATTATTTATATTTAAGAACGATTGATAATTAGCCCCACAAAGCAGTGAGTATAGAATGAATTGTGAATGTGTAAAACGTTGCCTACGCATAAATGACAGATGCTCCACCACCAGCTACCATGCACCATATCTTGCCGTGTGGGTTCAATATGGTCAGTTTCAACGATGCACCACTTTTTGCATCCAGGTCAGCAATGTAAGCTTCCTGAATGGCATTCAAATTTTTTTTATTTTATTGTTTGATTAAAACTGATTTAAAAATATAATTAATAATAAGAAAATTAAAAGAATCATTAATTTAAATGAAATGAACATAAAAACTATAGTGTCCAACTAGCAGTATAACAATTTAGAGAGAGGCTATTGAGTTTAATGACTTTGTAAACAAACAAACCATTAAAACAGTTGCAAAGCTGCATATTCATTTTATGGCATGTTGATAACATATACATATTCATTTAAACAATAATTTAATTCCCAATTTCCAACAAAATATTCTATATGAAGTAAAATTGGAAGAACAGCACAATTGGAAGCACAGACCTCAGGGTAAGCTTCCCTACCAAACGGCGGAGGGAACTGAACCTCACCCCACAATCTGTTGCAAAGATAATCAGCACACTGATCCAACTTGGCTGCCAGGTCCAACACGTACACCTTCTCTTGCTTTACCACTGTATTTTATATTATAAAGAATGCAAAACAATGCTGTACCTTTATCTCATTTTCATCATTTCATCTCCTCCATCAACACCATTATACTTTACCTAGTGGATTTATTTCCAAATAAGTGAAGTGCAGATCCACGTACAGTTTGTACAAACATCTGATGAATTCTATTAAAGAGCTGTAATTTAAACAATATAATGAAATGAAATCTACATCATAATGACCAACAATGAAATTTTTGAACAACATGTTGATCATCTGGAAAAACCCTAGTTACGCTTCTAATAAAATTGAGAATAACATTAAAGGTTCTTCCAGGTTAAAACAATGCTCTAAAGTATGAACAAACAGCATGAACTTTATTAAATCAACAACGGCTCCAAATTATTAATCTGGTCAAAGTTTCTAATAGAAATAACATCTCTTGTTGTTTTAATTTAATTGCATTACATTAATTGGTAATGCATATTATGACACTTTCAGACAACATTATATGTGAAAAAAATAATGTAAAAATTATCAAATGCAATGCAAAAACTTCACACAAACTTTCTGTTTTGTGGTTGTGCATTGACAAGAAGAATATTTGAGACATCTTCATCTTTCAAATCACGATTTATTGGGATTTTCAATTTTAGGGCCTTATTGAGAAAATTATAACAATTTAAAATTCAAAATTATTCAAATTAAAACTAAAATTTAGGGCAAACCTTAGCATCCACATCACCAACATCTACACCTCCTTCATGGTGAAACAAAATTACATCATTTTCCCTTGCAGAGTATATGCACAAATAATATTCTTCCTTCTACAAAATATTAAAAAATTATTTAATTTAATTTAAATTTAATTTTTAAATAAAAACCTTCATGAAGCTTAATCATAACATAATCATTTGCAATAGAGTTCAAGCAAGAAAATTGTTTGCTAAGTTTAGCAAAATGAACTTATTCATAATCTATATCTAACAAACATCCTCTGATTTCCAGTATTTAACAAAACAAATTATACATTATAATTTAAATCACTTAATACAATTTTTAAACAGTCAAAATAAATACTTGGCTATGAGGTATAAATGGTTCGATGATGAATCTCTTAAGCTTACCAGTAGCAGCTCCAACCTAGGTTTTTAAATGGATTTTATCGGTACTTGATGATCTAAATGAAATGATTCCATATATTTTGTTGTAACACTTGAACGCTCGTTACTACCAACATAAATGTTATAACTTCAAAGATCCGTATATTTGCAACAACAGTGTTGTAACTTCAAACGATCATCAAATTTTTATTATTCCATAGGTTCAAGATTTCCAATTGAAGAACACAACTGCTTCAAACGCAAACTTGGTTGAATGCCAACAGTAATAGAAACACTAAACTTTTCCAAGTAACTGCATAAATCACATTTAAAACTTCACTTCAAACCTCCCTACCCACTTTGCTATTCGAGACACCTTATATAGCAACACCTATAGATTGTTACAATCTTCTATAGTATGAAAAGATTCTATGGTTTTAAAATCGATGACAAATATATCAAGATAACAATAATTAATTATATAGCATAATTCCATCATTCGAAATTTTACCAACCATTACAACTTTGTTCATGTGGCTATCAATCCATTTTTTAACTTCTTTATGATCAACATCAACTTTGATTAAACCCAGTTTGCCTCTTCTTTTTATCAATTGGTCTGGTTTCACTACTAATTTCTGTAATTGTTTATCAACAGTTTCAACACAAAATAGACAAAATTTAACAAGTTTAATTTTTAGAAACAATACAAATAAAATTCAATGTCTGAGCATATAATCGGCAAAATAAAATTAATAACAAAAATAGATGTGTATGAAATCTCCAAAAACCAAAAAGTCATAAATGGTTGATTAATTTTAAAGCCATCAAACTGTGCTAAAAGTTAAAGCTTTTGGCAACAAATGAAGATTTCAAATTAAAAATAATGCTACAGATAAGCTATAAATAACACTTTATCAAACAAGTTAACCACTTTTTTATTGACCATGTTGTCATTTTTATTAAAAATTTTTTGCTGAAATAGATTTTCAGTAAAATACTAATACTAATCTACTCAAATGTGATTTTATTTTACAATTTTCAATATTGTGAACCAGTTTCATTTATCAATGACTCTTAATTTAAGTTACCTTAAAACACTTTTATTTAGAATTTCTTAATAAAGCTACTCATTTTATCTTCCATAACTGATAACAGAACAAATATTAAATTTTAAAAACCAATTAAAAAAATTTACACAAAATGTAGGCCAGGAGCAACATGTTTCAACAAGTTATTAAATTATTATATAAATTAATGTTTTTTTTATGATTTATTGTCTACAAGGTGAATTTCCCTTTCCTAACATTAAAAAAATGTCAAAACGTTTCTCACTGATGTTTTAAGCCATGGATTACTTTGAAGCAAATTATCCCAAGAAGTTGATGAATCGTACACTGCGCTATTCAAGGAGACATCCAGGCCATTATTAACTTTCAAATTGTTCCTCATTATTTGCTTTCCACATGATTCATAGATTGCTTTGGCAGACATTTTGTTTAAGTTTATGTGAATTCACCTGGATGGCACAACTTGTGATTATAATAATGAGATTATAAATTAATTATTGCAGCAAAATAAAGTTCAAACGAGAAATGCCAAACTTTCTGACTGCTCAAGGTAATGAAGATTAATTAAATAAATTAAATGTAATGAGCTACACAAGGAAGTCCACACGCATGTATCTTCTGAAGTAATTTATTATAAATTATTTCACGATAATGTTTAAAAAGAGATGACCGTAACAACCGTTCACACGGTTTATGAACCGAGAACGGTCGAGTTATTCAATTTTTAAAAAAAGCTTTTTCCACTTTTTTAAACACAAAAAACAAACAAATCCTCTTGACAATAAAAGCACGGTCGTATATAAACTGTTTTAAGTGGAAAAAACTTTACTCACTCCTTCAATATTATTTGAATGGTCGGATGATCCTTCTCTATCCTGCAATTTTACTGAACCAACTACGAGTGCATGCAGAATCATTTTAGAACTGACTTAAAATAGAAAACATTTTATATCAAATGTGCTCTGAAGGAAAAAACGTATATTAACATTACAAAATTTAATATTACCAACTATATTACCAACTATCCAAGTTACTGATATTAGTTTCAAAATTGTTGAAAAAAAAACATTTATGACGATATGAAATGAACATTATACTCCGCCATAACTAATGTGCTGTAGTTTGTGACATACAAAGATTGCTTTCGAAATAGCTCCTTTCAAAGCAATCATCAATACCTACATACACTATTTTTCACATGCCAGAACTTTTTTGTTAGCAAAAACCATTCTATATAGTTGATTTAAACTGCAACACATAATACATTATTAAGTTGAATAATTCATTATTATTAACGTTCAAGTAAATTTACGTGTTCGGGGTTTATGAAACTTATATGATTTTAATTTTAATTCCATAAAAATATTATATTAATGAAATAATGAGCGTTGCTAACTTGAAAACTTAAATTTTTTATTTTTTGAAAGTCGAGATTTAAAGCTGAAGATAATCCTTTTAAATTCAATACCATTCATTTATTCTTTTTTTTTGTAAATATTTATAGAATGAAAAGTCCGGATGTAACCGAAATGATAAAGCATTACATCCAGCTGAATTAAATTGAAAATGGAAATCAGTTTGCAATCACTAATTTTTAGATGTGATCTGTCCATGATTTGAACATTTTGATGATTGGAGCGAACGATTAATCATCATCAACAATCTGATGCTACCATTTAATGAGCCGTGCACACAACTTTTACAGCTTTTTATAAAATCCTTCATGTCCACGCGTCTTTTATCCTGTATTTTGAATTTAATAATAAAAAATACAAAATATCATGAATGCGCAACGTTTTATATTCTGTTATTTTCAATTAAGTTTTATTTGTTTTTTATTATTCAGTTAAAATTTCCAAATAAAACTAGATTTTGCTATAAAAACTTCAACCGCATATTTTATTGGGAGTATTTATTGGGAGCATATTTTATTTTATTAGCTGGATTTTTGTATGTTGAAGCTATCGTGCTAGCTGAAACACTGCACTGATCTGGCAGCGAAAGTGGTTACGATATAATTGGGAGGTTAATACATTTTCTTAAAGTCAAGCAAAAACAATTACCTTTTCCAGAGTGTCGGAGTTGGATATTTTTCATCTGACTCCGGCATACTGACTTTTCTATAGATAGAAATTCGAGGAAATCAAAGTTTTTCATATACATAAAATTTTTCAAACGTTTGATTTTTGTTACATATCAAGATATTTTAAAATTCAAACAGAGTCCTTACGTATCAAATTTTTACAGTTTCACGTACATTGACTAAAATGTTCTAACTAGCTGGAATCTGGAAGACATAAAATATCGAATGTCAGTTTAAAACTTGAATAATTTGCTTTATTTAAAAAAACTGCTAATGAGTTAGGGTATCGGTGAACCTTGTCGAATGTCTTCTCTGTTTGGTTTGAAACAGTTTTATTCAGCATTGAACTATATGTAAAAAGTTATTATAACAGAATTCACATGTCGACAAAAAACAAAAAGATAAAACTTGCCAACGTATGAAGAATTTAGCAACGTATGGAGAAGAAGCAACGCTGAAATAAGAGTGATGAAGACAATGTTGGAAAAAGAGAGAGAGAGAGAGAGAGAGAGAGAGAGAGAGAGAGAGAGAATAATACATCAAGATACATGATATTGGTGCTGCAACGAAAGTTTTTTTCTCTGAAGAAGAAAACATAAATCAACCACAACTCGGAGTTTACAAACAAATCAAACGTTGACACTTTGCTGAACTTTAAACGTGAATAATTAATTTTTCTGACTGCTCATGGCCAGTAGAATTTAAAGTTCTCATAAATAATTTTTTCCAAGAAAACAAAATGCATAAGAATAAACCTTCAATATTGATACAAAGAACTCGTCATAATAATTAGAGAAAAAGCTGAAACGAAAGCTTTTAATTATCATCATCATCCGCTAGCAGGAAGATTATCCCCCAAGCGCTGCAACAACCTGCATTCAATATCAAATTATCATTTATCCTCCTTCCTCCTCCTTCCATAGTGGGTGCATCTTTTGAAATAATAATTATAAAAATATTATTATATATATAATAAATATTATATATATATATATACATGTGTGTGTTGTGTGTGCAACGTGTTTGCGTGTGTGTTTAGAGAAAGAGAGTGAAAGAGAGAGAGAGAGAGAGAGAGAGAAAGGGAGGGAGAGAGAGAGATACAAGAGAATAAAAAGTTTTGTTTATTTTATTATTATTATTGTAGTTTATAGTATAAAATGCAGTCATTTATATAATTTTTAATTCATAATATAACATAAACCATAATATAAAAGTTATGAGCAGTTATGAGCACAGGTAACTAAACTTACACAAAAGCCCATGTCTACATGTTTCACTACTTCAATACAACTCTAATCACCAATAAATCAACAAAAAAATCAAAAAAATATAAAACTCTGTTTAGTACAAAAAGTTATTAGAAATAAATAAATGTGCAAACAAAGTATAACTAAAACATATAAGTTTAGATCCAAAACATTTAGATGTTTTCTTTCTTTCCAGGCAGGGAATGGCTTCCCATCACTGGATTGTTACCATCCATTTCCATCCTCTGATGCCGCCAAACTCCGGCCTGGAAAGCTTCACTGATGATCAAATCTGAAAATTTACTGTCAACACAAAAGCAAAAAAAGTAAGCGATTGATTCTTTTAGTTTTCACACTAGAATTTAAAAACAAAATAAGGACAAACAGGATACCGTCTCATCACAATTATTGACCATGCTTATTTTGTTTGCCGATATCTAAGAATCTCATTTGATGAAATGAGCCAACGACAACTTTTGAACGTGCATCATTTTCAGTGGTGAGTTATTTTTCTTTCAAACGCGTTTGACGCAGAACAACATCGATAAAATCATCTGTCTCTAATTGTTAGTTTTTGGTGTTTTTTAAACTAAAATATTTCGATTGAACCAATTTTAATGGAATTTAAAAAATTAAACGCTGGACAAACATCGATGCAGATGTATATTAGAACAGCCGAGTATTGCCTTGTTACTGCTTCGTGAAATGAGTGGTGCATTCTATTTCTCTATTTAGCTACAAGTTATTTTCAGCTTTGTAATGTTGTCGTGTTTTTAAAATTTTCAACATAGTAAATTTTTAACTACAGCTTAAATATACACGCATGAATTTGTATATATGAATAATTCTATTGCGTGATAACTGCACTTGGATATATTAAATTGAGGCATATTATTAACATCTGATTTAATTAAATTTTCCCAGCAATGGTGCATCTCATCATAAAAACGAAATAAACAGCGTGACGGAAACAGCTCGGCAACAACAGATGATGCAGCAGCAGCAGCAGAGTTCGCGTGTCATCCAAATGAAACAAAGCCACCGTGTGTTCGCAACGCATGCACGCAGAAAATATCGCTTTGTTGCTGGAGGTAGCAAACGTATTCTGAACTGTTTGTTGAGTGAATCAAAAAAATTTACTTAATGTTATGTGTTAAAAATATGTTAATATTCTTTGGAATAGGAAAATGTTTTTTTCACATTATAATTTAAACCTTGAAAAAATTACCCAATCTATTTAAGAAAGATTAAAAATTAAAAAATCTTTGATTTTGCAGCATTAATAAGAAGGTTGAGATGGCAGTTAATTGATGGCGCCACACTTGTGTATGGGAACTTGGAAGGAAAATTAAGAGACATGATTTAGTGCATGAAAAGAAATCATTGATAAGACGAACAACATTTAACAACTGCAAATCAGAAAAACTCTGTACTTTAAAAATTGTTAACACTCGCTTAACAAACGAAATGATACTTCGTTCATTTTTATTGCTCTAACATTTTTACTGACCACTAATTCTTAATAAAGAAAAAAACTTTAAAAAGATACATAAATACATTAAAAAATAAATATGTTTTTGTCAATTTTTTAAAAAACTAATCTAATAAAATAATAAATTAAGTACTATTTTAAAAATCAAGTGATATTCAAAAAAAAATAGTTTCAGCAAGGTTTTTTATTAGTTTTCAAAGGAGTTTATATATTTTTTTGAATTTCTCTAAAGTTTAAATGAAAGTTTAAATGATACAACTGAATTATTTTAGATGACGTAATTTAATTTTAACAACGCCCAATGGGATAAATTAAAGATACTTAGTATTTAAATGTAAAGATAATAGACTAATTAACTATGTAAATGTGGAAATTAATTGGTCAGTGCTAGTCAAAATGCAATTAATTTGAATAATTGAGCAGATGTCCAGCCGAATGCATTCTTAAGCACTGTTTATTAATTTTAATAATATGCGAAACACGTGCGCGCATGTATAATTACATAGAACATAAACTGAGCATTCGTTACTAGCATAGATCTCTAATTGCATGCTAATTGCTTCCAGAATCCTGATTGCTTTTTCATTTCCCGCGTAAAACTCGCAAACACGCATGAAAACATCAGCGAGGGATGTTTAAGTTGAGCGTGGTGTTGTGCTGGCAATGTGTATATGTGTGTGTGAGTGATTGTGTTTCTCTCTATATATATATTTCTCTCTCTCTCTCTCTCTCTCTCTCTCTCTCTCTGTTTATGTGCGGTGGAGTGTGTGTTTGTGTGATTGTGCCACGAGTGTATTGTGTCTTGTGTCTGTCAACAAGCCATTTTGTTCATTTTCTGCCAATTATTTCGCAAGAAGTTTTCAATTACCGTTCATGAGAAAATTTTTAATGCACCTATTAATTGTAAGAGTGTTAATAATGAGAATATTTTTTTGTTTCCCTCATCTCGATGACGCGCCAGAAAATGCTGCTGTACGTCTGTGTACACAATGTAGAAAGATGGAAGATGATTCAATACTAAACAACAATGAATGAAGGGCTTCGGTCAAATCAACGCACGAACGATGTATTAAAATATTTTTTGTATCGCTGACTCTAATTGAATTGTAGCGTTATTTATGTGACGACAAACAGTGGGTGTGTGAGTTTCTGTGTGTGTGTGTGTGTGTGTGTGTGTGTGTGTGTGTATGTGTGTGTGTGTGTGTGTGTGCGTGTATGTGTTTGAAGTTTGAGTGAAAAAACACGTGTATTTTGCGCTTTAATTTTTGTTAAACCTATTTAATACCTCAAAACATCAATAAAATTTTGCTGATGTACATTTATTTAGAGAGATTTGAGCTTTTGCAGAGAGAAAGAATAATGCATTAGCGATTCTTTAAAGACGCGTTGAGGCTTGCCGTTAATGCGTTGGACACCGTCTGAAGCACTTTATCAGAGCAAAGTTGGGTACTAAAGCAATAAATCGGTCGGCCACATCAAGCAAACGATTGAGTTTGCTCTTTTCACGTGAGACTTCTCAACAAAAGGACCGAATCAGCAACATTTCAATGCAAAACGTCCCATAAGTCTCCGCTTGCTTCTGCTCATATGCTTTGTAACTAAACTTCCTTATTGCTTTCTCTTTTTGTTGCGCTGTTTTTTGCTTATTTGCGTGCACTCAATTGTGAAGTGTTTGCATGAACTAGATTGGCAATTTGGATGATATGCGATCCCCGTTCGTATCAGTTACAATGCTTCTCTCATTTTTGGGAACGCTATTAAAATTATTTTCTTCAATAGTTTCAGGTTTTTATGGACACTTTTATTGTTTAATAAATAATTCAACAGTATTTTTTTCTAAATTTAAATTTTGTTGATTAATATAAAAATATTGTTGTCTAAGAAAAAATAAATTCTCAAATGTTCTGGTCTCTACTTCAACATTTAACTGTGACTAACGCAAAACCGCTTACATGTTATTTTAAACTTTCGTTCCCGAAAGGCTATCCACCCACAACACACGACGTATATACTACATACACGTAATAAGTTATGCATGCACGCGCAAGCACTGCATCATGCCTTTGTCAGAGCCGGAAGTTGAAGTTGAAAAAAAGTTGAAGTAGATGCCAGAATATTTTAGAATTTATTTGAGTTTCGGACAGACAGCATTTGAACCAGACCAACACGTAACTGCACAAGACATGGCACTTCTACCGACTGAGTTAACTCATCGACCAACTTCTTTACAGTCAGAAAATTTATAAAATTTGTGTGCAAAAGCTACAGGACGGTCAATTTTTCTAATTAGATTGTTGTAATTAAATGTTAAATCACTTAGCAGTTGATAGAGTTGGCGTTATTATTTTAACGTTATTTATTTTAGTGAAAAGTTTTTAAATATGTTATCGCACACTACATTAATTTTTGTAAAGAAAATTAATCTAGTTTTTACGCTGCTTAAGTTAAACAACATTTAAACTATCTACCCTATCTACTCTTCAACTTAACTCTCATTACTTCTCAACTACAAGTTTCAAAGCGCTTCTTACAACTCTCTTGCTTGTCTAATTCATTGAAGAGTGACGTTGAACACCATGATAAATGCTCTGTACAACTGAATAGATAGACTGGTTGGTTAGAAATTTTTGTTTTTAGTTATTTGTTTTAATGTCATTGTTAATATTTTTCTGATTTTCGACAAATGTAACGGTTAACAAACAAGCAAGAACAAAGTTTTAAATCTACATTCAGTAATCCAAGGAAGTTTATGATATTTGACAGTTTTTTCCTCTAGGTTTAGGCATCTCATTTTAAACAACTCGCAGTTTTCATTTGTCGAAGATGGCAGCACAGCATATTTGACCTCAAGTCATGTTGTGTCATGGTGTGTCGTGACGTGGCGTGTCGTGACGTGTCGTGTCATGTTATGTCGTACCGGAGAGAAATTTAACATGACGTCTTTTTTCTGACCGCCTCTACTAGTTCATATCTTTTTTTTCTATTTTCAAATGTTTAATAAAAACGTGTGCCAGGAAGCAAAAACTTTTTAAACGTGTCTTTTAATTTTTTCCGGAATCACCGTTTTGTTAAAAATCAGTTTCAAAAGAATGTTGTAATCAACTTATAATAATTATTTCTGCATAGTTTCATTGCTACAACTTCTAACACAATGAACAATTGAAGGCGGAGTAATAATAACTTCTTTATTGAAATAATGGGAATTATTGACGCAAAAACTTCAGCGCACATCACACCTTTGAAGTTAGGAATGAAAAAATATATTGCCTTCCACTCACTGGTTGAGGTTTGAATTTTTACTGTGATATTAGCATTAAAAATTATTTACGAATATATAGCTATACTAACTTTATAATGATTCTTTATGAATATATAAATAAATTTTATGAAATTTTTATGTTGATATCAAAAACAAGTCATTAACACATAGCAAATTAATTCAAGTTGATGAGATAATTAATAATTTTGAGTGCACGTCCATAGAAATTTCAAAATTGGTGAAACATCAAAATTGATGACATTTGTTCAACTCGAATCATTAGTTATAAATTCACTGATGAGAACCAGTTACTACATTTGTAATGGATGATACACTTGGCGTTGGCATCAGTTCGTTTGAACAGCAAATTGAAATAAAAATAAAACAATCGGAAATCAGATTTGTGATGAAATGAGATAGTTCTCTGTGTTGTTGTTGTTGCAAATCAGATAAGTTCACATTTGATTATGTTCATTGTTCTGTCATTTGTGCATCTTTCAGGCAACAAACACATGGCTGTGCCTGAACGACAGAACGCAGCTCAGAGAGAGAAAGAATATTCAAAAGATTGAACGAATGTATCCGAGATGAACGAATGAATTTGTACAAATGGTTTTGAGACACACCACTGTTGTCGTTTGCTCGTGTGACAACCAACAATCATGAAGAAAAATTGAAATTGCTCGTCGAACAAACCAAAATCTACTTCGCAGTCTATTGAGATGATATTGAAGTCAAAACTCGTGTATAATTGCTATGCTACGGTTTAAAGATTTTATAAAATTCGTATAATTTTTTGTAAAAAAAATATCAGTTTAGGCTTTCTAGAAACACGTCAAAAAGTTTGAAATGAAAAACACGAACAACTACGCTGTAACTTATGTTATAAGATAACAAATGAAAAGTTTTGTGATATGGTGATGATTTTTGAGAGAACTTCAAAAAATGAAAAATTATTTTTGAAGCTTCAGAAGACTGAAATGTTAAAAAAGTGAAGCCGGTCGGTCGGGGCAGACATAACAGCTGTTGCGTCTGACACTGCCACTGCCAACAAAATAACTAAAAGCCGGGCCTTTATTAAAATCCGCATGCACCCATATTACAACTCATCAATCATATTTTGACAGTTTCGCATTTGTTCAAACAAATTTTCTACTTTTATTAATTCCGTTGATTTATGGTTTCCAAAATTTATGTCAGTGGATTTGTTAGATCTTATTGGGCTATTAATTAAATGGAAAATAAAATTTAATAATTTATTGAACAAAATGTAAATTTGAAAATATAAATGATGCATAAGTATAAAAATAAACAAATGAATACATAAATATATAAATAAATAAATTCCTATGTACATACACACACACTCACACACACACACACATATATATATATATATATATATATACATATATATATATATATATATATATATATATGTATGTATTTATAGATTATATGTAAATGTTTGTGTTTGTGTAGGCGTGTGGTGTGTATGTAGCTTTCTCGGTTAGCATTTGAAAATATTTTCAAATTTAATGTTGGAATAATATTGCGTTTGTATGAAAATTTAATTAATATGAAGGTAGATTGCATTCCTAAAACACACCAGCAAAGCAGAAATGAATGCAGCGGGGCATACGCACGCATACGTACACGCATACATTCACGCATAAATACACGCATACATACACACAGACGAGGAACTAGAGAAGCACACATGACGTTTAACAGGCATTGAAAAAGAATGATGCTACTATTGAAATTTTCATAACCATTCGTGAACTTGATTCTGTACAAATTTCAGTTGTGCTGTTAAAAAACAAAAAAAAACCAAAGTAAAGTAATGTAGAATAGCTGGATAGCATGCTTTAACACCCATGATCTAGAGAGTGCTTATAGGACTTGACAACAGTAATCACCCTTATAAGCTGTTCAGTTTGTGACCAAAATATAAGACTTATCGCAATGTTAAAAAAGTTGTAAATTATTTCGCGTTGGAACATTAAAAAAATATGATATCTTTGCAAAAATACGATAAAAATTGAATCGTGTGTGAAAGAAAGCGAAATGTGAAAGCTGGCAAACAATAAGGTCGTTTAATGCGATGGAGACCAGATTATTACGAAACGACTTTTGTATAAAAATAAACAAAATACTTGCCATGGTCGGTTGTACATGCGTTGAATTAGATGCAATGAAATACAATGTCCTAACTTTCATCCGTCATGCGATGGAACGCATGCAAATGCCACGTAATATTCATCTTTCATAAACTTTAATAGGATTTTCATTTTGCGAAGGACGATGTACAATGATTTATTTGCATTTAAAACAAAAGTGCATTTGCATTTAAAACTTTTCGTTCGCTCGCATTTAATTTCCATTCATTTTTTTACTTGCGCATACAATTGCATATAATTATTAAAAGCAGATTTGCTGAATGCAACGTAGTATTAATATTTCCTGCATCATTCGTATAAACATTCAGAACTCCTTTCATGGCATCTATTCTTGATGTTACTAGGCAGAGGCCAACACAAATGATTAATACCCAAATTCTTTGTATTATAACTTTTGCTCACTTTACTCGAACTTTCAAAACAAGTTCCAGAAAATCTCGGAGTGTTATGCGATGGTTTTGAATACATTTGCGCGTGTTGATGAAGGTGGTTATAATTTGCATGCTGCTGCTGACGGTAGAAGCGATGAACTTCATGTAGATTGTTGTCGTTACGTCTACTTGTTGAAACGTTTTTCCTGTACAAGGAGCGTTCGTTCCTCTTGAAAATTTGGAATTTGTTTTCTACTTGAAAGGGTGATGGACACAAGTTGACCATCCACTCACTCTTGCAGTCACATTTTATTTCATTTCCTATCAACGAAAGTGATTTCAAACGAATTTTTTTTGGGAACAAACATCTAGCGACTGACGACAACTTGTTGTAATCAAACGTCAGATGGCGCAGTCGAGTTGTCGCCCAGAACAATTTGTCAGGTAGATTGGTCAAATTATTGTTTGATAAGTTTAAATCTTGCAGATATTTTAAAAATAAAAATGCATTACCTCTGAGCGAATGAATCAAGTTTTTTGATATCCAAAGTTGAGTTAAACTTTTTAATCCCTGAAACAATTCTTCGGGCATGTGATTGATCTCGTTGCTGTTTAGCGACAATAAAGTTAAATGTGTCAAACTGTTAAATGCACCAGGAAACAAGTTTTTGAGTTGGTTATTATCGAGAACGAGAATTTTTAATCTACTCATGAACGAAAACGTATCGCTATGAATTGTTTTTATTCGATTGCCACTTAACGTCAACACTTCCAATTCGATGAGATGACGAAAGGCCAACGAGCTGAGATGTTCAATGCTGTTTCTATCCAACTCGAGTCGTTTCAAGCTCCAGAGACCTGCCAGCGTGTTGTTGTCCAAATGTTCAATTCTGTTACCCCACATCACTAGCTCACGAAGATTTTTCGCTTTTAAGAAAAATCCGTTTGAAAAATGTTCTATCAAGTTTCCCCAAATATACAAGCTCTGCAGCTGATTAAGACCTCGCAAGAGATTTACAGGCAACTGTTTCAATCGACATGCTCCCAGATGGAGTTCTTGCAAAGTGTCCTCTAAACCAACAAAACTGTCTTCACTTATATTGTTTCCAATCAGGTTATGGTTTGCCATGATGATTTGAAACTTTGTTTTATAAAATTGATACGAGTTAAGAGAGGATATAAACTGTTTATTAACGTTCAAAACGCGGTAAACCAGTTTGTCAATTAAATTTATTTCAATGTTTTGACGAAAGCTGTTGTGTTTTTTATCACTTGAAAAAATATTCGCAGAGAGTAACTCAAACGTCGATTGGTGCTGGTCGAACGATGGAAATTCAACAAGGCCGCCTGTGCACTTGATTTCCAGCGAGGTTGAACAGTGACAAATAATTTTGTTGGACAGTCCTGGAGCGTATCCATCATAAACAGTCACGTGACTACTTCGCTTCAGTTTCGCAGTGTAGTTTTGTTTTATAGTAACTTTTACGGAATAATCCTCGTTGTACATGCGGCAGTTGAACTGACCGGTGTTCATTAGATGAGGTGGTTTCGTGGCGGGCTGCTGAAATTTTTTGCTAGAGATTTCATAGCTGCTGGGATTGAAGTTCTTGCTAAAGTTGACTCTTGTAAATCCATACGCAACACGATTCCCAATCAATTTTTTCTCGGTAAAATTCAAAATAACAAGAAAAAGGAAGAAATGTAAGGAACGCAAGAAAGGAAGGAGAGCTTGCTTCGAAGACGAACAGGATGCAGGCAGGAGACGTCTAACTGTGAAACATTGGGCCATCACGCGATATTACAATAATTACATTTTCTTGTCAATTCTATGTTGTTGTCGATTTTTTCCAATTAATTCTTTTTAAACAACTAAAATTATTATAATTTCATCCTTAAATTTGATTGATAAAAATTATTCAGTTTTAAAGATCAAAAAGTATTTTTTTTGACAAACAATTTTTAAAAAACATTTTAATGAATATAAAATTATTTTAATATGCACACAAAAAAAATAGCCTAAGAACGTGAAATTTAGGAAAACAACGTTAACTGCACTGATTATCAACTGCCTCTACAAACATTTCCACTCACTGCTACTACCACCACCACGATTCCAACGTTACTCTCTCTTTCTCTCTCTCTCTCTTTCTCTCTCTCTCCCTCTCTCTCTCTCTCTCTCTCTCTTTCTCTCTCTCTATATATATATAATAAACGCATGTGTGTGCGTATATATATATATATATATATATATATATATATATTAGTTGAACTATTTTTTCAATCAAAAACAATTATTGTTGTTATTAAATTAAGAATCAATTATTCGTTTCGTGGACATGTTCTCTTATTTGAGAACGTAAGTATGAGCAGGCATTAGTACACATACACAGACGCGTACACGTATAAACACTGTATACATAATATAGATGACAATAATGCAATAATTCATGTGAAAAAATCTTGGCGTTTTCAACGTCGTCTTGTTGGTAATTAAACTTTTTCAATCTTCTTACTATAGTTTTTTTTTCATCTAGGTGATACAAAAATGTATTAATCCTTATAACGGGTATCTTGTAGTTTTAAATTAAAAGCCTTTTTCTACATCAGTGTAATATATACGCTTCTGTGGACTAATTGTTTTGTTGGTTCTTTCGTTTCGTATTCCTCGGCTCGTTGTTTGTATATCTCGTGTTGCTAGTGTCGTTGTTGTTGTTGCTGATTATTATTAACTGTATTATTATTTGGGTAATGTTCTAACTGTATTATTTGGATGAGGTGATGTTTGATGAATGGTTTAAATTTGTATATGAGTAGAGATTATGATGATTTGAGTTCAAAAAAGTGGTTGTTGTTTTTATTTGCAATAAATAACGTTGCCTGTTGATGTTCAGACTGTTGGGCTGTTTTTGTTAATGTTGGTAATCGCTGGTGTTTGTTCAAGTAAATTTTGTTGTTCGTTTATTTTATAATAACATTCTCGTAATGAGAATATGGTAATATAACAATGTATTTGGAGTTTTGTTTGGTGCTCACATTTTCAATAGTACATCTGAAAACCTACCAGATGAGTATGATTTAATATTGAGCCGGGTTTGAAAATTTATGTTTCAATATTTGGAATGATGTTTCACGGTAAAAGTAATAGATTCTAAATTTGTATTGGTCGTTTGCCTACACACGACAACATTCATCTTCCGTACTATATTGCAACGTCAGGAGTTAATACCTCCGGTGTCAAAAAATAGTTTGATGTTGAATCACTGAATATCACAATTTTTTCCACAGCGGCATGGCAACAACTAGTCAAGACTGATGTAAATTGAGTAAAATTATAAAAGCGAACAAACTATCAACTTATCAAACTCTGTGATGTAAACTATGGTTTTGTTTTGTTGATAATAACTCTTCATGATAACTCTTCATCGCCCACAAATGTTTTTTTTAAATATTTTGTTTTGTATTTTCAAATCTTCAGATCAGATGATTTCTATTTAGACCGATCGTATTATATTCACGTTTAGATTACTGCAACAATTTGTTTTATATGATCTGCCTAATGAATCTAGGCTAGAATCTAGAATCATCGCTAACTACTTCAATCAATTGAAAATAGAGCTCACATGATTGTTGTTAGTGACTTTGTTCAGTCAGTAGACAAAGACTCTGTAATTTCCATTGGTTGAATATTGAAAAATAAAATCTTTGTATAATGTGCGTTTCAATGTTCAAGGCAGTCAATTAACTTTTTTAAGCAATATTTGTTTGATAAACTTAAAAAAGGTCAGTAGTTTCAAATAAATTTGGCTTTGATGGCAGTTAATAGTATAATTTGCACCTTATATGCGAGGCAAAAAACGTTGCTGAGTTTCTGTGCCCTGGATAATGAGAGATGCATAAGAGAATCTTTGAGAATTTCATAAATAAGAATTTATCAGTGCTTTTTCAGTAAAATTTAAATTGTTATTTGCATTCATGTTGATTTGTTCAATGTTCAATATTTATTTATTGTTTAATTTTCAATTTATTATGCTATTAAGCCACTCTTCGTTCTAGAACACAATAATCAACGTATATGTTTCGCATATAAATATTTTGTACGTGTCATTTTTTGTTCCTTCGTAGAGGTTCCAGCTTGTTTGAAATCCATCCTTGTTTTCTCGTGAAGAAACAATTGCATGCTCCTGCTGAGAATATAACTGCACATCTAATTTTGTCTCTTTACTTTATATTTTCTGACGCCACTCTTTACCGCACTCACACTAAACATGGATGCGTGAACGCCAGCAAATTATTTGAAGCTCCGTGCGAACATTTATGCAAATATTTACTGAACCATAAAAGAAAGAGAATCGTCAAAATAGTGGAGTTCTTTTATGTTAAACGATGTACGAAATGGATGAAAGGCATTACAATCAGCCCACAAATTTAAATAAATTATTAGAATCTTTAAATCTTGTTGATATTTGTTCAAATGAAACCTACAGTCTTTGAGTCGAATGTTTAAATTAGCTGTTACGTTTTTAGATGTAGAAAACATAAAAAATGAGCTATTTGCGTGATGAACGAGACTAATTATATGCACTTCTGTTCAATTTCCAGCTCTGATAACGAACTCAATTCAACTTACTCAATTTTGTTTTGTATCAAAAACTATTCAGTTTAATTGTTAGTAAAGTGAACTCTGCTGATAAGTTTCGACAGAAAAATTGTTAGCAAGTGATTTTTTTCTTATGTAAGTTAAAAACCCAACACCAGATAAACTTTTCAACAAATGTTGGAGAATAATTCTACAATTTTCCTACCCGTTCTATATGACAAAATTACAAAATTAAATGATAATAGTGATTTTTTATAAAGATAAAAAACTTCAAATCTTTTTTAATTTTTGATTCTTGAATTTCAAAGTTTTCAAAACACTTTTCAATATTTTATCATTTCATTCAAGATGGTTAAAATTTTTTTTACTTTTTTTAGATTTATTTGGAAAAAATGAATCAATTCAGAATTAATTTTAACCGGGAATTTGTATTTTTATTTGTTTTAAATTTTAGAAAAATTTATTCAATGCTAATTTTAAAAAATATTGTCTTATTGTTAAATAATGGAAACATAGTCAGAATGAATTTTAAATGTACAAACAACACGAAAAATTACATCAAATGCAAAATAATGCGTAAAATTTAATAAGAAATTTATGAAAAATTATCCACAACGCATTCGATATAGGTAAATGTGCACAATAAAATGATTTGTTGACAACTTAAGCGTAATAAAATGAACATCTCAACAAATCGCTTGTTGAATCACATGACACTTGTCTGACGTGATAAGTACTGCGTAGGTATTTCTTAATAACTTTTCACTGACACGGCTTAATATTTTGTAACTTTTTTTTTGAGTTTGAATATTCGCAGCATAAAAATTATCACATTCCATTGTTTTCATCTTAAAAACTCCACCAAATGGAAAAACGAACAAACAAACCAAAAAATGGATACGACTTTTCATCATTAACTAAGAGATAAGGGAGCTCGATGGCAGGCAGATATGATTGCTTCATACTTAATTGAAACGTTTTTCTTGAACGAAAGTGATGGCCTATGCTATCGCGCTTCTGATGAACGACAATGATGCCGACCATGCCTGCAGTGCCGTCAATCTGTCGTCAGTACAGAATAAAATCTGAACGCTTCAGTGAATGCAAATTTTTTCTCAACAATATTTCGTACTGAATTTTATTTATAATAAAGCAGAAAATGTGTAACAACAAAAACAAATGCACAAAATAAACGAAATGTGAGATTTTTTTTGAGAAATAAAATTGTATCGTCCACTAGCAATGAGCCTGTGGACTGTCATGAAAACTTTGTTTATCGTAGCAAACACGTTATTAGCACTGCACAATTACCAGGTTGAAACCTGAAATCTCCCGTACACAGTGTATGTATTGCGTTGCATTCATCCGCATAAAGACACATACATGCTTGCGTACGTACGTATATCTGCAAATTGTATTCTTTCGTGCATAGGCACGTATTAGAATGAATATTGGGTAGATAATCACTACCCGCATTCATTATATTCATTATATCAACATATGTACATTCTCTCTGCGCACAACACAATTAATGCAGGAATCTTATGGCGAGGACGACGAGGAAGCAAAAGTAGAAAGTCAAGTATAACTTGATAAGCTCTGCAACGTGACACCGAAAGGTAAACATACAAGCAACACTTCATCATCATAATATTACTGCAGTCTTTCAATGCTTCATAATAACTTTGATATATTCCCGAATAAACATTGTTTGATTTTTACAACTCAATGAAAATTCGAAGTTGGAAAATAAATCTTGCACCAAAACAAATACACGGAGAAAGCAAGCAAATGTCGGAATTGGTTATGTGACACTTATCTTTCAATGTGTAAGCAGTTCATCTCAGTGTTCCTCATTCGTGTGCTGCTTGGCAAAATGCTTGTACGCATGTATGTTAAATGTATGTTAAATATTATGTTAAATATTTTATCTCATGCGCTTCTGTACAGGTTATGCTGGATCCTTAATATGTGGCATATGTACCTCTCTGTTTAAAACAAAATCTGAGTTTCAAATTATAAAACGAAATAAAAAAATTAAAAGATTAGAAAATATCAAACACAATACAATACAAAATTTTGGTTTACAAAAAATTTATTACGCACATTTGCTTGAAGTTAAAAAAATCTTAACAGTTAAACACTGCAAGAAGCTTAAGTTACTTGCGCTCCATTGAAATTCACATGGAGGTCTTCCCTTCTAATTCGCATGAACGTGTCATAAAATTTGATTTCAAACAGTGCTCCATATAACGAACAGCTGGTACTTGCTGATTTTTCATTATTTGTGTTTGCTTTTCAATTAAGTTTTATCTTTAATTCAATTCCGCAGAAAATCTATTTGCCTGTGGTGATGGTGGTGGATGATGTGGATGTAGAAACAAATTAGAAAAGTAAATGAATAAGTAGATTAAGGAAACCTGGTGAAACTTTGGTGAGAGTGTAGGACGGGGATAAATCGATAAATTGAGGGGACCGCCAGAATGTTGAAAGTGGATGGACAAATGAATTGAAAGTGGATGACGTGTATAGATAAATGAATGAGTTGAAAAGACCTTCACATTGCCATCTGTTGTTCGTGTTTGCAAAACAACTTAAAGGATAAGCTGCGTACATGCATTTCTGTACGTGTATATGTGTGCGCGTGCCTACATACATGTGTGTTTGAACTTATATATTTGTATAGGTGTGAATATACATATGGGTGCATGATGCATTTGTTTCCACATACGTTTGCGTACATAAATGAAAAAGCATGCATACGGGCAGGCAGTAAAGTATTAATCTATCCATACACAATTGTGGATACGTACATATGATAAGAGGCGTAGAAATTTGTTTGAACGCACGTATGAACGCAGGATGACTATAAAAGTGTTGCACTTCAAAAAGATGCAAGCATCGTTAAGGACGGGCCTGATTGAACCTAACAGCATCGTAAACTCACCTATTCCATCAGCAAGCAGACATTAACTTGACTGGTGTTTAAGACTTATTGTACGTTTATCTTAGTGCACTTGCTTTTTAAGCCTAATTAATTTATTTTTAAGTTAGAGTCATTTCTCATATCTGTATTTGGAGGCGCACAAACACACATTTTAAAACAAATCTGTTTTTATTGCATTCAAATAATTTGTGACTAGAAAATGTTGCATCATACATACACTGTTATAAATTTCAACAAGGTGAGCAACGTAGTCCATAACTTGCGTGTTTTGTTCACAAATTATTTCTTTTTGTATAAATACGTCCGTCTCGTTTATGAAGGTAATTTTAACTTTTCAATGAATGTTTTCATGTTTTTAGGTTGATATGTGTGCGTGTGCGTGTGTGATGTTCTGACGTTCCTAATTTTATTTCTATGGCATCTCACGTTTGTACAGTATGCGTGCTTCAAGTAGCTTCTGTTTCTGTGCACGTGAATGTATGTGTACAACGTTGTGAATGCGTGTTTGTACAACATGCCAACATGTTTACGTTTATTTGTGTGTGAATGAGAACGACACGTCAACATATCTGCGCGGAGTTCATTTGTACGTGAGCATGTGCATGTGCATGTGCATGTGCTTGTGTGTGGCTGTGTTTGTTTATCGAACAATGCTTGCAGCCTTTCAAAACTCCAGCTGTAATTCAATATTTTGAGAATGCGGTATTTTTATGCACATTTTAAACGAAGATTTGTAAATTTAATCTATTGGATAAATAAAACAAACGTTTAAGACAAGGACAAAAATGGTGTATGTGTGCATCTGTATTGTATATACACGCACACCCACACACATACACAAACAAATACACACACACACACATATATATACATATATATACATATATATATATATATATATATATATATATATATATATATATAGCAAATGAATATATGTACGCACACATATACAGCAGAAGCCGGCTAATCAGACCACCGGTTAAAAAGACCAGTCGCAATTCTTTATGACGCAGCTATGTCAATCGCAGAGCTACTTACATGTTATTCTATACTCATTCTACATAAAGCACATACACATTATGCGTACGATGGTCTTTGGGCAGACAGTATTCGAACCATGCCATCGCTTAATAGCAGATGAGACATGGCACTCCTATTGATTATGCTAACTTGGCGACCAAACCATTATTGCATTGAATTTTTGCTCTAAAATAAATATTGATACTTTTAAAATAGTCAACTTTGGTTAATCAGACAAACCGCTTAATCGGACCAACCGCTTAGTTGAACCATTCACTTAGCCTAACCATTTCGGCCAAGCCTCGGTGCGGTCCGGTCAACCAGCTTCTACTGTATATCAAGAACGATTAAAATTAATCACAACTATTCTACACTCACACACACACTCACAAATAAGTAAATGTGCGTATTTCTAAACGTGACAGTACGTGCACATGCGTTTTAGTATTTACATGTGCCTAGATAGGCTTAGGCAAATAGTCCAGTTGAAGGGACGTCAAAACTTCAGGCATGTGCACTTCGCCGGTCATATGCAGGATGTACGATAATAAATAATATTGTCCCTGTACGTCTCTGCCTACATGCAACATGAGGCTACAATCATTTTATGCGCATGTTTAATGATAAGAGTTGCAATGCAGCATGCAATAAACTGCAAACTTCCCTACAATACGTCAATCCAACCAACCGGAACTCCATAACTACTCAACAAAATGGCGACCACGTGGACCGGAAGTAAATTGAGGTCAGCCGATATTATCTTGGGTGGCAAAATTTGTGCGGTATGTTAGAAAACGTGGTGTAGGATGGTGACGTGGTGTGGCGTGCTGGTCGTTTTATTTAGTCGTCAGTCAGTAAGGAGGAAATCATTTAAGAGTTCTTCATTGCTTTTTTGTTGAAGGACACGACAAAAATCTGCTACAATAAATTATTTACGAATTTGTGATAAAATGATGAAAATGACAATAATGACGACAATGATGAACATAATGTTGATGATGAAAATGATAATGACGACAATGATGATGGCGACAATGATGATGATGCACTTGTAAAGACCTACTCAGTACATACATCAAGCGTCCCTCCTATAATGGAACTCATAATCGCCGAGCTTATGTTAATACCTCATTTCGTATAAATTAACAAGAGTGTGGGTGGCTTCGATGTATCAATATGAATATGACCAGATGCTTATTTATGCTGGCATTCTTTATGGATGGTTCTGGTCATGTCTATGACGCTGGCATTCGACGTTTATTACGACGAAGCCTCTTCATTTGTCTCTCTTATTGAAAGTTTTATTTGTTCACGCGAATGCGTTACAACTGACATGTCAACATTTAACGATTTTTCGGAAAAGTTTAAAAAATGATTAAATCTATAAACTTATGTTACTGGACAAAGATGGAACATTTGAGTACATCTTTGACGTCATCACTGATTTGCATGCATTATTGTTGGGATTGGAATTCTACTACGAATTCAAGCTCGCGTTAACATTTTATCTAAACTAGGCTCTGTAATTTGATTAAGTGTCAGTTTTTCAAAGATTGAGAAAGATTTCAATAAATTAGTCTACATAATAGTAATAACATTAGTCATTAAATAGTTATTAAATATAACATCGGTGTCCTAGCTTTTTTTTAAATCTTCAATAAAATGGAATAAACAATGAATGATTTCACTATTCGTTAAATGGTTGAAAAATGAAAATTATTCAGAAAATGAGGTGTCAAAAACATTTATTCTGAGTAAACTTCAAAATTAAAAAAGAAAATCATAAAATAAATAATTTTTTAGTCTTTGGTTTACAAAAATTTTCCGCCTATAAAAACCTATTGTTTGTTAATAATAAATTGCAGCAGATGTTTTTGTAACACTCTCCGTGGTCAGGCACTCGCTGACAAGCGTTTTCCATCATAAATGTCGCAATGCTATGCAGCACCAGGGACGTCTAAGATTTCTATTTAAGGTTAATATAATTGGATCATAAAATCCAGATTATGAACCCAATAGTGCACACGTGATAACAATATAAATGACGCTATAAAAAACTGAACGCAACGTTTTGTTCGCTACTTGTGAACGTGGAAAAATTGTACAAAATTTTAAACTGGCGGAAGCGTTTTATCTATAATTTAGATTTAAAGCAATTCGTAAACAAAATTTGGAAAACAAAATATTACTTAAATATACAAGCAAGATACATTAACTTTTAATCTCGACAATGCAGGCATCTGTACTGAGAACAAACAAAGTGTTTGTACTTAAAAAGCAACTTAAATAAAATTGAAGTTGATGGTGTGTGTAGGCAGGCCCCTGAAAGATCACGTTCAACAGATCATTTATTTTTATTACGCTAATTTTTTTAATGCCTCCCATTTCAGCACATTTTTTTACTGAATAAGTTTATTTTACCGATTTGAGAGCACGTTGCTTATTTACCTATTGGTCATTAAACAGCCAAAAAACAAAAAATTATGCACAATAAAACGAAAAAGACTTTAACCTAAAAAAATATCGACCTGGCGAGAGTTGAGCGCTATAAAAAGAACATTAAACAGTGACGTCAGGCCGTTTTAATCGCCCCATAATATAGACGAAAACTCAAAAATAATCGCATGACTGTGACATAAACGCTGACGCAAAAAGCGCATTATGATCTGGTTAGGAGAAGTTGAAGAAGGCCACCTAGTCATTCACTCACTAAGCCGTTCATCCGTTTGTGATCAATCAAATATCAACTAATGTAACCAATTCTCTACAGTATTCTTCTGTTCAATCCTAACATCGCAATGCTTTTACGAACAGCACATACTCAGTAGAAACCCATGTGGAGCTAACTTATCAAATATTTCAAAATTGTGTTTTTTCAAATCAAATAGTTAATTATTTAATTTATTAGCAGCTGTTTTTTCTAATTCTCATTGTTTTGAGAATACCTAAGATTCGTATGCTCGTTTTTTTTTACGTTATGTTTTTATCAATCGATTTTTATTTATGTCAGTTGTATTTTTCCACTGTTTAACAACGTTTCAACATCAAGTCTATGGCTACGTCGTTGTTTGAATAACTTGCAAGTTTGGGAAATTGATTATGAAATTCTAATTTAGTTTATTTTTTGACTCTGACTTTCATGGTTTTTTAATATAATTGTTTGATCTTTTTAATTTCACCCAAGTCAATGTTAGATGGAATCAAACAAAATATATGTTCTTCTTTCGTTTCTGTAAAATTTATCTCTTCAGTCTATAATTTGATTTCTTTTAGAAGTGATTTTAGATATATCTATTAAGGGTTTGTTGAAGTACAAAGAAATTAAAACGTTATGACCACTGTCACTCTGCAGTCTGCGCCATACCTAACTCATTAAAATATTAATAAATATATCTGAAAATTTACAAAATTGAAAACATATTAATATGTATTTGGATTTATGTGTATGTGTATTTGGATTATTGAATACTAGCACCAATATGCATTTACTGGTAAAACAATGTTAAATGCGATTATCTCATAGCTTTAATTCTGTTGTATAACAATAAAAGCCCATTTAAAAACAGGACTATTGGCAAGCCTTTTAAATTTTCAACACAGACAATCATCATTCATTCTGTCATTATTTTAAACTTGTTTGAGTTAACAAATTGTTAGTTTACATTTTTGCATTATAACGATCTTTTGAATACTGTTTTTAAAAACTATCTATTGCGCAGGATTTTGCAATGAAAATAATTGTTTCCGTTCATTTCAAGAACTACAATACGGTCCTTGTCGTCAGTATCAACAACCATCGCCTAACACATCACGCGAGGCAAGTGTGGTTGGATGATTGTTTTGGTTGCTTGTTTCATGATTCGTCGCTGCATGATTCGTCGCTGACAACAAACCTGATGACGGCTATCATTCATATCTCAAACAAAATACTACCGCGAACTAAAACTCATTAGCCGCTCAAACAAATAGCCTGTTACTAATGAGCACGTATGTCCGCCTCTCCAAGGTTCAGGCGTCAGCAGAGTTTACAGTTTGTTTCATCGTAATAACAAATTATAATACTTGCAAACATGTGTGTACTTGAAAACTTGCGAAAAGAAATTAAAGAAATGTTGCGTCATTTATAGTAATAAATTATAAAGAGGCGCTAATAAATAAAGTTTATATTGCTTATGAAGAGTGTGTGAGAGAATGTTCAGGCGCTGGTTCTCAAGTATGATTGATGGTTGCCATTATTTTCTTGATTAATTTTAGGCTTTCGTCGCTTATACTCTTTTTCTATTTGTTTCTTATTTTTTCGTTGCATTGGTTACTCTCCACAACTTTCGTTCGTTTAATGTAATGTGTACCGTCCTTCCTAGCAAACTATGTACTCGAACGTGCACGAATAATTCCGCATGCTGCGATACTAATTTATGCAGTTGCTTATAACACATACGTAGGCTTTGAAGTTGATTCAATTTTCTAAATATAATAATATTTAAAAATTGATACACATTATATTATAAATATCATATAATTTTCAGAATCATCTAATGAATACGAAATATAAACAAGTTGCGCAGCTGAAAAACTACACAATTCGAATTTTGGCTCAATTTTAATATCACTTTCTAACAAAAAAAATCTTTGTTGTGTGTGTGTGTGCGCGCGTGGTGTTTGTGTAACAAAAGATTTTTTGTTTGTTTCTGATTTAATCATGACAGCGGTTTGATGAATTTTATTTTAATTAGCGTCATTTAGATCGACACAATATTAATATTGTTACATCCGCCGGAATAGTTGAATTACGCTATATAATTAATAATTGTTATCTTGTTATATTTATTATCTTCGCTATTTGCAATCGATTGTAAGCCATAGAATCTTTTCATACAATAGAGGCTATATAAGGGGCAAGAAGCAATGCCTGAAGAAAAGTTGTAATTGTGATTTATGTAGTTATTTGGATTAGTTAAGTGTTAGCTGGCATTCAAATGAACGTTCAACCAATTTTGCGTTTGAAGCAGTTGTGTTCATCTATCGGAAATCTTGAACCTACGAATAAAATGACAACTTGACGATCGTTGGAAGCTACAACACCGGTGTTGGAAATGTAGAGATATTCGAAGTTGTAACATTTGTGTTGGTTGTAATAATAATAATAATGTTAATTTATCATTTATTACCCAGGAATTATCACCATTTAAAATAGGAAAGAAACAAAAATTTCATACAAAAAAGACGATATTTCAGTATAATTAAAGATGAGTAAATTAGATGAGAGTTGAAGTAGAATATGATAAGCAATCACTGCAGCCTGCAACGCACAAACATGTACAATGTTCGATTACTGGCAGGCAGCAGACGAGAACTAAGCATCTAACAATGAACGAATGTTTGTGTAGGTGAACCGATATTTATCATTGGGCAACGTACGTTCAGCTGATTAAACAAATCTGACACTTGAAAAATGAAAGACATAAAAATCTTAATGATTCTCAATGGCCGCACTGCAATTATTAGTTTCTGCAATATTGCAGAAAAGGCTCTCGTAGCTAATGCTAAGGACAGTGCAAAATAAAGTTGCCGGTTTTAAACATTGGACCATTTGGAAATGAAATTGAGTAAATTCAGTTGGTTAATGATTATGAAAATGCTCCGATGGATGCAACGAATTAGTCTGAAGGACCACATCAAATCTACCGAAATCCTGCGTCGTTCTGGTTTAGATGATATAAAGGACGAATGCCGGCAACACCGTTTGCGGTGGTTTGGTCATGTCAAACGAAGTGGAAACAGTGCCATAACTTCTCTTGCAGGTGTTGAAGTACCTGGCACACGTCCCAAAGGCCGTCCAAAGAAGTCCTGGTCGCAAACAATCGAGCAAGACATGAAAGCTCTAAATTTAAATGAAATGGATACAACTGATCGTCGAATTAGGCGCAAAAAGTTGATGGCAAAGAAAACAACGTCCTACCTCGGGAAACCGGGTCTCTGAACGCAAAACGAAGATTGATTGATTGATTGAAACAGAATAAGTTAACTGGACAGATCCTTCATGCGACACAAAATGATTTCGTTGAGGACAAATAGGCTCTAGTAATCGTCGGAAAAGAAGTTTCTAAATAACAAAAGTATCAAAAACTTTCATTTTTCTAAATTGTACACCTTGCGATAACATTTAGAGTAACTTTCATTATCGCCTTAAATTCACTTAAATTTCTAAAAAATTTAAATGATAAACTTTAAGTATAATGAATGACCAGACAAAATACGAGCGTATAACATCCCATATTTATTCCTCCAATCAGAAACTGTTATACTATTTAAAATATTTTAAATGAGCAAAAATTATATCAATTAAAAAATTACGAGTAAAAAAATACTTACATATTTACAAAGTTTATACATTTACACTATAAAGACAAACCGAAATGATAATGCTAAAGGTGATTTATTTAAATTTAATAAACGGATTTTCTTTCACATTGACTATCCTCATCATCATCATCCTCATCATCAGGCGGTCATGACGGCTCCTTCCTTCTCAGCTTTAAGGTTTACACCGGTACCAGAGAATCCAGTTGCACCCTTGAAATTTAAAATCAACACTTCAATTTAATGTGAATAAAATAGTTGAGAATATATCAGCGATAAAAATGAAACAATATTATACACATAAACACACACGCACACGCACAAACACATTTATTACTGATAATTATATTTTTATTATATTCTATACTTAAAATTGAGAAACAAAATTAAACCCTATGCAGAGGAATGATGTCCTTCTCCTTCATCTTTTTACCGTTTATAGGATCAATCATGTCTTTTCTAATTATTTTCTCCACGCATTCCATCGTCACCACTGAGCCTCTGAAAATTTAGGTAACAAATTTTAAATTATAAAAATTTCTAGCATATATATCGCATTGGAAGACCAATGTTGTTTCTACAAAGCACATACATTTTATCAAAACATAAATATTTATCACGTTTTTAAAAGTTTGTTGTTAGTGTTTTTTGTTTGCCTTCATTTCACAATTTTCAAATTAATTCAAACTATCTACTAAAAGTAGAACAATTAAAACGACTATTGGGAAAAATAGAGAAATTAACGATGTTCGAAGGACTGCACATGGGACTGAATTTCCGAGGATGTCGTTGGTAACTGGACAAACATATCGCAACTAAAAAATAAACAAATTTAAAATAAATTAATTAAAAGTTTTAAAACCATAGTAATTTATATAGCAACGTTAAAAAGTTAAACACACCTCTTTGGCTATGATATTTCTCTTATCGCCATCATTGATTGGCGTGAAGTGAATTTCTATTAGGTCCTTCATCTTCAATGGCTGGCCACTCATCGGACACCTCACCACTTCATCCTACAATTCAATAAGATAAAGATGTAGAAAAAAAAAATGTTTTTGAAAATATAAAATTACAACAGGTATCAAGATGGCTAGATTATTTTTTAGTTTTACTTTTAAATTAGAGATTGAATGAAACTTCAAAAGCAAAATAAAACATACTGGTTTTTTCAAATCTGTGGGTTTTTGGTCAGGTGTAAGTGATGGCAACCAGAAGCTTGGCAGCTGTTTATCCTTTCCATTCATCATGTTGGATATGCTTGATTCACTTGAGGCTAATTTAATGTAAAAATTATTTTTTGCATTTTAAAAATGTCGATTCCAATTTTTAGACAAATGTTAATTAAAATCATAGCAAATAAAATTATATGTTAACAATTCTATTTAAAAATAAAATTATACAGAAAATATTTGACAACAAAAAGTTAAATATTTAAAAAAAATAGAAATATTAAATATAATGTAAAATGCTTACTTTGCTTTTCAAACGAAGTTGAACTCTTTTCAAAGAACTTCTTTATTAGCTGCTCCTTTTTCTCCTTGTCTTTATTATTTTCTTCATCCTAATCACAAAATTTTCAAATTCAGTAAATAAACAAACAAACACTTCTATCAATTTATATTAAGATATTATTTGCTGATACAAAGCAGGTACTAAATAAGTAGTCGCTGGTTTGAATACTAGTTTAAAATTTGAAAAAACTCGTTCATTTTATTGGCAGATAAAATACAATATAAAACAAATTGCTGCTAACATAAAAATCAAAGAATATCTAAAGAAACATTCTTGCTGAATTAAATAGCACTTCTAATGTTTCAAAAACATGTTGCACAGACACACATACATGAATTTTTGTTCCCATTATAACATTTCAATATAATTCCAGTAGACAAAGTTGAATTTAAGAAAACCATAATTGTAATATGCTAGAAATAAATTTATCAAATTAAATAAAAATATCAAACTTACCAGTTTCTGTTGCTTCTGCTTTTCGTACTCTTTCAACTTTTTAGCAATAGAAACCTTTTGAGCCAAAATATTATTCAAGATGGCTTCTTTGTCATACAGATAACCCTCTGGACTATAAAAATTTAAATTGCAAATATATTTAATAATCTACTAATAACATATAATAATATCATACACAACCAACTAAGGCTGGTTTGCAGTTTGAAGAATATTTCACGTTTTTTGGCTTCACGTTGACCATATTATTACAACGAAAATGGAAAAATATTAAATAATAAGCAGATTGATAAAAGATTAGCAAAAAAATCAAAAAACTAAACTTAAAACGAAATAATGATACTAACGTGATGACTGGATAAAAGCAAGGTTGCAACGTCAGATTACAGCAGTCAAAATCCTGGAAAAACAGTTTGTAACCATAATTAATGTTGAAAATATAAATAATAACAATTAGATGCAAATAAATAATTATATTAGCATTAGCCTAATAATTGACATTTACTAAATAATATTTAGCTTAGCACAAATGAAACGCTTCATCCACTTTCAAATGGATGGTTTATTTATATTTTATTTAGAAATAAACCATTTGCAATTAGATTTAGTTGAAACATATTTTGGTATAATTATTTTAGTAATTAAAAATAACATATTTCTTAATTAACATTTATTTAATATTATTTTTTAATTTAATTTTAATTTTTTTAATTGTATTTTATTTTTATGTATTAATATTTTACTTTTTATTTTATAAAAATAAAATATGTACCTTGATGGAATCTTTCCCTAATCTAACTTTGGTTGATCCGTAGCCACTCTGATATGAATCTTTCAATTTTTCATGGTATGTGTAAACAGACCCAGCAGTACTATTCCTCGCATGTCTCGGCATCTCGACGGGGACCAATAACGAAACAGCTGACGGTAGCAATTGAATAACAATATAAATATAACTTTTTTAAATTGTACAAGCAAGACCAATCTCTAAATTCCTGTAATGTTTCTAAATTTCAGTTTTAGAAAATTTTATATAACACTACAACGGAAGTACCGAAGACATTTCTAGTTAAATCGTCATGAAATATAGAGAATGCGCTGATATTTAATCAGAAAAGCCGAAACAATAATGATTCTGAACTTAGCCACCAGCCACAATGACCGACCTATATATTATGTGCGCGGAGAGATCGTGAAAAAAGAGAGGACCATCTGCTGAATGCACAGCAGATGTTCATATATGTTACCAATAATTGTATAGCTATATAAATCCTTAACTGATCATTGAAATGTATGTAAAGTATGTATTCTATATATTTAAGTAACGCATGTATGAACAATGATTGTATGATGTATTGAACAACATAAAAAAATTGACAGTAAGTTCAACATAAAAATCGATTAAAAATATTATTAATTGCGGCCTCAAAAAAAGATTTTTACCACTTATGTAGAATTAAATTACCTTTCTAACAATATATCAGCCACTGAAAAAAACAGCCTTCCAGGGTGTACAAAACACGAAAAACAAACACACTTCATTGTGCATCAAATCACAAAAATATTTTTTTTCATCATTCATAATTGCGGCCTCAAAAAAAAATTTCTACCACTAATGTAGAATTAAATTACCTTTCTAACAATATATTAGCCACTAAAAAAAACAGCCTTCCAGGGTGTTCAAAACTCGAAAAACTAAAACATTTACATTGTGCATCAAATCACAAAAATATTTTTTTTCACTATTCATAATTGCGGCTTCAAAAAAAGATTTCTACCACTGATGTAGAATTAAATTACCTTTCTAACAATATATCAGCCACTGAAAAAAACAGCCTTCCAGGGTGTTCAAAACACGAAAAATAAACACACTTCATTGTGCATCAAATCACAAAAATATTTTTTTTCACCATTCATTATTGCGGCCTCAAAAAAAGATTTCTACCACTGATGTAGAATTAAATTACCTTTCTAACAATATATTAGCCACTAAAAAAAACAGCCTTCCAGGGTGTTCAAAACTCGAAAAACTAAAACATTTACATTGTGCATCAAATCACAAAAATATTTTTTTTCACTATTCATAATTGCGGCTTTAAAAAAAGATTTTTACCACTGATGTAGAATTAAATTACCTTTCTAACAATATATTAGCCACTAAAAAAAACAACCTTCCAGGGTGTTCAAAACACGAAAAACAAACTCCCTTCATTGCGCATCAAATCACAAAAATATTTTATTTCACTATTCATAATTGCGGCCTCAAAAAAAGATTTCTACCACTGATGTAGAATTAAATTACCTTTCTAACAATATATTAGCCACTAAAAAAAACAACCTTCCAGGGTGTTCAAAACACGAAAAACAAACACACTTCATTGTGCATCAAATCACAAAAATATTTTATTTCACTATTCATAATTGCGGCCTGAAAAAAAAAATTCTACCACTGATGTAGAATTAAATTACCTTTCCAACAATATATTAGCCACTAAAAAAAACAGCCTTCCAGGGTGTTCAAAACTCGAAAAACTAAAACATTTTCATTGCGCATCGAATCACAAAAATATTTTTTTTCACCATTCATAATTGCGGCCTCAAAAAAAAATTTCTACCACTGATGTAGAATTAAATTACCTTTCCAGCAATATATCAGCCATTGAAAAAAACAGCCTTCCAGGGTGTTCAAAACTCGAAAAACTAACACATTTCATTGTGCGTCGTATCACAGCGACTGAAACAGAAAGATATCGCTGGGCAAAATTAAATTTTACCCGCAGACATGGTGGTCGGTACTATTGGTCTGCCATCATCGCTTTTATTTCATTATAAAAATCATTATAACACTTCAACCCTAGATAAGCATTTATTGCTAGGCTGACTCTTTCACTTTATTTTATTGTGAATAAATGGATCAACAAAAAAACTTAAATTACACGTTCCTCTAGCCTGCGTATGCGTGGGTGTGTTTGTGTATGTATTGTGTGTGTATTGTATGTGTCAATAATTAACAAAATAACCCAACGATGTCTTTAACAATTAATTCAATGATAAATTTAACTGACTTCAAATTCAACAATTTTCGTTTATGTCTATGTGCGTTTTATTCAATGGGCTTTTTTGGTTGTGCTATTTTTTCAGTCGAGTAGCATCAAAGTATGTTTTTTAGTATTGAATTTTAAGCGGTGTGCGCTCGTGTATGTCTGCCCTGTTTATTGCAGCCAATCGCACAACGTAGTTCATCATTAGGTTAGTTGAGAGCGGTGCCATTGGTTCTGCATGCATTATGCCCGAACCAATGATTACAGTTTATAATTTTCACATTCATACCAATATATGTTTATATATGTGTGTGTGCGTGTGTGAGTATGTATGTACGTACGTATGTATGTTTGTAAATAAATAAATTTGCAAATCAAATTACCCAGTCCGTCTGATTCATTGGTCAATTGTAAAATTTTAACAAACAAAGTACTATTTTTACGTAGGAAAAGGAAAAAGACAATTGAGAGGTTTAGAAAGAAATCACAGATAAATAAAACTGGCTAATAAGCTACCGTCACTTGTCCGAATAGACTGTATTAATGCCTCCGATGATAAGTGCATCAAGGTAACATGATGCAAATTCACTCAAATGACGTTTTAGCTAATGCTAGATCTGAGTCATTGAGTGTTGACGATGAGGATAAAGATGACGTTTTTGATGTAATTATAAAGCTAAGAAAAGAACTACTTGCTTCAGATAGTGATAGATTTATACAACATGTTAGTGAGCCGTTATGCATCGTTTCATATTTATACAAACAGGTTGAAGTTGCTAAACAAACCAAAAAAAGAACATATTGCCAGTGTTGTATTTTGATTCGACAGGATCGGTGATAAGAAGGACCAGCTCATAGCAGAAGAGAATTTTTTATTACACTGGTGTTATTTCGGTAGATAATAGAATAATTCCAATGATCGACTTTGTAACATGTAGGCACGACGTGTATCACATAAGTCAAGTACTTATTGACTATAAGCACTACGTCTCAAAAAAATTGAAAGAATGGCCTTTGTATTCGAATGTTGTAACCGATTTTTCTATGGCACTTATTGAGGCTGTTTTGAAAGGATTTAACACGATGGAAATTCCGACGTATTTGCAATATGCAATGAAATGGGTAACCAGTGACGTCATTCCTATTAAAATTGTACAAGTGAAATTGTGTTGTTGTCATTTTATTAAAATAGTAACCAGAGAGACGCTTAAACACACTACATTTAAACCGGATTTTAGTTACCATTTTACATACGTTAAAAAAATACTCAAATTTACGGTTATGTTGAACATCAAAAAATAACACCAAGCAAATAGTTAATTAATTCAAATATATAAATAAGTTGTGTGATATGCCAAATTCTGTGATCAAAGATCAGCTTATAACTTATGCATAACCCATGTTATAGCATAAAGAAAATTGACCAGCTCACCTCACAATTAGTGATGTTGTTATTATGTGCCATGTATGCACGTGCACACTTGCACAGCTTATAATTTATGCAAAACCCATGTTATAGCACAAAGAAAATTGTCCAGCTCACCTCACAATTAGTGATGTTGTAATTATCTGTCATGTATGCCTAGCCTAACCTTTAACATACCATGTTCTTAAATTACGCGCTTATGTCTATATATATAAATAATATGTAGCTATATGATCCATTATATACAATTATATAGTATATACACGTGCACAAGTTCTTTTACACAAAGATCAGCTCATAATTTATGCATAACCCATGTTATAACATAAAGAAAATTGTCCAGCTCACCTCACAATTAGTGATGTTGTTATTATGTGTCATATATGCTTAGCCTTTAACTTATTGACGTAAAATTAATTGAATTCAATAAAAAATTTTCTATTTATAACATTTTTAAATGTTGATAGACGCTTAAATTCGGCCAGCAAATCCGGCCGGGGCCGGATTTAAAAAAAAGTCGGATTTTAACCGGGGCCAAACGTCGGTGCATCCCTAATTTTAAGTATATGTAGTTGATATAAATTTTTTAAATTATTTATTTATTGCTAATGATTAACAAATAGAATTGAGTTTCTATAACTGTTAACTATCAATCAATCAATTAGCTTATAAAGCGCTATTTCCGCGATGTTCAACAGCGCTCCTCAATGAATTTTGAAAACAGATGGGTCTTGAGATCCGCTTTGAACTTTGCAAGTAATGGAGAAGTAGTCAGAGAAGTAGGTAGAGAGTTCCAGAAAAAAGACCAGAAAAAGCAAAAGCAGATTTAGCAAAAGAGTGTTTAACACGAGTTAAGAAAAAGCGAGAAGACGATCGTAAACCGAGGCGTTTAGGTTCAATTAATATATCTGATAAATACTTAGGAAATAATTTAAATTGAGACTTATACATGAACGTGCAAATTTAAAAAATTATTCTATATTTTATAGGTAGCCAGTGCAAGAAAACAAGATATGGAGATATATGAGAAAAGAAAGGGGCACGAGCAACTAGACGAGCAGCAGAGTTAAAAGCTTTACTTAAAGGATAGAGTATAGAGTCAGGTAGGCCATAGTAGAGCGAGTTACAATAATCAATCCTAGATAAGACTAACGAAGTAACAAGAAAGAGAAGAGTAGGATCATCAAGAAATGGCAAAAGTTTTTTTTTAATCGTTATTGATTTAAAAAAATGCATTGTGTGTTCATTGTGTATGTTTTTCTACAAATACAGCAGTAAAATAATAATTATTATCTAATATTTACACCACACAAAATTTAATTTACTAATAAGTAATAGAAATTAATAGGATTATCAAATACACACAACTACAGTATTATATATTTTTATAGCATCGATATAACTATATAATTTTATAATTATATATACATGTATATATGCATACCTGTTAGCTGCCACTTAACAGCATATAACATATAACATAATATAGCATATAAGCTTATAATAACATACATACATGTCAGCTGCTATTTAAACAGCATATATCATATAACATAATTTAACATATATCGCATATGCATGCAGGCTTGCTGTATTCTCTCTCTTTTACGTTTCTTTCTTATAAAATTATATAGGTCGGTCATTGTGGCTAAGTTCAGTCTCATGAAACAATAAATGGCTTGGAAATAGATGGTGAAGATAATGATTTCTAAGCATTTTATGCATTTTATAGTTTATGAAACAACAAAGACAAAATAGTTTAACAGGTTAAACATAGATAAAAGTTATGTACCTCTTTTATAAATATCGAATATAACACTTTATTTATTTATTCTAATTATATGACTTAACACATATAAATATGTATATTCTCTATATATAAAACCTCTTCATTTATTGTTTATCGCCAATTCTCACAAGAGTGAATAATCGTATAGTTACGGAAAGAGTTGCAAAGATTTTAATTTTTAAATGTTTGAGTCCTATTCTAATTATGAGTCCATCGTATACAGAGAATACAATTTTATATTCTAAAACATTGTATGTTCAATGGAGTCTTATAATGCAGCATAAATTTAGACAAATGATGTTTTCAGTTTTTTAAGGTATTAAGTTTTAGCCTTAACCCTACAAAAATCTCAACAAATCATCCTTGGTTACGCTTTATTGTGCCTCTAAATTTTTACGATAGGCTCTAACAACGTTAGCAACTTAGTTGCAGTTGTGTCTGTATCTTCGATATACACACGCTTAGAAAGTTTAAAAAGGATTCGGACTTTATTCACAAGCAACCAAAACATCTTTGCAAAGTATCATGGATATATATATATATATATATATATATATATATATATATATATATATATATATATATATATATTATATCCATGGCAAACTATTGACTGTTAACAACTTGCACTTGCATGGAGGAAACTGAAGATTGAACGAAATGAAAATATTATTGATAAATATTGCGTGCACAAAAATTATTCAGGAAAAGTGTATTAACGATAATACATTTTTATGAAATAAATTAAATAAGCTACAACGAATTTGTTTAACATTCACATATCTACATCAAATTTTTCATTTTTTTCAATTGAAAACTTATTAACAACCCTTGGTGATATTTGAAGTTGAAATGACAAACTCTGCATAAACAGGATATCTTAAAAAGTTTTCTTGTAAACAGTTTTTAAACGTTCAGGGTTTTGATTCATAACTCGCACAACATGAAACCAGGAAAAATCAAGATATAGTGTTGAAAATCTTAACACACTATGTGGTAGCATGAATATTTTTTAAAAAGTACAGGCTTTATTTGCTTTTATTCCACACATTTTGACATTATTCATATTAAATAAAACCAATAATCATTTTGTTCATTTTATTATCAAAAAGTAAGGAAATAAAAAATTCAATTTAATGGGTTAATACAATATTTAATAGCTCTTCAATTGTAAGTGAATAAGCATTTCTCAAAATTTGAACCCCCGATAGACATTTTACGACGTGCGCTCAATATTAATTTCCTCATATGCATGAACAAAAGACACACATAGAGTCAAATGCACGCGTAATTACATATAATTTGAACAACCAGCCAGCCACCATCACGCACCCAAAACCGTGTACTGCATCCAGCCTAGCGCCGTAAAATTCGCACAGGTCAGTACTCATAGGTTCTTGAGCGAGGTCATTAAGGTAGGCATTCCAAAATTATTATTATTATTATTGAACTTTAAGAACTTCATCTTCAGCTGTAAGTTTTCAATTCAATTGAACGAAGCGCATACAAATTTTTAGGAAGTTACAGTTTTGAAACTTTATGTTAAATAATACTGCCATGTATAATAATATACAATAATTCTGAATAAAATTTATTATCACGGAAAAAAAGCAAATATAATTCAAAAACTTTTAATTCAAAAATTTTGCCTGATAAATGTCAACGGTTTTGTAGAATAATATAGTTTCTGTTAACATTAAAACTTCAGTCTTAATTGAAGTTCAACTGATTAAATTGCCAAACCAAAAAGCATGATTAAAAGAATTATCAATAAAGGTATAGAATAATTAATGACACACGATCTGTTTAATTTTGGAGCTTGAGTTGTAGTAGTAGTTGTGGTGGTGGTACCACTTGGAGGCACAATTGTGATTATGTTGCCAGAACATTGCGGATACGTTAAACCATTTGAACATTGACAGGTCCCTTTATTGTTGCAGACCTATTCATTATTATTTTAAAACAATTTTTAATTAATTATATTAGTAATTTATAAACGTGAAACAAAATTTAGTGAAACTAAAAAAATAAACTAACTCCAGTGCTCGAACAACTGCTTGCACAAGAAGTAATGGACAAAATATCGGACACAGGTGTGCAGGCATTATTGTAACACATCTACGTAGAAATTATGCTGATATAAATTTGACGAATTTGGTTTTAAATAAAATACTAAAAACGAAATAATTTGTAATAGTTTGAGATAATTTACCTTGTTGTTTCCACAAGAGGCTCCATTTGGAACATAGCCAGGATTCGGAATTTGTGTTCCAAAGTTGAAAATGGCGAAAATACATGTTAGTGTTGTACCGAATGAAACGTATCCATTGGAATTAGATCGCAGTTGAGTGTTGCTAAATTTAGAAGTATCGCAAAATAGCTGGCCACATAAAACATCACTTCAAAATGGAATGTAAATTTAAACTTTTGAAATAAATGGCAATTTTTTGAATCAGTTAAAAATATATTTATTAAATAAAAAATTATAAATAATAAATATGTCTAAACCCTGCAGCACACGGATAATAAGTTGGGTTGAGTGTTAACGTTTGTCTACAACTTCCTGAAAACATCCCCTTCATATTATTATTAGTGTAACAGGACTCTGGAGAACTTTTGATTCCACTGCCCCACACGAAAGCGCATTGTGTGTCACGAGTTCGACATTTGCCTTCCGAGCAATAAGCTGTTACCTGCGGAGTTATGAATTAAAATTGATAAACTTTTATGATATCAGTGATGAAGTTAACGAGACGAAGCGTTACGAATTTATAACCAGAAATCAAAGCAAACAGATTTGTAATGGTGGTCGTATTAACGCGTGTAGTAGGTACAGAGTTATTGACAAATTATTTATAAATAAAAATTGTTCATTTACAAAAACAAAAACAATCATCAAAACGAATCTATTTTTAAATGTAAAATTTAATTTAGAAAACCAAGATTATCAAAACCAAAACTTATAAACAACTTTTTATTACTAACTCCATCAACAGCGCACTGGGTGCCATCGTGTTTGTACGTGTCCTCGGGACAGTAAGCTGACGTGCCACCACATAATTCCTGAATGTCGCACGTGCCACTGGCTCCTCTGCAAACTGTGTTGGCTTGGTAAAACTGTTAAAATATATTAAATTTAAAAATTAGAATAAAACTTTCAAAATTAAATTCAACAAAATTGATTGAATGATTAACTAAAGAAACTTCACTTTGCACGTGGGCAGGTCACAACAGAGACCAGAAGCACATTGGTACGTTGAAACGAGCTGGCAAGTAACCTTATTACAACAGGACGGATTGCAAACCTTTGTAAAACGTGTTAAATGAAATATAAACCATTTCGTGTTACTATCTAAAAACGAAATTGAAAGTAGTTAATTACGTCGGAAGGTAGCCCTCCACAGTCACACGTCTCTCCATCTTCCACCACTCCATTTCCGCAGGTTGAAGATGCGACGATGTCTGGAATGTTCCACAAACAAAGGTCATAACCTTTAATCCAATTGTTTGCAAATTCATTCAACGAACACGACGAAAATTTTGTCGGAGGACTGCTGGGACTATTAAATAAATAATTATGATAATTTAAAAAATTTTAAATATTATTAAAAACTATTAAATTATTGTAATTGAAATAAAAATCTGAATTTCAGTCTTAACCTTACATCAACATTCAATAGTAAATTTATAAGTGATATATCTTTGATAGAATATTTAGAAATACTTGATTGAAGTTTTCATTATGCAAGCAGCGTCGCTGCAGGCGCATGAATCATCATGCGTTAGCCCAAAACTGTGTCCCATTTCGTGGGTTAATATAGCTGCCGGATATGCTGCTCCAGTTGTTCCGCGGTCCTTGATGTTAGAAATTAGATTTTTAGTTGAGAACGTCACAAACAATTTTAATAAAATAAAACTCCTCGAAATCAATAGAAAAAAAAACAAAAACCGCTACTTCAATGACGATTCCCGAGTTTATAGAGTCGCACATCTTTCCTAACATGGCCTTTCCAACTATGTTTGAAGTGAATACTTGAGCTCTGCACAAGAAATACAATCGTGATTTCAAAAGCTAGTTAAAATATACAATTAAAACTTCTAACGAAATGAGAGCGGCGTGATCATGGCTGGCGACTCTCCCGTTGAGAGAGTTGGCTTTATATATGTACCAGTTATCCAGAGTTTTTGATATGTCCGGGTCAACAGTGATTTGCTGTGAAGTCCAAATATCTGAACCCACCAGTATTAAATAGATACCCACACTGTTGTATAACTTCAAAGAACGTTAAGCAAAATTTGATTTTAATATATTTTAATTTATATTTTTAACTTTAACGATAAGTTTTTAAAAAAATTTTAAGATTTTATCTGAAAGTTTAAAACGTTAAAAAGTTTATGCTTAAGAAGCACTTTCAGCTTTATAATCAGTCAACGGAATTTTTCCTATAAAAACTTTTATGAACTGTTGCTTATTAATAGCATTAAATTGGTTTATGCTCGATATAATAACCCCTGCACGTTCTACAAAATCAGCACTGCGTCTCGTCAAATAACCAGGTATCAAAAGTTATTTTGTGCTAGGCTTCAAATAATTTTTTTGGTTTTTATATTATAAACAAAACTCCAACAACTGTAAAAACTGAATTTATGTTAAAAACGCTAAAAAGTTATAAAAAAAACTCTTAGAAGATGAAAACGAACTAACAGCGTTGGCAGCATTGACAACGGACTTGATCCTGTTAAATGCGGCATTGTTTGAACTACCTAGAGCTTGGTACTAACGAAAAATTCATTTTAATTATCTAATAAGAACATTCGGTAACATCAAATCGACTATTAGAGCCGCCTATAAGATTTACAAATAGTATTTTTTCAGATCATCCCATTCTAATAGGTAAGTGCAAGTACTCCACTTTACATTGAATAAGTGGGAGGATCGAGGCTAAACTGTCTAGACATGGCGCGATCGTTATCGCTTGACGTTTGATTTGAACATATTGTGTAGTGTGTGGGGGGAGAAGGGTGCGGATAGATGGGTGGTTGTGTGTGTGGGTGTGTCCCGAACTTCGAAGTACGGATTCAATTTTGAAATACACATAACAAATTAAGTCCTAAATTGTATACTACGTATTCAATACTATACTTAAATATGTAACGAATACATAACTTAGATTGAGGTGTAGATGATTTAGTTAAAAGTACAATAATTAAGTGGATGTTTTTATTTTTGTAGATTTCAAAATTTGAACAGCTCGAAAATGTTCTTTGAATAGTGGTCATGGTCATAGGGAATAAATGGCGTAAAAAATTGAAGCAATACTCTAGTTATAATAAAGTATCGTATCTCAAGTGTATGACAAAATCGATATTAGACGAAACCCAAAAGAATCTAGAAAAAATATATATTGAAGTCTCTTACAATTTACATACAAACACAAAAAATGGATTTCAGTATTACTAACAAAAAGCGTGTCACCAGAAACGAATAATTCAACGATTCTATTCCGTTGGTCCTTCAACGAAGTCAATGACCTTTTAGACTAAAATAAAATTTTTCGAATCAATTAAAAAATATTAGACTTCGGCAAACACTGAGTATGTTGCAACAAATTGAAAAATATGCAATTAACGAAATATAAAAATAAATGGTAGTGAAAATTAAATGAATGAATGTCTGAAGCTTATATAAAAAAAAGAAGTAAATGTGCTAAGGGCAAAATCTGAGCAGTATACGTGTTGATTAGAGGAGTTAATTTGTGAATATATGTCTCTTGCTTTTAACGACAAGACAAAAATGGCACACATAAATAAGAAATATGGGAACATAAATTAGACAAAAACGTAAATTAGTTCAAATTTTGTATTGTTACATTTTTATCTAAACTTCTTTATTCAAGAGTCATGTGATTTTCTGTAAAACAATTCAATGAATGAATCAAGAGCGCGCGCGCTTCTGAAAATGCGTCAAATCAAAAAATTCAAAACGCGCAATTACCGACCGTTAGTATAGTTACGGTTTAAAAAGGAGGTTAATGTTTTGTCGTTTTGGGGTTTGGCGTAGACACCTGTTCAGTTTCATGTTTTTTGTGGCTTTTCCCATTTTCAGACATGCGCGTTTGTTTGTTAAAGGTTTAGGTTTTAGTTCGTTTGTTAAATTAATTTTCAAAAAATCGTGACTCTTGAATTTTAATGTGGTATGCAGGGATGGTTGTAACCTATTAAAAATTACAAGCTCTGAATCCGCAACAAGATTTATTTTGAAGGCAGAGCAGGATACCTGTGCTACTGCTTTTGTTTAGAAAAATTTTTGAAATCAAAAAACCAGCTCACCAACTGCTTCAAAGTTTTATTCACTCCGTCCACACCTGGATGATGATTTAATTTAATGTTTCAGTTAAATTCTGATGTATTGTAAAAATAATAACAAACAATAACCAACCACAAATGAAATCATTTACAGGACCGTCTGCCTCTTGAACTGCCGCTAAATATTTAGAGTTAGGAACAGGTTGAATGTCATAGGTTTTGCCGTTCACAATGAATGAGCCACTGAAACAAAAACGTTCACCTCATAGTATGCGCCACTCGCATCATCGCGGTTATTTTAAGCAAATTTACAAAAGTGAAAATTTTGAAACAAACATAATCTGTTGGCCGCAAGTACTGATAGCTGCATTCGATCCGGGATAGCCTCTGACATCACCAATGTAGTAACAGTTATCCATTGACTAGTAATTTTTTTAAATAAAAAATTTCAAATGCCTTTTATATATCGATAACTTGAAAAACTTTTCACTTGAGCAAAAGAATTGTAACGAATGTTTGATGCATCAACGACCCGTTCTTCATAATTCGATGAAAAAAGTTGCCTTCAATAAGTAACAATTAGTATAGTCTATGTTATTATGTTTAAACACAATTTAAAGAACATTAGACATCAATTCTCACGTGTTCATGTGCAAGTCCAAAATAAAATTTTCGTTGCTGGCAGTGGTCAGATCGATGGTCAGTTGCTGCACGTGCTCTCCATTCTGCATTTTAAATATTGTTTGAAGAAATATTCATATCCATGTTTTGATTTTATTTATTTTGAAAACTACTTTTGTAACGGTGCTGTTAAGAACTGTTCCGTTGACAGACAGAAGAAGAAACTTTTGGTCGGGAGTTGTACCTTTCAGTCAATGTGTTTCACGTTATTTTAATACATAGGTGTTAATATTTCAGTTTTCAGTTAGAAACTTATATAACGAAAATCTTTTTGATTGATGAAATTTGTCCAGTCGGTAGAAGTGCCATGTCCCGCGTTGTTATAGCCTGATGACTTGGTTCGAATGCCGTCTGTCCGAAACTCAAATATTACCATACGTCATAGGTGTATGATGCGGTGCCAGCTTATAAAATGTGTTTGAGCGACGTGTGGAGTGGATGTTACAGCTGTTTTGACTCTAAAAAGTTCAACTGTAATTATAGAATGATATTGATATTTAAACGATTCTGTGCATGTCGAGCTGCGTAATGAAGAACAAATACAAATCGGATTGAAAATTATGAGTTGCCGTGTGATAAATTATAACGGAAGTCTTGCAAATGATGTTACAGAAATATAATTTGCTATCATTAATTGTAAAACTTGTTACATCAAAATAAATGTTCATAACTCTGTAATAATTTTTTAAAACTTATAGCTATTAATTAATTAGTTTATATTATGGTTTGGAAGATGATAACGTGTTCACCTGTAACTTCCTGCTTGTCGAAGACGACGTAGAAAAATATGAGGAAAATTAATTTCCCAAGCATCGTACAGTAAAATGATAGTTATAATAGTTGATTGTAATATAAATGTAATACAGTAATATACTATATAGAATGATAGTAATATTAACGGTATGAATTGAAATTAAAATATATAATTTAAATAAATATTTTCATTTTATATTTTATCTACTGCACTTAACTTGTAATAGGCAAGAGGTATTTGTTCATTTTACAAGATTAAAAATGCCTTAGCATTTGTTCAATTGTTCTAAATTCACAGCAGATCAAAAGAGGACAAAAGAACTCGGAAGCTATAGCGAGAGTGTCTTTGTGGAGGGCTAGCTAGAAGATTTTTTTTGTAATGTGTCATGCCTCGTTTGTTACTGATTTTCTAAATAGCTAAATAAGTTATATATATATATATATATATTATATATATATATATATATATTATATATATATATATATATTATATATATATATATTTTTTTTACAATATTCTATAAATTCTACCGAATATTTGGCGTTAATATGTTTGTAGTTATATATATATATATATATATATATATATATATATATATATATATATATATATATATATATATGATTATTGATTAAAATGTAGGATTTTGAATTATAAAAAGAAATAAATCAAAGTGTAATATAAAATAAATCAAATTATAAAAAAGATATCACTAAACCTAAAAACTAGACAGAATCAACAAGAATCCCATCAGAAAACTATCGAACTGAAAAAAGTTAGTAAAAATCTTAAACCCAAACAAATTAAGTCGTATCATTATCATGGCCATGCGTTATGAAACCTTCTTCCCCGTTACATTGGGCATCAACTTTGCTGCAGAAGGAGCTGAAAAGAATAACACAGCTGGTAGTTCCAGCAAAAAGCTTCTCCTCTGATTTACTTTAGGCCCTAAAGTTTAAGGTATACTTTTTAAACTTTAATATTGGCAGGGTTTTCGAAGTAGAGTACTCCTTTCTATATGAACTGTCATACTCTTTCTATCAAGTATCTAGTCCTTACTATAATTGCATCAATTGAACATCCTCTGTTTAGCCTATATTTATCTGCTGCATAGCAACTGAAGAGAAATCACCCGATTATTATTAATAACTACTTTTTGTTATTGGTTGATATTCATTTATCCGCCCTGAAGTTTCCACTTATAATATTTTGTTTTTCAAAAGTCTAGCGTATGCATAACACACACGCTGCCTTGAAAAGTGGTAAGATGTTTATGTTCAAATAAAATTAGATATAAAATATACTTAATAGTGATATCAAAAAAATAATTTATGATGTTAGGATGGCAGGCAAATTTGTGAAGTGTTTCATATTAATTTGTTATTTTCTTTTTTTTATCCAGGGAACTTAGGTTAATTTTTATTTGATATGGGCATAGTATAATGGCTTTTTAGTTAGCGCTCATTTTAAATACATTTTTGTTAAGTTATATTAGTTTTTATAGAAATAATATTTAAATAAAATAAAATAAAACTTGTTCGTTGAAACAAAAATTTTCAAGCTAGCTTTACTAAGCATACATGGGAATATAAATTTATTCAAATTTATGTACACAATCAATGATACGAACACGCCTGTACACGAAATATTGTCTAAATTTCCAACTGTATCAATAATATTCAACATTGTATTAACATCTGTAACGCAGTTGTCGACACTGTGCACGAACTTTTACTATTAATATATTAATAAATAGTTTATTCCGGCATTAGATATGTTTATCTAGTAAATAAATGTGAGAAGTTTCAATTTAAATGCTATGATTTTTATTTAGCACTTTTTGAGGTAGAAAGAATAATTTTTGTAATCATATTCATCATCATCATCATCGTTGACTGAACTTGTTCAGCGTAAGAGAACTTTTGTAACATAATTTTATTTATATGAAATCAGTGTTTTTAACAACTGTAAAATATGTTACAACTATCAAGTTACATTTTCTGTTTTGTTGAGACCCCTTTTTTTAAAGTCTCGTGACGGTAGCGGCTTACTACTTTGCATTAAACCTAACCTTATCCAGTTATTTATTCAAATGAAAGATGTCAATGAAAATATACCGAGGTCAGCATTCCTTCATTGCACCAATTTTTTTAACTTCAACCTTAGCCAGGTTCAGAATTTGAACCTGGCTAAGGTTAAAAATTAATTAGCTAAACTATCACAAAGCTGCACGCCTGGCAACAAACAGCAAGATACACGAAACGAAAATATGTTAAAATGATGATATAACTTTTATATCGACTTATGTATAAAATACACACACACACGCACACATATGTATGTATATGTTTATATATATATATATATATATATATATATATATATATATATATATATATATACATCTAGAGAGAGAGAGAGGGCATATACATATAATAGAGAATATAATATTCATATAATTCATATAAATTATTTTTCATATAATAGAATATATTGTATATATTGTACAGAGAAATTTATGTGGACTCTATTAAAAACTGCTTATCTTATATTTACTCTTTATTCGAAGCCTCAGCTCTTAACCAACGGCTTTCGCGTTTGTTTACATTAACTTGAAGCCGACGAATCTGTCGTTTAAATTGCGGGATGGGCAGATATTTAGCAGTTCCCATATTAACAAGACATTTCAAGTGGTGGAAATTTCTGAACATTTGTTTCATTTTGGGCGTTTCTATCTACCTTTTTAAAGAAAAAACGTATGAAAAGGAAAAAGTGAATACACATACAATCGTAGGCGTAGAAGAATCGGAAAAGCCGAGATGCAACGTAAACCATAACGAGGAGGAAGAAAAGAAAGCTGATAGCGAGCCGTCTTGTGGTTATGAGGTTGGACATTGATACGTTATTAAAAAAAAGTTTAAAGTATTCATTTCTATTTTCTACGTTTCACTTGTATTTAATTTTAATGAATCGTTATTATTCATGATGTTAGCAATGTGATTTGGGAAAGCCAAATATGTTGAATGTGCACCTTGTTGCTCACAGTCATGATGATGTTGGATGGTTGCAAACTGTTGATGGATATTATTACAAAAGTTAGTTATTACTTTTGTTTTTGCTTTTAAGATTGTATATTAGTTTTGAAATGTTAAATTGTTAATGGCTGGTTTAAAAAAATGAGTTAATAAATTATTGTAAAAAAACTAAAAATGTTATTAGTTTGAAATTCCTCTGCATTTCAGTGATTATACTTTTCAACTGACTTCATTTTTTTTACAGCTGTACAATATATTTTGGACACTGTCAACTTTGAACTTAATTCCGATCCAAAAAAGAAATTTATTTACGTGGAGATGGCATTTTTCTATAGATGGTGGAATGAGTTGACTGATCATATGAAACAATCTATTAAAAAAACTGTCAATAGAGGTCTTTTTCTAAATAAGAATAGTTGAAATTTATTATATTATAAATCAAGTTGTTTTTATGATAATTTTATTTTCTGCTAATTATAAAAGTTATATTATTAAAATTTTGATGTAGATGGTCATTACAACCACATTTACTGTGCTTTATTGATACAGGTCAGTTAGAGTTCATATTGGGAGGTTGGAGCATGAACGATGAGGCTTGCACTCATTACTCATCCATCATCGACCAGCACACCATCGGTTTCAAATTTCTTCTTGACAATTTCGGAAAATGTGGAATACCAAAAATTGGCTGGCAAATAGATCCATTTGGTCATTCCAGAGAACTGGCTTCCATCTCTGCCCAAGTTAGATTTGTTTAACATATTGGTGTGTTTGCATCTAAAAAAGACTTTACAAAAATAGACCTATTTATTTAATAAATTACAATAATAACAGTTTGGATTTGATGGCTTGTTTTTGGCACGAATTGATTACCAAGATTATCAAGAGAGAATAAAAACAAAAACATTAGAACACATGTGGTTTTCCAGTCCAACTTTAGGTTACCTTAAATTCTGCTAGTCAAAATTAAATTTTCATCTCATTACTTTGCATTATTTCAGTATTTATATGCAGTTTTTGTTTTGAGTAATTTAATAAATTTTTTTATGGATGTGAGCACACAGTGTATGTATATTGTTTTATGTGCTACTGAATTTTTGTTTATAAAAATTATAATAAAATAAGCAAATGATAATCTATCAACAACTTACTATTTAAGTAAAGTTAATTGCAATGCAATTTTCTTCGTTATTATATTTGTCACTTTTGTCATGTAATTCATTTTTGTTTTTGCCATTTGGAGGAAATGATGAAAAGATGATTATTTTCCATTTTTTCCGTTTTTGAATTGTATTTCTGACATTTATCAGATATCATTTGAAGGTTGGTAAAAAAATTTGTTTTTCCATTGATGGTAGAATCTTTGATAAACTCTACTGAGTCCGCCACTTAATTAAGAAAATACTACATTGTGGCAAAGCTTGGTGGGGTTCATCACTGCCCTCCCCCTGGATCAGCCACTGGCTAAGTAGACATGCAAATATTAAGTAAAATATATGGACTATAAATTGATTGGATAGCATTTTGTGACATTATGTAATCAACCACAAGCGATATTCCACTGCTATAGTTGGTCGCCTGCATAGAATATAATGAATGTTTCACGTTCATGCTGCTTGCTCTTGCTTCAAAGAAACTGCTTATTGAAAGAAATACATTAAGGCCGTTATAACTAATGTTACAGTTCAGTATTTTCACAAACCATTTAACATGTGCTGTCACAACAACCTTGCTTGTAGTGGTGACGTGGATGTTCCAGAAACTGTCGGAAATATACCATTTCGTGGAGCCCCCACATTCTAAAAATTTTGCTTTATTCTAATTTTTAAATTTGTTACATTAATATTTTATTTATACCCTTAATCATGAAATTCTGTATAGAAGTATGTTAAAAAAAGTTACAAAATGTTGAAAATACAGAATAATAATGATTGCGGCTGTTACAATGATTGCGGTTATAGTTTTGACCGCATGATAATGATTTTGAGCGCGCGTGTGTATGGTAGCAATAGAGAGGATTTTATATAATTATGAATGCGCGATAATTTTTTCAATTGTTTTAATGTTTGAGTGCATATTTTTTTCAATTTCATTTTCTAAAAAAAAATTCAATTGAAAAAACACGTTTCGAAGCCCATGAGGTCCCTGGACTTTCGAGGACTGCCAAACTTCCGACCATGCCAAGCCGGCACTGCTTGCTTGCCATATAATTCTTTATTTTCCTTTTTGGTGGAACTTCGAGAAGTAATTTTACTTAAAAACAATGGACATCACCTATACCAAATTTTTTTTATACAGGTGATCAAGCCTCAATGTTTACGGCGTCTCTCCATAGATCGACGTACACCACACCCCCTGGCTACTGCTTCGAATGTGACGATCCGCCAGTTCGGGTATGTCAACCGACCAGTTAAAGAACAAATCTTTTTCAGAACAAAATATACATATGTTTAGATATATATATATATATGTGTGTGTGTGTGTGTGTGTGAGTGTGTGTGTGTGTTGTTGGCATTAATCAATTAATCAATTTATTGTTTCAATTTTCTTTACTAAAATTTTCTGGAAATCGTTCAATTTCAATAGAATTATCCAAGTTCATCAGGAAAATTTAAATTTTCAATTGAAAAATTGAAAAAACAAACTTTAAATTGATTAATGCGTAATGTGTATTGTATGAATTCTACCAAATTAATTTTCCTTACTAGAATTACTAATTAAAAGCTCTAGTAAGGAAAATGGAAGACAAAACAAACATTAAATTGATTAATGCCAACAGTTCCGTAGAATTCATACAATACTGAATAAAATATGGTCGCCTATATATATATATATATATATATATATATATATATATATATAATATATATATCGGTCATTCTCTGTCATCTTGAACAATTTTAAAAACGTTCGCGCCAGATCATCTCCGACTTTTTGTAAAATTTTTACAGTAAGTATCTCAAATTTTTTATAAAGATATTTCAATTATTTTTCAAGAAGATCTTTTGACATCACCTTCCAATTTTTGTGTGATTTTTTTTCAAAACTTGTGCCTGTGTAGAAGGCTATATTTCACAAACTAGCCATCATAACATCTTGATGAAATATTTTGAAAATAGTAATAGAATCCACTAATAACTGAATAAATTATTGTCCCGAAACAAAAAATTTTTCCCATAAGACAATTTTCAAAAAATTAATTTTTTTGAAAATTTTCACGTTTTCAAAGCGTCATCGCTCAAAATCTACCGCAAAATAATTTATTGTTTTATTATATATTTAATGTAGTTTATAGTCTTCATTGGTAATCAAAATTTTGTTGAAATCTGCTTTCAACTTTTCGAGCTCAATTTCGAGCTCAAGTTGAGCTCGATAGATCTTCATAATGTCAAATATTGAAAAGCTTATTTTGTTTAGCGCCATTTTTAACCAGGAAGAGCAAAACCAGGGCTGTTAAAAACAGATTTTTTTCTGAAAAAATCATTAAAGTTTTTAGATGTTTAAACTTTTGTTAGCTTTTTATTCTTTTAAGATTTTTTAAATTCCAATGTTATTAGATCAAAAAACTATAATATCAAGAAGTTTTAAAATATATGACCTGAATTTTTCGAATAAAGGTTCTGAAAATAGTTTGGACGCCGCGTGTAGTTTTTACCCATATAAATATTCAATTTTTTTGTAAAACTCTCCGAAAAATCGTTATGCATTTGCTCAAATTTGGGATGTCACTATAGAAAACTGACGATGCCTGAATGTTAAATAAAATCACGGTACAGGGTTCACGAAGTTAATAGACTGTATTGTTAAATGGAAAATTTTTTTAAATTTTAATCTTCCAATTTAAAAAGTAACAAAATTTGAAATTTTAGACCGTTTAGGTTTTTCAAACAAGATTTTCTATAATTAAGTTTTCAGCCCTGGCTCAATTTTAGTCATTTACTCAATCTTAACTGTATAATGGTAAACAACCTGCCAATGAATATCTGATCAACCATCAACGACAGGATGATCCTATGCTGGATGATTACAATGGAGACCACAAAGTAGCTAACTTTATTGATGACGCCATGGAACAGGTTTGTAAGAATTTAATTGTTCACCGTCTTATTAAATCTGGCCATAAATTTAAATTTCTTTATTTATTGGACTTCTTGACATAATTTCAGGCGAAATATTTTACTAGCAATCATATTATGTGGACAATGGGATCAGATTTTTCGTATTCAAATGCCAGGATTAACTTTAAAAACATCGAAAAGCTAATTAAGCTGGTCAACGCTAAGGTTGTACTTAGTAACAAAAATTAATTTGATAATACATTATTTTAATATACAACTTTTACATAACATGGTAAGATAATTATTTTGATCAGTCGTTGTATCAATCAGTGGTTGACGTCTTGTTTTTGAAATCTCACGAATTCTAATAATTGTTCTCAACTTTTGCATTTCTACACTTGTTTTCAAAAACACTTAAAGCTTTTTCAGGAAAATATTTGAAATTGGTTAATGTAATTATATTTTTTTGGTATAACTGCGTATATGTTCGCAATATATTAATTTATTTAAAACGAGGTACTTATTTTATTGTTTCTAGATCTTGCCAAGGAAGAAGATATTTTTGTATTTCTAAATCATCACATAAATGCAAACTTTTCTAGCTTTCAATTTTCATGATATAGGGTAACAAAATTTTACTTCTTGAAGTGGTACGATGTAATGTATTTCTAACGGGGTCTCCTAAGTATGAAATATTTACAAACAGGATTTGTAGCTTTATATTCGTCTATATACATTCTGTGTGTACGTACATATTAATACGCAAGATCATAAACAATTATAAAACCCCTACTAAAATTGGTTACGTATTTTTTCCATAAGGAAACTTGTTTGAATTTAAATCGCTAATTTTGAGTGCCATTTCCTATTAACTGTTGGATTAATTTGCGTAAATTATGTTGCGATTCCATATTGTATTTAGTATGCAAATTTGCTTTTAACAATGCAAAATAGTTATTAAACTCTTTTGATTTAAATATGAACCCTGCAGTCTTATGATTATAAACAATATTAACGAAATAGTTCAAATTGATTGGTCTTAATCATTAATGTCTTACCGAAATAGAAAATGGAAACCGTTGAATAAAAAATCAAATTCTTGTAGAATGAAACTACATCAGAAAACGATAATTTTTTGATATAATTAAGAATGCAACATCAATGAGTAATGTCGGTAAGATGAAAAAATGAATCGTAAAAAGTGAATAAAGTTTATTACTGGTTGATTAATTGATTTAACGTGCGGTTCCTATATATTAATAATGTTTCTTCCGATGTATTGAGTGAGATGTTTTGTTCCTAGTGTAAAGACACAATGTCCATTGTCCATGTAAATTATTTCAGTTTATTTTAGTTGAATTCATTTCGTCCGCAGCAAGCAAATGGTAGCAAGATAAATGCCATGTTTTCAACTCCATCCTGTTACTTGTATGCTCTCAACAAGGCCAACCTCACGTACACTTCCAAGAACGATGATTTCTTCCCATATGCACATAGTGGCCACACATTTTGGACTGGATATTTCACCAGCAGACCAAACTTAAAGGGCTATGAGAGAACTGCCAATAATATTCTACAAGTTAGTCTGTTGTTTGACGTTGAGAGATTTGTTTGGTTACAAGTTTTAAATTCTCTCTGAAACTGTTCACTGTTTTTTTGGCATTAAGTGGTTTTTGTTATCTAGTTTTTGTTATGATTAAGAAAGGATTGTAGGATTGAATTTTACTAAATTTTTTATTATTTATCATTAGATTTATTGATATTCAACATGGCAGGTATGCAAGCAATTGAGCGCATTTGCACAACTTGTTGATGAGCATGCAACAGAGAAGAAGATAAACTTTCTCAGTAATCTTTCTTAATCGCTATCAGTGTGGTTGTTTTATTGTTATCATTATATTTATATAGCAATCGCCAATTTATTGATTGTATTCTGCACTCAATTTTTCCTACGTTCATAAATCGTTCTTTTTCTTGTTAGTTCAATGTGATGTTTTTAAAACAATTTAAGCTTTTTCTTGCTAATCTGTGCGATTTTCCTGGAATAATAATTAAGCTTCTTCCTCTTAGGTCACGGGATGCTTAAAAAAAATGTGTTGTGTCTAAATATTCTACACTCTATCCTTCAAGTAAAGCTTTTAACTCTTCTCTTATATCTCCACATCTTGTTCTCTTACACTGACTACATATGAAATATAAATTATTTTAAAAAATTTGCATGTTAATGTATAAATCTTAATCTATATTATTTTCTAAGTACCTGTCAAATATATTAATTAAACTTAAACTTGAATGGTTTTTTTAAACGCCCCAGTTTACCATCGTATTTTCATTCTTACTTCTTAACTCCTGTTAAGCACTCTTAGGCAAAATCTGCGTTTGCTTTTTTTGGCCCTTTTTGGGTTAACTCTCAACCTCCTTCTCAATCTCCATCATTTACGAAGTTCAGAGCGGATTTCAAAACCCATCTGTTTTTTGAAATTCATTGAACAGTGCTGTTGAACAATCAATCAATCAATCATCGTTTAGCGTCCAGAGACCCAGTTCTCTTGAGGTAGGACGTTGTTTTCTTTGCCATCAATTTTTTGCGCCAAATTAGGCGATCAATTGTATCCATTTCATTTAAATTTAGAGCTTTCGTGTCTTGCTCGATTGTTTGCGACCAGGACTTCTTTGGACGGCCTTTGGGACGTGTGCCAGGTACTTCAACATTTGCGAGAAAAGTTATGGCACTATTTCCACTTTGTTTGACATGACCAAACCACCTCAGACGGTGTTGCCGGCATTCGTCCTTTATATCATCTAAACCAGCACGACTCAGGATTTCGGTAGATTTGATGTGGTCCCTTAAACTAATTCGTTGCATCCATCGGAGCATTTTCATATCGGTTCGGTAAAGTTGTTGTTCCAGTTTGGTTGTCATTGGCCATGTTTCTGCAACATATAACAACACCGGACGTATCATAGATTTATAAAGTCTTGATCGTAGTGGTAGTGGGATGTCACGCTGCATCAATAAAGAGACAAGGAGATGCCATTTATTCCAGGCTGTACGTATGCGTGCTCGAACGGCAGCTTCAGCTGTTCCAGCACAATCCAGATCATTCCCTAGATATTGAAACGATGTGACTTTCTCTACCTTAATGGCTTCAAAAACATTGCTATTTCAAATTTGTTGTTGTGGATTGATGCAAGCAGGACAAACAAAATTGGACACTTTAGATAATGTACCAATTATTTTGAACAACGTTTGTGACACCACTGGTTACACTGCTGACACTTGATTGAAATGTTACCTGCACCAGCTTTACAAACTGAACAGGGCCATCGTCCAGTAGCTGTGGATTGAATGGGTTCACCAGTGTTTATTGCTTTGGTTTTGCTGATGCTGACTTTGAATCCATGATCGGCCAGAATTAATTCAGTTCTCAAATATTAAAAAAAATGCTTTGTCAAATCGTTCTGGAATTAATTCAATTCCCAAATATAAAAACAATGAACAGTGCTGTTGAACATCGCGGGAATAACGCTATAGAAACTATTTGATTTACTGGTCGATTGATTGATCGATGGATCGATTGATTGATTGGTTGATTGATTGATTGATTGATTTGTTTGATTGATTGATTGATTGATTGATTGATTGATTGATTGATTGATTGATTGATTGATTGATTGATTGATTGATTGATTGATTGATTGATTGATTGATTGATTGATTGATTGATTGATTGATTGATTGATTGATTGATTGATTGATTGATTGATTGATTGATTGATTGATTGATTGATTGATTGATTGATTGATTGATTGATTGATTGATTGATTGATTGATTGATTGATTGATTGATTGATTGATTGATTGATTGATCGATCGATCGATCGATCGATTGAATATAAGCTTCCGCTTGTTAGGTTAATAATTAGTCACGAGGTAATTTAGGTTTTCTCTTGTTAAGTCGGTGTGTTTTTGAAATAATTTGAAGTGTATTTATAATATTGATAATAATGGCAACGATTTGACTGAGTTGTTAGATGCTAATCATATAACAATAGAATTATGCAGTCTGTACGATGATTGCTGTGTTATATTAATTGTAACATTGCAACAGAACAGTCCATGGGAGTTCTGCAGCATCACGACGCAGTCACGTCAGTACTTCTACTTCTGCTTATTATTATATTTTCAAGATAATTATTCCATGTTAGGCCTGCTGTTTCACTTCCCTTACATTAAGTATAAGTATTTTTACGTCACAGTGGCACATCCAAGCAATACGTGGCTTACAATTATGCCAAGATGCTATCTACTGGAATCAAGGAATGTCAGGTTTGTTACTTCTCATTCCAATGCTCCAATTTATCCCACCATTCCCGTCCATCTTTTTAAAACTCGTTAATAAACTGTTTGAACTTTTGAACACAGGATGTCATGAAAGTGTCGATATCCAAACTCATGAACAAGTCAGTCATGGATCCAATTGAAGATTTCCAGTTTTGTAATCTGATGAATGTTTCCAGCTGTAAATTTACTGAGACCAACCAAAATGTTGGATTTCTTCAAACCTTTTTTATTAATTTTCATTAAATAGTTTTAACGTGTTTTATTTTTTTAGCTTTTAGTAAACACTTTGTGTTGATTTGTAATTTATTTTTTCAACAATATTTAATTTCACGAAAAATATATTAGAGAACTATTTGTTTCTTTTTTTTCACTTAATCCTAAAAAATCTTAATTTTGACAATTTTTTTTAAAATCTTAAGTTTGCAGTAGTGGTGTACAACCCATTCAGTCAGATGGTTGGACAGTATATAAAGCTTCCGGTTACTTCAAACCAGTTAACAGTTTTTGATGATAAGCTCAAGAAGTTGGATGTTCAGGTAAGCTAGCGAGTTTTTTTTAAAGGATTCAATCTTTACACGGCTTCGTAATTTTAACTTGGCGTTATTATGTAGAGTTCTGCCAGTTTAAAAATTTTGATAAATGATGCTGCATTTAGGTTTATCATTAACAGTATGAGTATTGATTGTTAATAAACCAAGTTATTTTACTCAAGTGACTGTCTGATAATTTGATAGAATAATCGGTGCATTAAGTCGATTGATATTGGTACACCACTGAATGCATTACTTCAGTTTATTCCTGTCAGTTCTGAGACAAAAAAGTTAGCAGAGTTTCGAGGTAGCACTTCGCAGTTTCAACTCGTCTTTCACGTTCATGTACCCTCACTTGGATATGCTACTTATTTCGTCAATATGTCTAATGGTTGGTTATTTTTCATTGTTACTGCTGTTGTTTTAGGGACATCTTCAATGGCTCTTTATAAAATAGATGAATATTTGTCTGCTCTTGCTATGATGGTAATGTCGGTAAAAATTAAAAAAAACCTGACGCATGCGGCTGATACAGGTTGCCACTGGGTTTGACTCAGCTGAGGCTGATAGTCTTAGTTATGTAGAGTCCAATGTTTTTTTTTATAGTGGAACTGTACTCTCGCTCTTTCTCTCTCTCTCTCTCTCGCTCTTTCTCTCTCTCTCTCTCTCTCTCTCTCTCTCTCTCTCTCTCTCTCTCTCTCTCTCTCTCTCTCTCTCTCTCTCTCTGTGCGTGTGTGGTGTGTGTTTTATTTTGAATTTCACAATTCAATTTTCCTTACTATAGCTATCGAAATAATAATGTACTATATTACTCCAGATGCAATGAAAAACGTTGAATCACAATCAGTTGGAAATGATGATCACAATCGTACTTCAACTGTCAAAACATTGGAAAACGAAGTAACTTGCCTGAATGTACCAGTCATAAATTAATTTGCAATTGAGCAGTCTTTTTCTAAATTAACTTCATTTCAAGTACTTGAAACTTACCTTCGATGACAACACTGGCCTGCTATCCATGATTGAAAACAAGGAACGACGGATACAGATAGACGCTAGGCAGTCCTTAATGTACTATATCTCTTCATCCGGTGACAACTGGAGTGAATGATGATTGCAATGATGGTGATATGAAAATTTGTATTGATTGAGCTTTTCGCGGTTACCTTCTTGAGCTGCCTTAAAAATATATATTTGTAAACTTGTTTTAAATTTGCCTCTGGGAATTCTATCAAATCTTTTTAAATACACCGAAATTGTTTTACTCCACCAATTGCAGCAAAGCTTTTAAAACAGGAGGAACCAGAATAAAGCATGCAAATAAATTCATATAGTATTAATAATAACGTCCTACCTCGGGGGAACTGGGTCTCTTGGCGCTAAACGAAGATTGTTTGATAGATTGATAAAATTAATTATCTAAATTAAAAATGTTAGACAAAATTTAGTAGCCGCGAAAAATTTTTGAAAAATTTCCTTGAAGAACAAATGTTACTAGGGATATTAGAAAGTTTGGGAGGAAATAAAAACAGACAGTTGTTTGACAAGGTTTTTCAATTTTGTGCGCAATTGTTTCGGTTTGATGTAAAAAAAATAAATGAAATGCGTTGTTTGGATTGAAGTTGTTGATAATAAAATTATGTCAACTGTGTTGGATATTTCACACTAGAATCTGGAGCGTACATTTTTCGGCCTGAGGGAGTTGCTGGAAATTTCAGTGATGTTAATCTCACCATTCATGAGGTTGGTTGTATATTATTCATGATCTGATGTCTGCGAACTTAAAACCATTTTCAAGCTATGAAAATTTAATCAATATATCGTTGTCAGAATTCACGTAGTCACACGATCATGCTAGAATCAGATTTCAGTGGTTGACCACAATTTATAAAATTTATGTGAAATATAACTTTGTTAATATATTAATTTTGCAGTGCTTACTGCTTAACTAATATTTAACTTAGAATTAAAATAGTTACTTAGAGATTCAAAAACAAGAAATAAGTAAAACACCTCACTTAAATGTACAATTTTTTTAAATTTTCCAATTATTTAGAACCAGTGTTTTTATGATGGATAACTTTATTTGTTAACATTTTCTTGAAAGATTTATTATGATTATTTAAATACCAATAAAACTGTTTTATACAATTTGTTTAAAGTAAAAATTTTGAAACATTGTTCTTCAGAGATAAAATAAATTTTTAAATAAAGTTTAACATAATATATGAAAATCGGACTAGAGCGGGCTTAACCGTGTTGTTTTTTGTTTTACGTATTTATTTGTGCACTACTTAATTATTTTGTGTACAATTCTCTTAAGTAATGTTGTAAAAGAAATGCCAAGGTTGCAAGCTTGTTTTTCCTTATCGTTACGTCAATTGATGTTTACAGGGCAAGCTGGTGAGTGAGGCGTACCAGAGCTTCACTAGTTGGGCGTCACAGGTTGGTTGTCCTTTTTTCTTTTTTTTTCTTATTTTGTTTCATATTTTGCTAGTAAATAATGGGTGTAGCCAAATTTTTTTGAAGATGGTTTTAAAATTATAAAAATTATTTATAATGTAAATATTCTTCGATATATTTGGCTTCCAAATTTACGGCCTGACATTTGTTCATTTAAGGTCGTCTATTTAGATGTAGTCAGCTTTTAAAAATAGGGAGGACTCTTTCTGTAATTTTTTAGTCGCGTGGAAACGTTAACTTTATAAATTACCCAAATTAATAATGAAAATAATATCGTAAGCAAGCTTAAGCAAGTTTTTTGCTAGTTCCTTGCAGTTATTTGGAAAATGGTAATGTGTGGTTTATGATTGCCACCAGTACTATTAGGCACATCACGAAATCAGCTGTGCCAATTGCATTTAACGTTTATCCGTTTACAAGTTTCTTAAGTGTAGCAATTTTTTGTTAAATGCTTACGAACGCACTGTAAAAGTTGAGCACATAAAATATAAACTTTTCTGAGCATTTGTTGGCATTGTTGAAAGATGACAAATTTTTTCCCTTAACACGACATGAGTTAAGCAAAATATTTTAGAAGAGTACCAACAGCTTGTACGATCGTTATAAAATTTTGGAATCTTGACTGAACAGAACATGAGATAGTACTATATCGAGAATTTGAATGTGCTTAACATTAACAGTGTGTACAATTTGGAAAGTATTATCTGAGGCGCTGTCGCGATTTCGTCAAGATATTTCAACAGAACAATAACTTCAAAAGATTGCTCATCTATTCACAAATAAAGACAACATTTTTATTTGATAACAGTTTATCATCTGTCCTCACAGTCATCTGTTTTTTTTTTTATTAACCAAGACAAATAACAATTAGGTCATTAGGTTGTATAAAGGGGCCAAGCATTTTGAAATTGAATGGACCGTCGGACCGATACCTGATGAGTATGCTTAATAAATATGTTGTTTATGTGAATTTGGTTATGTAAATATATTGATTAATAACCTGTATATATTTCAAATAAGTTCCTAACTTTTTAAATGATAATTTTTAGCATAAACTGAAATCTTTTTTTATGAATGGTAATCTTCGTTAGTGTCACAATGCCAATTATAAAATAATTGTGTATTTAGATATGTGATATGTAGAGGAAGCGTTAAATGTTGTTGTTGTATCTGTGACGACTTGTAATGTAACAGTAAGGGCAAGGAAGTCGTGTCTTCATTTGAGACCTCTATCAAGAGTCAAAACATTTTCTATACTGATGCAAACGGAAGACAAATGTTGAAGAGAGTGTAAGTTTTTGATACATTTTCATTAGAGATACACCGAACAGTGAAGAAGGTCGAATGGTCGAATAGTTGATCCGCCAATCGGTCGAAGCCGAAGGCCGAATGCTAAAAAACCCACATTTTTTGAAAAAATGTAATTTTTTGGAATGTGAAAATAACTGTTGAAATAAACAGTAGGCGATTTATGTCATATTCAACAATTTATTATCGAGATAATATTCAATTTATCGCCCAAATTATATATCTTCAAAAGCTATGATGTCAAAAATAAATTTCCCTCTTATTGTTCTAAAATTGAAAAAAGGGATGGTTTTAACGGAAGTTGCACTATTCGACCAGGCCGAACCTTCGGTGCGTCCCTATTTTTCATTCAATTTATGTTTCACTTTGGTATTAAATTGTGCATAACTTTAGACGACCTGACTTCACTCATGATTGATTCACTTGCACACTTGAAAGTTTAATGTTCTTGTTTATTCGAAGCTTCAAAATTGTCTGTACATTGCGACTGCCAATGTTTCGGTAGCAGTTTTCAAAGAAAAAGCTTAAAGTTTTGGCAGAATAAAGTTTAAAGAAGTAAAATATAAAAGACGGACATCAGAAATGATTTGCTCAATGGAGAAAAGACATGAACTACATTGTTAGATAGCTAGTGAGTATAGCAACAGAAAATAGGTTTGAGATTATTAAGACATGTGTAAGAGAAACAATTTTCAGTTTTGTGAAGTCTGTTCGTGTGTGCGAGCGTATATAATACATATTTCCAAGTTATAGTTTCCATGTTATGATTTAAGCATTACGCTTTTTAATAATATTCAACGTGCTAATTTTTGTGTTTTATTGACTTAATTGGCAGATTTATTTTTTATGATTTATTTTCGCTCAATGAATTTGGTGTTTAAATGAAATGTTAAATTGGAACGGAACTGAATAAGATTATTACAAAATTTGCATTAGCGTATGCAATGCGCCTGCTTTTTAGAATCAGTCGAACTTTTTTCAATTCGGATAATTTAAGCCTAAAATCTTTTTTGATTGTAAACAATTCAAGCGCTAATTTTGACAGCAGCGTATCACTCAATGAATATGAATGTTAAGGAAAGTTTTTTGATAGTTAAATGCATGCCCAAGTTAGGTGATGTTCAGATAATTAACTCTCTAATAAGCTCTGAATAAATCATGTAATTTGTGATTTTTACATTTAAAATTATTTTATTTTTATGATTTATTGCATTTATTTTCACCGTTCAGTCGAGACCACCGACCAACATGGAACTTTGAAAACACAGAGCCGGTATCAGGCAACTATTTTCCCGTTAGCAGCAGGATATATATTCAGGTTGAATACTTGTTTTTGTGAACATAATTTGAAAAAAAGTTTCTCATAGCAATAAAATATTATTTTAGTGTTCCTCTGGAATGTCACAAGCACATGATTTAAGTTTAATGTTATGGAATATGAACAGGACTCGAGGCAGGGCATTCAGCTGACAGTCCTTAATGATCGGTCACAAGGTGGAACAAGTCTGAGGGAAGGACATTTGGAACTGATGGTTCAACTTTTTCACTCATGCGTGTTCTTGCATTTGATATTATATAAAGTTCTTCAAATCAAAATGGAAATAAAAATTTACGGTCAATTAACTCCGATGAAAGTCTGTGTACATTTTAGAATATAAATTAATTTTAAATTTCGACATTTGTCAAATTATATTCCCATTAGTTAATGTTCAATAACTGTTCCTTAGTTTAAAAGATGATGAGGAACAATCAGATAATAAAAAAAGTTAGAATTTTTAGAATCACAGGCAGAGTAAATCGTTATCGTAATGGTTTCGCTCTTTGACTGGTTTAAATTGAAACCATGGACAGCTTTTTCAATAAGGAAGGAAAGTATAAATTTAAAAATTCCCCAATAGTTAGATAACAACAAGCTAATAAGAGTAAAAATAGTTGGATAGAAAAGTTGAAAAAAATTCTCGAAGTTGATCTATAAATTAATCATGGGAGGACGCAGAGTTGAACAGTTTCTAATTTTATATGACGTAATGTTTATTACCAATTATGCCGGAAGCATAAAAGTAAAATAATACTAACCGGACAGAATTTAGTGATGAATCTCTGTCTTTATTTCACACACAATCAAACAAACAACACACATAGCAACACGTTTACAAAATGCGCGCATATGCGTGACTTTTACACAGATTCACAGAAGAAACTTTAATGATGATTCTCTTGGTGTTGACGAACCACTTAATGAACCTGGAATTGATAGCAAAGGGATTGCTGCTAGAGGTAAGCTGTACATGCTATCTTAAAAAATATTACAGATACTGGATATATATTTTTGTTTCGATTAAAAAATTGACACAAAACTCATTGAATGATGAGAGGGTATCGATGTTTTTACACAACTGTCAATAAAATAGAATAATATAAGTTTTTTTACTCTAGCATTAATAATAAAATGTTTAATACTTTTGAAATAGATAATGCTAAATAAGTTTCACTTTATATTTTCTTTCGGAATGGGATCGTTGGAATATTCAAAAAATTATGTCGACCTCGGAGCAAGTGCATTCAAGAGCGGTCTACGACTATTTTACCCGTCAGAAAAAATCGTAATTTTTTGGAATTGATATTCTTTTGGCGGTTTCATTGTATTTAATATTACTTTAATATAGACAATTTTAATTCAGAAAAAACATGATAAATATTATTGTAGCTCCGCGTTAATAATTAATATTATGACGAAGACTCAAAATAAAGACAATTTCTATGAGTTTTGTCGAAAACTCATAATTTTGTCGGAAAATTCTGCAAGGTATTTTTTCGGAATCCTAATTTGACTGCATTTGATTGTAGTTGTTTAGTTCTATTTCGATATGCCGGAATTATTCCGACTGAAAATTTTTTTCAGATAATCCGATTTTGATTTTTAAAGCATTTGGAATTTGCGATCAAAATCGATCGGAACGCAGACCGTTAGTCTAGTTACATTTTTTAGTTACAAAGATGAAGCGTTTTTCAGTATACAGCCTTAATTTTAAATGTTTGTTATTTTGTAAAATATTGAGGATGGGTTTAATTACATGAAATGATTTGTTGATTCTTTATTCCATGGGGAATTCATTATGTGATGCATGTCGAAATATTAATTAGACATGCTCAAAAAGTATTTAACCTACCGGGGAAATGTGAATAAGAAAAAGGTTTTACATTAATTTCTCCAATAAGAAGTTCATTGCTACTCATGTTAATAATAATAGCTACTCGTGTTAATGAATAAATTCTTGAATACGCAGGTCTTCATTACGTTTTGTTAGACACAATTGACTCATCTGTAGCACTGCACAGGTCGATGGCGCAGCAGATATACATGGCACCCTATCTATCCTTTCTCGATCTCAAAAAAATATCTCTGGAACAGTTTGTGAAAGAACATAACACCAATGTCAGTTTCGTTTCGTTATTTCACAATTTTATATATTCAATTTCAATTGAAATCTGCAATTTGATTTGATTTGTAAATAAAGCATCTCTTTAGATCAAACAATTTAATTTAAATATGATGAGTTGATACAATTTTAGCTAAAACAAATATTCGCTTTTTGTATAAAATGCATTCTGGCTTTCAACAGAATTCTCACCAAAGCCTCAACCAAAATTTTTTTCAACTCTATCATTGCCAGCCTTATTTAAGGTTGGAAAAGTTCTGGTGCAGATGCACAAAAAGCAGCAACATAAAATTATTATAAATAAAAGTAGTATTTATAGCATTATGATTTAATTGTTACTCTTATGAAATTTAAACATGCAGTGGAGTGGATTGAAGAAGAGAGTGAACGAAAATGTTCATATATTGACACTGGAGGACTGGAATCAAGGAGATGTTCTCTTGAGACTGGAACATTACTATGAAAAGAATGAACACGGTGATCTCTCCAAACCTGCTGTCATTTCTCTCAAGGTTTATTCTGCCGTTTGAGTTCTTAGAAAAAACATTTAATTGGCTAATTACTTATGTGATTATACATAATTGTTAGAGCAATCAGAAACCATATATGTAAATTATAGGCGCAAAACTTAGTTCACCAGAGGGGCAATACATATTTTTAACAACAAGTGAGTATAGGTGTTCGAAAATTTTGCACAAGCTCGCTTTACGACCTAAAAATTTTCATGATAGATTGCCCTGAGCAATGATCTGGTGAACAAATTCCATTGAAATAGCTGACTGACATGGTGGTTTGCGTTTCAAGATATCAAGAAGGGTTAAAAAAGAAGTGAACTCGATTTTCACTTTTTTTACGTACTGATTTTATTTATCTTCCTGCCGCGAGTATGTTGTGTGATTGTCTTCATATTTTCATATAGATGCATTATGTCTATTTGATTTGTTGTACATATTTTAACTTTGTGAAGTGATAACCAGAGCTAGTGTTTGTGATAATTTTTCTTCCGCTTAAAAGAAAAACGTCCCAAAAATAAACCTGTTTTAATTTGCTGAAGAGATTGACGAAAAACTATATTTAGCAAATAATCTGCACATAAAAATGTCTAAGATGGTTGTATCGATCCTTCAATGTTTAAATTGTAAAATATGGAAAATTTCTACAACTGTTTATGAGTTCCGAATGGCAGTTTCTCGTAATTGTCATTGATTACACGTTCTCTCCTCTCTGAAATCGCAACTGTGGATTATCTAGTTCTAATTTATATTATGCGACTCATCTCATTTCTCGTGCTTCTCTATTTTACTTCTGTTAATCTGTTTTATCCACGTACATTTATTTCCATCGAAAAGCCGACATATATTGGAAACGTAAAGAAACAGAATGCTAATTTTAACTAAACCTTGGATTAGGTTTATTTCATATTCTGGTTTTGTAGCTTTTAGTTGTCCTCTCGCAATTTTTCTAGTTTACTGTTAAACATTTTCACATTAATTTTGCTTAGTATTGTCATCTATTTTGTAAGTTGCAGCCGTCTACATTAACACTTGCTATGTTCTGAGCGCCTCTGTTGAGAACATTCATTGAGTAATGAAGCTCTAAATTTCTAACCATTCATGCAAATTAATTTTCAAATGGATAAATGAACTAACGATGATATCATTTTGCCTTTAAAACCTCCTCAGAACCTATTCGCTCCATTGGACATTGTTTCATTCGAGGAAAGAACTCTGGGAGCCAATCAAAAGTTGGAGAATGTTCAGAGATTGCGGTGGAATGTCCAAAAATATGGCAAAACCAAAAGTGGTTAGTCCTGGTTGATTGTATTTGTCATAAAATTTTCCTATTTTTGTTTTTCATAATGATGTTTTTTATTATAATTCTTTTAACGTTAACTTTTAAGTATCGCGCAGCTTATGATTTTTATTCAATCACACAGACATGAGTTCTTTCTTCACTCCAGTAGACCCAAAGACTTGGAACGTTGAACTGAAGCCTATGCAGATCCGAACATTCTTATTGAAGCTATCCAAATAATTTCCGTATCTCCTGCCTGTGATCCGAATATTAATTTTTTGTAGAACAAAATTTTTTGTTGTCAACATACAATAAATTATTCTTAAGTACCAAACAAATGTTATTATTTTGGCGAAATGAAAAAAAAACTTAAAAGTGAATTAGACACAATTAAATGAAAAAATTAAATGAGTTAAAAAATCATTGAGAGAAATCCGGATTAATTTGAAATAGAATGGACTTAAAAATTCGAGGGCGATATGGAAGGAAAATTTTTAATAAAATTAACACTGGTTGAATTGAACAATAAAAAAGGTTAAAATTTCAGTCCACACTTTTCATGTTCAGAGAAATCAACTTCACAGAGAGAGCATATGAATACGTTTTAAACGACGCCGCCTTTCGAAAGCCGTCACTGCGTAACAGGACCAGGCGACCTTAAACACTAGACTTACGCCGAACTATGTTGAAAGATTTTTCTAGTTGAACTGTATGTCATCAAATTTTAAGTGAAATTATGTAAGACATTTTGAGAGACTGTCTTTATTGTTCCTAAAAGTGCCATCTAAGTAAAAAACGTATCATTAAAAAAAACAAGACAAAATTAAACTCATCAAGGCCAAACCAAGTGTAAAAGCTAAAAATTGAGAAAAATAGATTATATTCTGGGGACAACTTTGAAAAGTAGTTCAAAATAATGAATTATTTCAACCAAATATATTATAATACGCTTGCCATAATTAAAATTATACTTTAATAACTAATTTAACAACCCATTAAAAATTATTTACTATGACTTAACAAGTGCATAAATCGTCATCACAGCAATGGCGGATCCAGAGGGCGATCGCCCCCTCCACTTTGAACTGAGGTTTGATATTTTATGAAATAAATAACAAAAAGCCAAACACTTCAACTTCTTGATTTTTTTTAAATTGAAAAACATTCTTCAAAACATTGTTCTGTTATATACATGAAATATTTACAAGACAAATGTCATTTTTCTACATTTTTTTTCGGCCAAACCTTGTTATAATGTCTTCAATACCTAATTCAATATCGCGATGAATGTTCATTAAAGCTAATCCCGTTAGTCTTTCCTCATTCATTTTGGAGCGCATCCACGTTTTTAACCGCCTCAGGGTAGAAAATGAACGTTCTGCCGTTGCTACTGAAACAGGCATGGTGCACAATATTGACAACAGGCTGTGAATTGTCGGATAGAGATTGGAATTGCACAATGCGAGAGCTTCAATGGCCGTTTTGGGCTGTGAATTCATCTTTACCCAGTACTGCGTCCAGAGCATTTCTTCATTGCGTACAAATTCAATGGCCGTGTTGTCATCATACGAGGTCAAATTTGTTATTAAACGTTTATATTTCGTAACAGCTTGGTCAATTAAAAACCATGTTTTATTCTGTTCTGCATTACCACTTATTCGGAGGAAAACTGAAGGTATCAAACGACTCAAACCCATTATAGCTATTTGGATTGTTCCAAATTTTGATTTCATGTCTGTTATCATACTATCTAGCATGGGAATAAATATAGCAATCCTGAAATATTCTTCTAATGAGTTACTTTTAATATTTGCACGATTTACTTGTCTTTCTATACATCTTGGCATTTTTATTCAATATTCAGTTCCTCTGCAACTTTAGAAACTCTCGTAAAGATATCATGAAATATTTGCTCAACATTTTCTCTTCTAGATTGAAGATTATCTATGACTCTATTAGCATGTTGAGCTGCCTCGACCAAATCTAAATTTTCTGTTTGTAAGACTTTGCTTAGTGGCTTAGTTAGAATTAATGGATCGGCAATTGAGTACAAAGCTATTAAAAATTCAGAATCAGTTAAAGCCGATAACAACGTCTTTGCTTTGGATGATGTTTCTCTGTCATGCCAATTAGCAATATTTTCTAAAGAAGCTAGAACATATTGCAGGGACTGTCTAAAACTGATAATCGAATCATGGCGTTCAACCCAACGTGTCTCACATAAAGGCATGACATTTTGTCTCAAATTTTGACTTTCATTTTTAAACATTATTCTTTGCACTAATTTTCTTTTGGCCGATGCGCGAAAAAAGGAAGCCGTTTGCTTAATAGTGCCCATTGCATTTCTTATGGCTTGTACATCGGATGTTTTAGATAAACTCAAGTTCAGTCCATGGTTAGTACAAACACAATGAATACATGATGTAGCTTTTTTTGATATTTCTGCAGCTGCACCACATGACTGAGATGTCATGACAGAACATCCATCTGTTCCACAACCAACACAATGCTGTGGATCTAAAGTTAGCGCTTTTAGTAAACGTAACACTGAGCCGGCCAACATTTTTCCGGTTAATTTTGGTTCCGATTCTATATCTTTGTATGCATCCTCTAGAGAATCCACAAATGCAACAAAATTTTCTCTAACCTGGCCGTTGTAAACATATCGTAAGCTCAAAGACAATTGCTCAATACCATATATGTCAGTTGTTTCATCAAATAAAACTGAATAAAATTTGGCTGCTTTAACTCTCTGTACAATAGTATCTGTAATAATATCGCCAATTGTGGTTATGATTTCATTTTGAATCGTTTTGCTTATGTATGTCGCATTTGATTTAGATGATTTTAAATGTTCTTCAAGAACATGGTCTCCAGCATCGACCCTAAACTGAAGTAGTTCTCTGAAATTACCCTCATTTCTAACTGGACCGGTACCATATACCCCTTCATTAAGCATGTCATTGTCCAAATTTTCATCATCTTCATCATCATCATTATCAGCATCGCCTGCATCATTAGTACTTATATTAAGTTTTCCGTCATCTCGATGTCCTCGTAGAGGAATATTTTGTTTTCCCAAAAAAATAATAGATTTAATTATGGGCTTCAATCTTTCTCTGTTTTCCTTCATTTGCTGATATCTTGCGGAATAGAGTTGATTAACAACTTCAAATGATGGATTTTGGTATGATTTGACAAATCATTGCCCCTCTGAACTGACTCTTTGTGATACCTGTATTGTTCATGACAGCTGAGATCACCATCTTTGCCTAATAATTTTGCAAATGATGTAAGTGGTTTTTTTACTAATTTTTGCAATGGCGTTTGATGACTAATACCGCCGGTGTCAGCCATTAGAGCACAATACCTGCAAAATAAACCTTGTTCCACATGCGAGTATGTCAACCATGCATTAAATGTTTCCAAGTGACTTTTCAAAATGTACCGTTTTTCATTTTTACCATTTTTAATATGATTTGAATACGGAAATTTGTAGCCAAATTCTGGTTTCCATGGATTTTGTAGAAGTTCAAATTTTATATCATCATTAATAGTTTTATTACTGCTGCCCACAAATGTACAAAATCCATTTGTTGATAGACTTTTTCATTATTCTTTATCTTGTTATCTTCGTCATTATCGTGCAAAGCTAATTGCTCAAATGATTCATCATTTTTAACAATCACTTTTTCATTATGATTATCGGAACTATCACCTTCATGTAGTTCTAAAAAAATAAACTAAATTTAACTTAACTCTGAACACTTATTTAACAATTTCTATGCTACTAGTGAACAAATTCATATCGTATGGTGATCTAACCTGGTGGATGTGCCCTTTTAGTTCGCTTCAAAAAACGATCCATATATATTTAAATTAATCTTCTAAAAAAAACTGAAAATATGATTATGAATTATGATACTTATACAGTACTATTACTAGCGCAACTCAAATTTGAATTTTTAAAATGAAAATCAGACGGAAGAAGCGTTCAAAAAATTTTCAAGTGTATTTTGCCGCGTGGGTGCGTTCATAATTTTCCTTTGATCATTTGTAATAAAAATTATAAATAAATCAAAGTAAACATAAAACATTATATTATTCAATTACTTTACATTCTAAAATTTATAATCAAAAATGGATATATTCAACATTACAAAATATTTATTTAAAAATTTTCGCCCCCCCCCCCAGTCAAACTTCCTGGATCCGCCCTTGCATCACAGTGAACTTTTTATGTTCAGAAAATTATTAGTGACGTAGCTAAAAGTTCTAAAGAAGTTTCAAACAGCCTTATTAAAAAACAAATCATTTTTAGTCTTTACATTAGCTGTAGGCACAGGAACGACGATAAATATATCAAGAAGGTTAATGAACGTAGACAATGTCCGTTATTTGGGATTGAAGTTGTAGTTGTAGTAGTTGTAGTTTTGGTGGTTGTAATTACTGTAGTAGTAGTAGTCTGTAGAGTTTGTAGAGTCACGATATTTCCTGAACATTGTGGGTACGCTAGGCCATTTAGACATTGACAATTTCCCTTGTTGTTGCAAATCTATGTCATATGCAAATTAGTTAATTACAACAAACGTTATGTAGCAATAACTTTGTTAATTTGATTGGCAAAATTTTCTACTAACCCCGTTATCTGAGCAAGTGGCTGAACAGGGCGTGATAGTCAGAAAATCCGAAACTGACTTGCAAGAATTGTTATAGCACATCTAAATCAAAATTATTTTATAGGTACTTTTACATATTGCTAAGCACAACTGACAACATTAAATTTCACCATGTTGTTTCCACAGGATGCTCCGTTTGGAACGTAACCTGGATTTGGAATTTGGGTTCCAAAGTTCAAAGAAGCGTAATTGCAAGTTATTCCATTATAGGTGATGTATCCAGTGAGTTTACTCCTTAACTGAGTGTTTCCATTTTTCGAAGAAGAATCGCAAAACAGCTGACCGCATAAAACATCACTGGAATTATAAATAATATCATTCTATTAAAATAAATAACGATTTATTTGTTGAATAATTTTTATAAAAGTTTTCGTAAAACACTTGGGTACCAGTTCAAAGTTGGTCATTTATACCTGGTAACACATGGATAGTAAGTTGGAATCGAAGTTAAAGTTTGCCGACAATTTCCTGAACTGTCTCCCTGTACATTATTAGTAGTGTAACAAAACTCCGGAGAACTTTTGACTCCACTCCCCCACACCAAAGCACACTGAGTGTCACGAGTTCGGCATTTGCCTTCCGAGCAATAAGCTGTTACCTGAAGAAAATGGTTAAATCATAGAGTTAAAACAAATGTTTCTTTATTTGAAAAAAAAACTAACTGATTTAAAATAAACATTTTATGGAATTACTGTTCTATGTTTTATAAAACATCGTGTTTTTTGAGCTCCGTCTGAGATTTTATCAAAAAATGAAAGAATTATATTCAACAAACAAAAAGTATGTGTTTCGAAACTTTCATCTTGTTATCAGTCTAGATTTTATAAAAGTTATGAGACAACTTTTATTATTATTATTATTATTGCTATTACTATTAGTTTAAAGCTTCTTATCTCCTATTTATAGCTTAACAGTATTGAGACCAACTGTATAACAAAACTGAAAAACTATTAAAAACTCAAGCATACATACGTTTCCAGTTGAGCGTATTATGGGAGATATACGATGAGGCAGTTCCATTAGAAAATTCCAACAAATCAATGAAAAATTTATTTTACAATATCACTTCAAACAAGCATCTATGACAATATTCCTTCTAACTTTATCTTTAATGTTTTTCAATCAAAAAAGTAATTTAGATAGCGACATCAGTCAGTTAATAAAACATGATTTCATCTGCTTCAGATTGTATTTATGTATGAGTGTGTGAGGTGTATGTATGTGTGTGTATGTTTGTATGTATGTATGTGTGTGTTCTGTAGGTGTGTTTGTGGTGTTTTGTGTGTGTGTGTTTGTGTTCATGAATTCGATATTATCGATTGAAATTCAATATTACACCTATAGCTTTTAGACATGAAAAATAAATGCTTTTTAATTTTATTCCAGGTCAAAACTATATGGTTTAGTGATACATTTACGACCATTGATTATATTTTTTGTAATATACTTATTAAATTTTCGATACAAGAGCCGGATTTTGTTAAATCGGCAGGTAAGTTTTTAATGAGATCTCGTCGTATCGTTATTTTTCCAAATTATTTGGGGTCCCGTTTTGTTCAATAAAATCTCAATATTGTACCGAATGGTTTCAAAATAATAATCTAACTCATAGATTTAAAATAAATATACCATTCGTAAGTTTAATCTCTTATAACAAAAACTTAAACGTATATATTTTTGCAGATTGCGTATGGCAGCGGGAAAGCACTTGAATTCAGAAACGGTCACTACAATGGCAGTACAATCAGTTAATTATCTCTCAACGCTACGCCATCTGGGCGCATGAATTTAACAATTTCTACGGTCACAATCTGTATCGTCAGGATTTGACGACAAAGGATTAGATTGAGAAAACAAAATTCATTGGTAGTTGATAAAATTGTAGAAATATCACTAACGCCATCAACAGCGCACTGGGTGCCATCGTGTTTGTACGTGTCCTCGGGACAGTAAGCTGACGTGCCACCACATAATTCCTGAATGTCGCACGTGCCACTGGCTCCTCTGCAAACTGTGTTGGCTTGGTAAAACTGTTAAAATATATTAAATTTAAAAATTAGAATAAAACTTTCAAAATTAAATTCAACAAAATTGATTGAATGATTAACTAAAGAAACTTCACTTTGCACGTGGGCAGGTCACAACAGAGACCAGAAGCACATTGGTACGTTGAAACGAGCTGGCAAGTAACCTTATTACAACAGGACGGATTGCAAACCTTTGTAAAACGTGTTAAATGAAATGTAAACCATTTCGTGTTACTATCTAAAAACGAAATTGAAAGTAGTTAATTACGTCGGAAGGTAGCCCTCCACAGTCACACGTCTCTCCATCTTCCACCACTCCATTTCCGCAGGTTGAAGATGCGACGATGTCTGGAATGTTCCACAAACAAAGGTCATAACCTTTAATCCAATTGTTTGCAAATTCAGTCAACGAACACGACGAAAATTTTGTCGGAGGACTGCTGGGACTATTAAATAAATAATTATTATAATTTAAAACAATTCTTCTCTAAATATTGTTAGGAACTATCAAACTATTTTTATTGAATTTTGAATATTTTAGATTTCAATTCGCAATATCTATTGACGACGTTAAATAAAGGATTAGCAAATAAAATACAATATTTTCAAGCGTTAGAAATAATAGTAAATACGTTAACGAAGTTTTCATTATGCAGGCAGCGTCACTACAGACACATGAATCGTCATGCGTTAGGCCAAAGTTGTGTCCCATTTCGTGGGTCAAAATTGCCGCTGGGTATGCTATGATAGATTTTCCATCGTCCTTATAAATTTTGTTTAAAAATTTCTTTTTAATTACCTACCTTCTGAATATTTAAGATGACACAAATAGTTATACCTCAATCACCGCTCCTGAGTTAAGAGAATCACACATCGAGCCCAAGGTGGCCAGTCCAACAATATCCAAATCAAATTTTTCTCCACTATTTTTTGAAATTAGCCATTTCATTCGTAAATTTTCACCAAATTGAATGCCACTATAAAAAAAAACTAACGAAATTAAGGCTGCATTGTCGTGGCTTGTAACGTTGCCGTTGAGATAGTCTGCTTTGTATTTGTACCAATTTTCTAAAGTTAGTGATATGTTGGAATATACGGTAAACTGTTGTGAATCCCAAACTTCTGAACCGACAAGAACTAAATATATGCCAACACTGTTGTACAACTTTGAAAATATTTTTTTAGAGATTGCAGATTATTATGAATCTTTTTTACAAGTTGTTTTTATGATGAATATATAAAAAAAATTGATTAATTTTTTTATTCTGGAAGTTAAATGCAATAATTACAATTTCTTAAAAATGTAGCTTACGGCATCTGCAGCATTAACGATGGATTTGATCCTGCCAAACGCAGCTTCTCGGGTACCTACGCCTTGTAGCTGATAATATATTGGCTGGTTAATTGTTTGCTAGTCCAATCGTGATAATTGTTTAATGGGTGACTTAAAAAATATGTAATTATCACAATATCAAGAATCAATATTAACTCACATGAACCTTTAAAACAACAAATGTGTTTTTGGCGACCAAAATTAATTATTCAATTAATTACTAAAAATCTTTATATTGTCGTTTAAATCTATCAAATCAAAAATGCTTTTAGAACAATCCGTAAAAGAAAATTTAGAAAGACGCAAAAAAGGCTGAAGAAGCGGAGGGGATTTCCACTGAAACAATGAAAATTTGAAAACAGTTGTTTTATTTAACAATCAAATTTCAGAATTATACTCGATCGACTCTACGTCTACATGGTCAATGTATAAAATCAATCCAAACTTAATTGTTGTGCTAAGTGTTTAACTATATTTATGTTTGCTATACTAACAAAAAGCGCGTCGCCAGCAACATATAATTCAACGATCTTGTTGCGTTTCTCTTTCAGTGATGTCAATGAGGAAAGGCTGGCTGACCGTTTCGACTGTCGGGAAATAATATTTATTGCTATTGTTTTCTACTTTTCTCTTAACATTTATTCTTACCTACCCTTAACCGAGTTCTAATCTCTTAACACATTTCATCACAATGAATTTATTTGTTTAATTATTCAGCATTCATTCGATCAAACTGTTTTATTTATTAAACTAATTGAATAGCTGTTTGTTTAATTGTTGTTAGTTTTTTTATTTAAAAATTTTCGTTCATTTATGTTCATACCAGAACATAGACACATATGTTCATGCGACACGTACATACATGATAACCCCCACACAACACAGAGAGAAAGAGAAGAGAGAGAAGAGAGAAAGAGAGAATGAAAGAGAGACCCAATGTAGTTTTTATTGGTATGCTACTTGTTTCAGCCATAATTGGTTATGAAAAACGCCCAGGAACCAAAAATTTCTTACGCACATCTTATTATTACTCATTTATAGAATCACACGCGTAAACTCATTCTTCCTTATTATGTCATTATATATGTATATATATTAGGGATGCACCGAAGTTCGGCCCCGGCCAAAATCCGGCCTTTTTTTCAAATCCGGCCCCGGCCGGATATGGTGGCCGGATTTAGGGCCGGATTTAAGCGTCTATCAACATTTAAAAATTTTATAAATTGAAAAAAAATTTTTATTGAATTCGATTAATTTTATATCAATAAGTTAAAGGCTAAGCATACATGACACATAATAACAACATCACTAATTGTGAAGTGAGCTGGACAATTTTCTTTGTGCTATAACATGGGTTATGCATAAATTATAAGCTGATCTTTGTGCAAAAGAACTTGTGCACGTGATATATACTACATAATTGTATATTACGGATGATATGGCTATATAATATATATAATTTAAAAACATGGTATGTTAAAGGTTAGGCTAGGCTTACATGGCACATAATAACAACATCACTAATTGTGAGCTGAGCTGGACAATTTGCTTTGTGCTTTAACATGGGTTATGCATACATTATAAGTTGATCTTTGTGTAAAAGAACTTGCATGGCACATAATAACAGCATCACTAATTGTGAGCTGAGTTGGACAATTTTCTTTGTGCTATAACATGGGTTATGCATAAATTATAAGCTGATCTTTGTTTACAAGAAATTGTGCACTTATATATAATAGTATATGACAATGATGCAGCTATAAAGCGCATAATTTAAGAACAATATATTTATTAAGCATTTTTTATTATTGGTGAATTTTATAAAAATGGCTGAAAAGAAATCCGGAGTATGGGCGTTTTTTGACGTTAAAACAAACGATAAATCGAAGGCAGTTTGTAAGGAATGCAATGCAGTATTGTCGCGGGGTAAGCCTGATAACCCCAAAAGTTTTTCAACGTCTTCTTTGATTACTCATCTAAGGTCAAAGCATCCACTTCAGTATGATAAAATGAACAGTTTAAAGTCTTCGATTGCAGTAGCCGTAGAATGCGAAGATGCCACCTCAAATGACAGTGATGCGAGTTTGCTAGGAAATGTATCAATCCAGCCCACCCAGCCAAAGATTAGAAAAGCATTTGACAAACAAAAACCTTGAGATATAAACAATGACAATGCTAAGCGTATCCCTGTGGCGATTGCTAAAATGACAGCGATAGATATGGAGCCTTACCAGGTCGTCGAAAAATCAGGATTTATCAATTTGGTGAAAACCTTGGAGAGAAGGTACAGCATGCCTTCTCGAAAGTATTTCACCGAACGTGTAATTCCTGATCTTTTTAAAAAAGCACCTTCATCACTGAAGGAGAAGGTAGCTGGAGCATTGAGCCTTGCGTTTACAACAGATACATGGACAGCAGACATAACAACGGAGTCATATTTGGGATTGACAGCCCATTGGTTAACTCCTACGTTCGAACGCCAAAGTTATGTTTTGCAGTGTGTAAAATATTCAGGTCAACACACAGCAGCAAATCTACTGTCAGCGTTTGATAGGTCACTCGAAAATTGGAACATTCCACGAAACAAATGTCATTTAGTTTTGCGAGACAATGCGGCAAATAATACCAAATGTTTCCGAGATGGAAACATTAAAAGTGCACCTTGTTTTGCCAACACGGTTCAACTCTGTATCAACGATGGTATATTAAGTCAACGTGGTGTTAGTGATCTCCTGAAAGTTGGACATAAATTAGTAGGCCATTTCAAACACTCGTCATCAGCCACGGATCGTTTGCACAATTTGCAAGCGGATTTAAATCTGCCAAAACACCAGTTAATTCAGGACATCCCCACAAGGTGGAATTCAACATTCTTCATGGTGCAGCGACTGTTAGAGCAACGTCGAGCAATAACATTGTACTGTGCTGAAAATGAATCTGTTACTAATTTGTCACTAAATCAATGGTCTGTTGCTGAAACTGTTGCTGCGGTTTTGGAACCATTCGAGAAGGTTACCAGAGAAGTTAGCTCATCATCAGCATCTATATCTTTGGTTATTCCAATGGTGTATCTTTTGGTATTAGTTTTGGAAAAAGAAAGTCGGGATGCTGGCATTAAAACAATGAAGGCCACACTGCTGAATGCTATCAACACCAGGTTCCAAAACATTATAAATGACCGAGTTTACAGTGTAGCCACAATGCTTGATCCAAGGTTTAAGACCCGCTTCTTGAACGATACAGCTTGTACCGAAGCGAAGGCAGGGAGTTGTCCTTGCTGCCACTAAATTGTTACCTCAAAATAACAAAGAATTAGAGTCTACATCAGAGGATGTGCAATCCCAAAAGCCAACAAAAAAAAAGACGTGTTGATGAATCATCTTCAAAATTGTGGGACTGTTTCGAAGATATGTTGGAAAATGAAATAATGAGTATTTCTAACAGCAGATCACTTCAAGATAGCATCAGTGATGAACTCCCAACTTTCTTGGGAGAACCATTGTTACAGCGACAGGAAGACCCAGCTACATGGTGGAAGTTTAACACTAGAAAGTATCCAACCATATCAAAGGTTGCACAAGTTTACCTAGCACCTCCACCAACAAATGTACCATCCGAAAGATTGTTTAGCACGGGTGGAGACATCATCACTGAGCATCGCACAAGACTGCTCCCTGACAACGCTGAGAAGCTGATATTCTA
>NW_008703570.1:7658834-7674078 GCF_000326865.2 Helobdella robusta | reverse complement strand
ATATATATATATATATATATATATATATATATATATATATATATATATATATATATATATATATATTATATATATATATATATATATATATATATATATATATATATATATATATATATATATATATATATATATATATATATATATATACAAATATATTAAATTATAATATAAAATTATATATAATTTATTTATTTGTTTTTTTAATTAGTTTATTTATTTAATGTGTTTGCGCTTGTGCATGTGTGTGTGTGTGTGTGTGTGTATGTGTGTGTGTGTGTGTGTGTACTTAAAAAATTAAAAATCATTCTTTAAATGTGTTTAAAATCGTTTGCCTTGTTTAATTAAAAAATCATGTACTTACTAAACGTTCGATCGCTTGTTTAACCCCGTTCACGCCTAGTCAGTGATCAACAAAATACTTTGTTAAAATGTTACTCAGCATGGCATTAAATTTCAAATACAAACCACAAATAAGTGTGTTGTGATTTTCGTCTGCTTCTCGAACTGCTGCTAAATATTTTGAGCTGGGTTCTGGGTGAATGTCGTAGGTTCTGTTGTTAACGATGAAGAAGCCACTGCGATAAAATTTTGTTGTTTAATTGAAAAGGTGTGTATTCACTTGACTGAAATAATAAAACACGTGCAACTGGTATTTGAACAGAGAATTTATTATATCTGATTGAAAAAAAAACTCAATGTACATTAAAGTTTAAAAAACTAACTCTATTTTCATTCTACACGTTGTGAGACTGGCACTTGAACCTGGAAAACCTCTCACCTCTCCGATGTAATAGCAGTTACCCGACGACTTTTATTTTTAATGTTTGACACACTTTCAGTTATTTCATAACATGTTTTTTATTTTAATATATACACACGCTTATAAAGAAGACAATCACTGATTAAATACATACAACTCACATGATTAAAAGGGTTTTGACTGATGTTTGACGCCCCAACAACTCTCTCAGCATATTTTGAAGAAATCAACTGTCTTGAGTCATTATCAATTTTTATTTTTTTGATTGCGTTGCATCGTAATCAATATGTTGTATATTTTCATAAAAATAAACATATCTATTGCCAATAAATGTCAAAAACTAACATTAGAAACCTAAAAGTGAGCATTAACAAAAATGTTATTACTTTTATCAAACGTACATAAAAATCAGAAACTAAACTAAACTAGTCAAACTGAAAGGAAGTCATTCATGAAAAGGAAGAAATTCTTACATGTTTAAATGCATGTCCAAGACGAAGTTCTCGTTTTCGGAAGTTGTCAGGTTGACCGTCAGTTGCTGCACGTGCCCTTGATTCTGAAGTTATCATTAAATTGTGGAAATTAAGACCTGTCAGTCAGATGCGAGATAAAAAATTTTTTACTTTTGTGCGCGTGCCGTTCAGAATCGTGCCGTTAACAGACAGAAGAACAAATTTTTCATGGCCAGCTGCAACATTAAATGTTTTATTGAGAAGAAAGTTATTTAAAGTTCTGTGTACGTTAAAATATTGAAAAAGAATTTATATTATACATGCATAAAAAATAAAAAATAATCCTTCTAATTTCCCTTTACGCTAGTGCTTAACTTAAATAATTTTCCAACATTTTGCTATATGCATGTGAAGAAAAGTTAGTACAGAAAAACTAGTGCTGATGATGTCACAAAAAATTATGGATTTGTTCATTGTTGATTGAAAGTTTAAAAATGCCAAATAACATAGTAAATCAAAACTTATATGGACAGAAGTTACTCTGCTCTACATAAGAGTTGTAAACGTTTATTTCAATTACACTTTATCTTTGTTATTAACGAGCGTTGGGACGCTATCATTAAGATTAAGTCAATTTGCTAAAATGAAATTTTGACAAAAAAGGGTAAAACATATTTTGTGATGTTTATTAGATCATTTAGCTGGAACTCATAAATTAAAGATGAGGTATAAATAAGTTTCCGATAAAATAATTCGTTCCATTGTTGCGTTTATAAATACTTTGGTAATAATTTTTGATAGATTGGATTTCGTAACATAGAAGGAATTTCCTTACTTGCTATCTGCAAACTCCCCGCGGTGTAAACGATTAAAAAACAGACAAACTTCAAAAACATGATGACAATTTCAAAAATTGTGCTTGTTAAAAGTCTATCTGTTATTTTAATTTAATTAAATAATTAATGACCCAAGCAAAATATGATATACTACACAAATCTGTTCGAATTCCGCTTAGTGCTCAGGTAACACACATTTAAATACTTAACCATATACATTCACATTTAAACCATATAACCATATAACATTTTAACCATATACATTCACATGTTACTCATGAGTTAAATCACGTTCTTCATGCTAAAATCTTAATCGACAGAAAATACGCCTTCAATAGATTTAACAGCTATATAATGATACCAAATTTTAACAAGTTGTGTAATAGCGGAAATAAGTATATAAGAACATCCACACATCACACAAACACACACCGACTAAATATATATATATATTTATTTATATATGTGTATGCTATTAATCATAACCATACCGCCTGTAGGTTTGAAGAAATTCAACAACATAAGCCGACATGTTTTCAAAAAATTTGAAACATCATTTGTTTCGACATTTACTAGAGAAGCAATTGAAGTTCTGAAGTTATTCAATAGAAGCACTTCACTAATCCTTGGATACAGATGCAGATGCAAATACATAACAATAACCATACTGTGAATAATTTATTTTTAATGTTCGTTTTGACTTATTTTTATTTCTAGTGGTGCAAAGATAACTTTGTGCAAATACAGGAATTGCGTTTGTGCATGCTTGTTTTAAATAAATGTATGCATATTGCAACTTAAAATGTTCAACGAATAGGTATGGCAACGACTGCTTGAACAGCCAACAGGTAAACAATTATAGCCATCAACAGAGCGTAACTAATTGTTTTGGCTGTACGGTTATAACGTCGATAAACATTTGAATAATATAAATAAAAATAAATACTTGTTTAAATACGGTGATAACGTCGATAAACATTTGAATAATATAAATAAAAATAAATACTTGTTTTGCTCTGAATGCACTTAGTAAACCGTTAAGGATTTATTTGTTACCACCTAACTCACAATGTACTAGCTTTCAGGTAACAGGTAAGTGCGTACCTGCTATCTTAAGACTGGTACATCTTACATAAATATTAACATCACTATTATAGTGATTTATTGAGCGCCAAACGCAAAGTTACCTTGGAGGGTCTCGGAGCCTGGAACTGGATACGCAAACAGAAAGTTTTGAGTTTACCGACAAAGATTTGATGTTTCTAAGTTTAGGTTGTAGTTGTATTCTGAAAACCGCGCTTTGCAAATTTTTATTTTAGTATAGATTTTTATTATTTTATTCTTTAAAAAATCGCAGAAATCTTACAACCATATACATAGAATACAACATGCAAGTCAGTAATAAAAAATGATAACGGAATCGTAACGGAAATTAAATAACGGAGTAAGAAGGTTCAAGCATGGAAAATAAAATAATGATTTAAGAAACTTAATTAAGTATTTATTTAATATAAAAAATAATAATGAATAGATATTGTATTTATTATAACGTTGTATGTCGTATGTTATAGGTATAATGATGAGATTGAGAAAATTGAGAAAAGAGAACGAATGTGGAGATGACTTCATGACGTCTACGATGAGAAATGAAATTTTATAAATCAGTGGAGTAATTTAAACATCAATGCGCGATTGTATTTGGAGCCAATAAAGTTTTTTGAAAAGGGTTGATGACCAAATTGTGGTCACAATTTTGGAACCACATTTAAACCTAAAAAAAGTTAAGCCGGTTTGTTCTGTTTGTACAGGAAAACTCCAGCGGATAATCGATTACAGCGTAAAAATACAGTATAATGACATAACTGCTTCCGGATCAACGTTCAAATCATACGCTTCATTTCACTTCCAATGTGTAACTCAAAAAATAACAGAAATAGGTTAGATTACACAAACTACGTTCTATACATATATAAAAATTACACATTTTATTCTACATATATGAATTACTGATTACACCTCTTGCTAGCGTAGCGTGTGCGTTAAGGAACTTTCTAACTTTCTCCGTCGCTAACTTCCAGGCTGTTTTGTTTTGGTGAGCGGTTCATTTCATATTCACCTCGCGCGATGGCTGGCGACGACGACTTCATCGGTTTTAAGCCGCCTCTATACAAACAAAGGAATGAAAAAATTGTAGAAATTGTTAAATCATTTAAAGATCTTACTAAGGTATGTTTTAAAATAATTTGTGATTTATGTAATTGTAAGTAATGGTAATCGATGATGATAATTAATGATTAATCGTAATGATAATCTGTACTACAGTAGTAGTAGATTCTGTAGTAAATAAGTAAAGTAATGTATTTTATGTAATCATCACATTGTGAGTAAAGGTAATTAATCTTGGCAAGATTATCTTACTCTTAGTCTTACACGTTACATTACATCACACATACTGACTGATTGCGTGTGAGTGACAGTGTGCAAACCTCTTCTTTGCACTATCACTGGGATGAAATGAATGATGAATTTATAATTTTATATGTCATTAGTGAGTTTCTAATAACATAGTGCATAAGATAAGGATATCAGTCTGAATTTTCTTTACATTCACATCTAATCTAGATCTAGGTCACAAATGTGCTTCTCCTATCTAATTGATCTGTTTTGTATTTTAATTTTACAAACCAAAAAATTGTATATTATAAATTTCATAAATGTAGTAAGGTAAAATATTACTGTTGAATTACTAATTGCTAAGATTCAATAAAAATTAATTGCTTTTATAACCTAACATTTTATTTTAACTTAGCTAATTATTTTTATAAATGACAAATTAGATTATAGATCTTGGATGTGGTGAATGTAGATTGTTAAGAAGTGTCAAGAAATTGGACAGAATTGAACAAATAATTGGAATTGATTGCAATAAGGAGATACTAGAAGATAATTTTTACTCACTTAAGCCTTTGAATTTTCAGTACTTGATACCAAGGAGCAATCCTCTTACCATCAACATTTTTCATGCTGATTTTTTAAAAACCGATCTGTCACACCTCCGAAGCTCAAATCAAGCAGTCATTTTGTCCGAAGTGTAAGCTGGTTGATAAATAATACAATGCTTAGTTATCATTTTTTTTCTATTAATGTTATTTGAAGGATAGAACATTTGAATGAAAATGACTTGCCCAGACTTGTCAAGGTAATTTTTTATGAAATTAACCCTGATATAGTATTGATTTCAACACCAAATGCAGATTTCAATATTTGTTTCAACTTTAATAAAAGTGGAATAAAGTTTCGGCACTTTGATCACAAGTTTGAATGGACAAGAGCAGAATTTTCCAATTGGTAATTAATTTTTTTCAAATAAAACATTGTTTAACCGTTGGAACATGTTGAAGGTGTAATGGCATTGTTTCAAGATATGCTTACAACGTTGTATATGATGGAGTTGGTCTTCCTCCTGTTAATCATGTCAGTGTTGGTTACTGCACTCAAATTGCAATATTCAAAAAGATTTTTATTTGTGAAAACTCTCCTGCAAAACTCCCTAAAATTTCTGGCAACTTAGAAATGGTATGTTATTTTTATTAAAAATATGGTGTGCTATTTGTTTAAAAATATGGTATATTGTAATTATTTTTATTAAATTTATATCAACCAATTTCGAAATTTATGTAAAGGTTGGCGAAATAATTTTTCCTCATATAAAAAATGAAAATCCAATTTCAAATGAAGAAAGCATTAAAAATGATATCTGTTATACTATATATCAAACAGTGAATTTGTTACTGAAGTCAGATGAAGATAATGGTAATTTTCATATTTTTAATAAACATTTTTTTCTTATTTATTATAACTTATAGAGATCTAAGTTTCTTACTTTATATAATTATTTGGTTAAACAGATCAATTAGGTAGGGTCAAAAAATGAAATTAATGACATCCTTTGTAACTGCTTATCTAATTGTACTAAATGTTTTTCATATTCCAACTTATGCAGAATGCAAAAATGGATATGTTGATGACGATGTCGTTTATGTTTCTTTGGATTATTTAACTGAATGCAAATATTTAAAAAAGTATTTCCACAACAACTTCTCAAGTTTAAGGTACTTAATTTAATTTATCATATGATTGTTTATTTCAATAGAGACAACACGTATTTGTTGGCTATGTTCTTTGTTGAGACAGTTGTTTTTTTTTCTAGTTTTAGATTGAGAACTTTATATCTACTTCTCAAATTTTGAGAAAGTATATGTTTCGACTAATTTAGAAGACATCATACCCTTCAAGAAGCAAATTAAACATTTTTATTTGAACAGGTATTTATTAAAAACAACCGTTTAATAATTTATTTTTATAAGATAAAGTAATAATACATAGTGTAATTGCAAAAAATAGGAATCAATCAATCAATTGTGAAGTGCCATTTTCGCTATGTTCAACAGCAATGAATTTTACAAACAGATGGATATTGAGATCCGTTTCCACACAATTCTTAAGTGATGGAGAAGTAGTTAGAGAAGAAGGTAGATGGTTCCAGAGAAAAGGGCTAAAAAGAGCAAACTTAGATTTAGCAAAAGAGTGTTTAACACGAGTTAAAAAGAAGTGAGAACAAGAAGGTGATCCTAATCCGGGACGTTTAGGTTCAATTAATATATTTGATAATTACTTAGAAAATAATTAAGATTGAGACTGATACATTAACGTATAAATTTTAAAAATTATTCTATATGTTATAGGCAGCCAGGAGAACAAGATATTTAGATATATGAAAGAAGATAGGGGCACGAGTAACTAGACGAGCAGCAGAGTTAAAAGCTTTACTTGAAGGATAGAGTGTAGAATCTGGAAGACCATAATAGAGCAAGTTAACATTGTATAATATGTATGTACCTTCATTTTATGTATATGGCAAAAAGTATAATATGTAAAACAGTAATGTAAAAATGTAACTGACAGTTGGCTAAGTTCAACCAATACTATATTAAGTTTGTCGTTTATTTCTTTTAACTTTTATAAATTTTGTTAGTTGTAGAGAAATTGTTTTCGTTCCATAGAAACAGTTTTTTATGTACAATTCCAAGGGACAAAAAATGTTCGTTATATTGAGATTTTCCTTGTACAGAAGTTCGTTATAAGGAGGTCTAACTGTATTAAGAATGAACTTTCATAATCTTTGTTAAGAAAGGAAATATTTTTGTGAGACTAAATTGCTGAATTTTATTAGATCGTTATAAATTGTGTTTGATAATTTTTTAGGGATTTCCTCTTAAAAATGGATCACAAAATTTTGGATGATAAGTTCGTGGTGGTAGATAATCGTAACTCTGAATTTTGTACATTAACCGAATGCGAAGACCATATTTTGGAAAATTGTGATATTATCAATGCTACAGATAATAAAACACAGCAGCTAGAAGATTGGAATTAAATTTATCACTGGCAACGTTCACAAAAGTAAAATATTAATTGATGCACTGACGATAGCCACAAAATTATTTTTTATGAGATATTCTTATCGTTCAGTATGATTGACTACATAAACGTACATTATCATTTGCTATTTGTTCAACGTGTCCAAAAATCGATTATGTTGTGGGAAGAAAATGTCTCAAATACCCTAAATATATATATATATATATATATATATATATGTGTGTGTGTGTGTGTGTGTGTGTGTGTGTGTTATATGTACATGTTTGTGTGCTTATATATTACATTAATTAATTAACATTATACAACATAATCAATTTATATTCTACAAAATGTTATTGACTGAAACGAACGAGCAAATACAAAAGAACAGAAAGTTTTATTAAAATATTTGATATGATGCTCCTTGAATGTGAACATAGCCTTGTGTTTTTTCGAAGAGCTAGGCAGCTTTGCTGATACCCAACAACTGTCATTCTGTCAAATCATTTGTAAATTTCAAAACATTAGTTCAGGTCAGACATCGGTTAAGATATTTATTTCTTTACTCGCTTATATTTCTCAACTGATTTCATTAATTGATTTGATAATTTTAATCGTGATGGGCTAATCTAAAAATAAAATTTAATAAATGTGCATGTATGTTGAGATAAACTTGCATAGAATTTCAGCGTATGAATTGAAGTAAAGCAATAGAACTTCACGTTAACCAGTAAGCATATAACGCCATTGTTTTAACTTAACATTGCTATTAGGCGCAGCTATATTCAAAATATAATTGGCCCACAGTTCCACGCTTTATTAACTTTTATGTCGCGTTTGATTTTCTTACATCAAATTTGGTAAGTATAAAATTTGATAAGTATAAAATTTACAGTTTAATGAAAACTTACATTAATTCACTATGTGATGACCAGGCGTGGCTTTTTAACGTCCATGTGAATAACACAAAGGTTTCGTTTATGGGACTCAATTTATTAAATATGGCTCCCTGGAATGATTAAGCTTAAATAGCAAGTCAAATATTACTGATATTTTAGAATTTTTATTTATAAAAAAGGTTAATAAGAAAATTTAAAGAATGCTTTGAATTATTTTCTTCAATGAAAACATTATTAATGAGAAAATGAAAACAGTCTTTTTTTTTATACAACTATCAGTTTGATATATTATGTCATTTAAAAAAGGTTAAAAAATTTAAGTGCATCTGTGTTGAGATAAACTTGCATGGAATTTCAGCGTATGAATTGAAGTAGAGCAAAAGAACTTCACGTTAACCTCCTATTATCTTACCTGATTCTAAAACTCTTCATGTCTCTCATAAGTTTCGTAGTCTAGGTTTTATCTTTGATTCTACTATGTCTCTCTCTTCTCAGATTAATAGTGTTGCTAGAAGTTCTTACTTTCATCTACGTAGAATAAAAAAACTTTTGCCTTTTCTTGATGATCATACTCTTCTCCTTCTTGTTACTTCGTTAGTCTTATCTAGGATTGATTATTGTAACTCGCTCTACTATGGTCTTCCTGACTCTATACTCTATCCTTTAAGTAAAGCTTTTAACTCTGCTGCCCGTCTAGTTGCTCGTGTCCCTTTCTTTTCTCATATATCTCCATATCTTGTTCGCTTGCACTGGCTACCTATAAAATATAGAATAATTTTTAAAATTTGCACGTTCATGTGTAAGTCTCAATCTAAATTATTTCCTAAGTATTTATCTCCTAAGTATTTATCAGATATATTAATTGAACCTAAACGCCCCGGTTTACAATTGTCTTCTTATTCTCACTTCTTCTAAACTCGTGTTAAACACTCTTGCCAAATCTGCTTTTGCTTTTTCTGGTCCTTTTCTCTGGAACTCTCTACCTACTTCTCTGACTACTTCTCCATCACTTGCGAAGTTCAGAGCGGATCTCAAGACCCATCTGTTTTCAAAATTCATTGAGGAGCGCTGTTGAACATCGCGGAAATAGCGTTTTATAAGCTGATTGATTGATTGATTGATTGATTGATTGATTGATTGATTGATTGATTGATTGATTGATTGATTGATTGATTGATTGATTGATTGATAAACATATAACGCCATTGTCTTAACTTAATCGTCCACAAATGTCATCAGCCTATAGGTTCCTTGATAAAATATAAAAAATGTACAACGCCAACGCCGTTATCGCTACCAAATGGAACTTGAAGGGAAAAGAATGCGATAGGGTTATAATTCCTCTGTTCGGTTTAATGACATTTTAAAAAATGTTTTTAACTTTTAGAAATGTGCGAAATTCACTGCCTTACGGCTTTAATCAGCAAATTTTACCTTTAAACTAAAGTTGAAGGTTATATGTCTGTTTACATTCTTCCTAGGTTCAGAGTGTCGGATTGAAACTCCTAGCGATTAAAAAGACTAATAAATAAAACACTACGAAATAAGGAGTTGATTTGTGCGGGCTTTATAAGAAACTGCGATAACTATTCTGATAGGTATTCGGGCTGCTGATGAGTCCCCGGTAGGGAGGAAACACGTGTCCAGCCTGTCCAAACGAATACTATTCTTTTCTTCTCCCGCTCACTGCTCTTCTGGTTCGGTGTTCTCATCATCAAACGCAACCCCAACAAGAGCAAGCAACGACAAAGCATTCTTAAATAACATGCCAAACGACGATAGGCCTGGATCTTTTGTCATTCAAACCCGGTCACTGCACGCACCGCGAAACAGCGCCAGGCGACTTTAACCAGTAGGCCACATGCCGCCCAATCGAACTGGGAGCGTTAATTATTTTATGTATAATGTCTTGCCAGTCATCTGAGGCCGCGCAATTTGGTTTGTTATCTCTGAACGTCAATGCTGTCGTGGCTTCCAGTAAAGTTCATAATGTGAAGAATACAATAGGGCAACACCAACAAAATTAATCCGATATTTTATTGAAAGACAAAACTTTTTTGTGGATGTCACTGCATTTCGAATGAACGGCATTTTGTTAACTTTCGATACAAATAAGTTAAAATAAACTTTCGCAATAGAATATAATTCCATTGGGCCTAGATAAGCGGTTAAGCCCATTAACAGGTGCTACACTTTATTGACTTTTATAATATTTATGACTTTACTTACACGAAGCATTAAAAACACAAGTGTTTTTATAAGTGGTCTGAAAATATATTACAATACAATATTTTATTTTACTTCCAAAAAATAAATATACTGTATCGAAGAGTTTTTTAATTTTCCAAATTAAAAACTGTAAATATGATAAGTAATTTTGTAATAATAATTACAACTAAAGTCAATGCAAAATACTTTTTGTGGCCCTAGTCTTCTTTTTGGCCCTAAAGCACGTGCCTTGTTTGTCTAATGATTAAAACGGCACTGAGCTGAGTGTTGGTATCAGTCGGTAGTATCGAAGTTTTTGCGGTAAATATACATTGTTGGATATACAACAGCTTTGTCAATCTTTCATTAAAAAATAAATATTAAATTGTACCGGTGTAATAAATACTCAACGCTCGTGTAAACCTATAACTGAAATCAAATCAATAATATCACTCATTAACATAATTTTTTGCTAGCTATTATCATCATACTATTAACTTCATGGATATATATCCATGATTAGCTTACCTCTTTTTGATACTTTTTTTATTTTTGTTTCTTATTAACTTTGCTTTTCAATTATCTATTTTTTGTTCCTATATAACTACTTCCAAACTATACATTTCGTTCACCTGTTTTTTTCCTGTAATTTGTATTACTTTTTTGTTTTTCATTTTAACATTATTTTCCTTTTTTACATTATATTGCATTTATATCTTGCTTGTTGTAACAATCTGTCAGTGTTTAAATTTTTTAAATTAACATATATTATTAACGGACGCACGTCGTAATTAAAAAACAATTGTTTTGACAAAATAATCAAAATTGTTCGTACTTCGTGATTTCCCAGGCAATCTCCTGTAACGACTCTTTTGTCTAAGCTTGTGAAAGTGCCAAAGCTTATGTTATCAGCGCCTAATGGTCTCATTACAGAGAAAAAGCTTTGAAGGACATCTTGAGATTTTGTCCATATTTGAACTAAAAAGAATTAAGTGTCTTTTTTGTAACAAATGCCAATAAGGATCACTAATTTTCGACACAATATACGTACCGGTTAAAAGCGTTTTCGTTCTCAGACACGTTCTGACAACATGTGGATGCCAATGGCATAAATCTATCGAGTCGTTTATGTAATTATAAACATTTTTTTGCGATTCTAACTGTCCGATTAAGCACTCTTCGTAGCTAATTTTAATCACAGAAACTAACTGGTAAAAAATTGTAAACAAAGAAAATAACCGTACAAATTTTGTTACAAAACATCTAGGAATGATCAACATGTCAAATTGGGAAATAGAAAATGTATTCGCAAAAAACTACTGTAAAAATTGTGCTACAAAACATAAGAATGATCTAAACGTCAAATTTGAAAATATAAAATGTAATTACAAAATAACTATTCCACCGATAATTTTTCAACAAATTTTGAATTTGAGTCATTTTTAAGTTTGGTATTTACTTTTAACCTAGCATTCATGATTTTTGTTTTTATTTCTGGAATAGAGCTTTTGTCACAATGTTTGAGTGCGTTTTCGTATTTTGTGGCGGCTATTTCGTAATTGTTTTGAAGAAAATAAACTTCTCCTATGTTGTAATAAATTATTGATAGATGAGCTTCTTTTGCATTTTTTAATGACAATTCCAAATATTCCAAAGCTAAATCTAGTTCCTTTCGATGAATTGAAAGAACTCCTATGTCATTGTACATAACAGATAACTGTGGATTTTCGTGGTCAAGAAGCTTTTCGGCGATTGCTAAAGATTTTTTTAAAGACAATAATGAGTCTGAAAATCTTTTAACATAAAAAAGATATTTCCCGTAAGAGTCCAAAGACATTCCATAAAGTGCTAAAGTATCGATACTAACGGCATCATTTTCACCGTTCGTCTTTTTTTCTAATATATCAAGACAGTATTTATAACCAAGTTCAGCTAAATCATATTCTCCTTGAACTACATAAATCATTGACAGTTTGAGAGAAATTTCTAAAATGGAGTCATCGTCTGGTGCAAACTTTTGTACATTTATTAATTCTTGCATGGTTTCAAGGTATAGTCGTTGGGCTTTGTCGAACTTTTGTTCCGCGAATGCTAAATCGGCCATTGAGTCTAACACATATGATTTTGCTTGACTTATTTCGGTTTCATCAACGTTGACACTTTTAGAATGATTATGAATAAGGGCCAAAGCTTTGTGGTATGTGTCTTCTGAATCTTTAAATTCTTTTTTATGCTGCTGAAGCTTGCCTACTTTTATCAAGTCGACAATTTGTTTGTAAAACGGTTTTGTGTTGATGTCATCTTTAGATCTCAAAGATAACCCTGAAAATGATCCCAGAAGGAAAGCATTCTTCAACAAAAACTGCTTCTCTGAATTCAACCTTGATAAGAATAAAGTTTTACGTTTGACTTTTATAAACAAGATTTTAATTTCAGTTCTCAAATTAAAAATAAAAAAATATTTAGCTTTTTCATTAGTACCGGATTTGATGGTCTGAAGGCTTTTATTTATTTTCAGATTAAAAAAGCAACTTATTTCACGTCAATTTTTTACAATTTTATTGCCAACCTATAAAATTATTCCAAAAAAGACGTAACAATTTAACTACGTCAAATTACTGCGTTGCAATAGATTTATTTTTCTATATATCATTGTCGCAAACTGATCAATTATGTTATTCAAATCTGTCATTTCCAATTATGTTTCTCTTTCAACACTGAAAAGAGCAAAATCACTGGGACGATCTCGTCCCAATGATGTACGCAGATACGATAAAACAAGCTTCAATTTGCTGAATGATCGCTCACAGCTTGCAATTGAAACTGCTATTGTCAATAAAATTTTTGATTTCGATCGTTTATTTTGACATGTAAAGTTTTTCGGTAAATAAATAATTTTTTTTGCTTATGATAAAATTTTCACTCTCGTGAAAATTTTGTCAGCCTCATTTTGGCGCCCGAATACTTATGTACTCTCCGCCTCCTCCTCCAGCTACGCCTCTGGACTGAACCAATGAGATGCAAAACAAAATTAGAAAGTATTGACGTCGCCTATTTCAGTGAACAACGATTTGGGAGTGGTAATCAGTCAACCTGAAGCTACAAACAGTTCTATTTGAAGCTGCTGTTTCATTTGCTGCTATCACATTTGGAGCGTATTACAAATCTTTTTTCTTTAAAACATGCTCCAAAAATGCAAAAAGAAATGACTGCGGCGATTTTATTACTATTTTGTTGCATATCTTCCACAAGCCTAGATGCTTGTCATTAGAACAAACGGCTGAGCCCGAAAGATACTAAATCGGATTAGAAAACAGGGCTTTGGAGCAAGCACTTTTTTGAATTGCTCCGCTCCAGCTCCGCTCCGGCATAAAAAAAAGTTTGCTCCGCTCCGCTCCGTGCTCCGAGGCGGGAGTGTGTTTTAGAATCAATTAACACAAATTTTTTCAAATATTTTTTTAATCAATCAATTGATTGATTTTTAGTACCACTTTCGTAACGTATAGTTAAATTGATGAAATATACAAAAAATTAAGAAAGTACAGGTTCTAAAAATAAAAATGATACACCATACAGACACAAGATAATCAAGTTAAGTCAATAATTCAATCATTCATTCTAATAAACAAAATAGCGGAAAGCAAATCTTCTTTCATCGATTGTCTGTTATCACTTAGTATTAATTTCAAAGCTGAAAATAATCTTTCAACGCTGGCTTGTGATGTTGGCAAACTTGCAGCTATTCTGCTTGACTGTCTGATTCGATCTGGATAATGTGCAATGGCTTCGAAGACATTCACCTTTATTCTTCCAACATCCTCAATAGCTTTACAGTCCTCTTCAAAATGCCTTTGTATTTCACAATCATTTTCAATGTGTGATTTCATAGAAATTTTGCGTGTGTTTTCTCTTCTATCTAGCTCATTTTCAAAATCATCATCATCATCTTCAGAGATAAAATTTAAATCACATGTTGGCTGGGACACATTAACAGATGTTGACTCTTTTGCTGAATCAAATACTTTTTTTCTTTTTAATCGCAATTGAATATCAGCCAAACCTTCTCTGGCTTTGATTTTGTCTGATTTATTCAATAAGATTCTGTATCTAGCATCAACATACACTCCAGCAAGAAAATGTGTGTTGTGTAAAAGCTTTTCTTTCCGCTTTCTCATAGAAGATAAAATTCCTAGCGCAACATATTCTCCATTTTCTTCCAAACATTTTTCAAGTTTACACCACTCCTTCATAAACATACCTGGAGTAAGATCAGCAGCTTGAAGGGCAACTGTAGTGATATTAGGTTTCTCCAAAACATCTCTGATATTTTTTACTTCATTCCATTCATCTTTGCTAAGTTCTAAATCTTTTGTTCCTGCAGCAGCTACAACTTGTTCGCAATAGTCTTTGAAAAACAGAAGACGATCAAGCATTGCATATGTTGAACCCCATCTTGTTACTGTATCTAAAGATTGTGTTTTTCCATACATTTTCAATAAAATACTACGGATTGTTGGTGTTCGTAATTTTACTACAACTTGCCTAATTCTTCCTAGAATTTTTGTTACTCGTTCATTTTTTAATCCATCCCANATGGCCAGTTGAAGAGTATGAATCCCACACCTCATTAATTGAATGTTTGTGTCTTCATTAACCCACTGTGGT
>NW_008703570.1:7616495-7658582 GCF_000326865.2 Helobdella robusta | reverse complement strand
CTGCTGTGGTTATTACCAAATGTCGAACCGCATCATGCCCCATTGATACACCGAGTTTTTTTGCCATTTCACCAACAATTTTTTGAAATCCTTTGTTTTTTAATGTAAATGAAGTAAATGGAACCATACTCAAACAAATCATCTCAACAAGTCCTTCTTGAAAAGTACTTGCATCCATAGTGATTGTAACTTTTGATGATGTAAAATATGTGCTCATGTTTTCTTGTACAGTTTTTATTTTTTTTTTAGATGGCGTGGCATCATTTTCATTACCACGTTTTTTATCTGAGGCAGCTTTATCGTTTTCATCTTTTTGTTTTACTAACTCATCATAGATTTTAGGATGATTACGTTTCACATGACGCCAAAGATTAAACTTTTTTGACACACTTGTTCCCATTGCCTGAAAATTGCATTGCACATCATCATTTTTTAGCTTACATCTAGCTGACTTTTTTTGTCCATTTTCTTCTTCAAACTCAAATATATTTTCCAGATCATTTTTCAAAAAGCGACTATCGATTATAGGTGATTGACACAAATTTTGGTTAGAAGTCATATCCGGACCTAATTTAATTTTAATTAAAAATTTAAATTTTGTTAAGAAGTAATGTATTGCTTTTTAAATTAAAAATTATATTATTTAAAAAATTCTCATAAGAATCTTACCTTTGATGTGCGATTACGAATTTACGATTGCAGAAAAAAAGATTAGTGAAAAAGTCAACTAGTGTTTACGAATGGCGTACAAAAGGAAGCCATTGCTTTGCTATGAAAGATTCTAAATATCATAACAAAAAAAATTTTTTGAGTTGAACTAAAAGATACAAAATATTAAAAAATAATATTTTTTTTATTTTTTAACTAAATAATTTTTTTTATTATTGGAGCATGGAGCACTTAAAATTTGTGTGCTCCGGCTCCGCTCACGCTCCGACCAAAATATGGTTGCTCCGATTGCTCCGCGCTCCAGCTCCGCTCCAAAGCCCTGTTAGAAAATATCAAAGTTTAGCTAGAAATTACACCAAATTGGTGTTGTGAACATTTTATATCCGAGTGATTTTTATTCAGTGAATTTACGCGGAAACGAATAACTGCAATCGACCTGATCGTTAACCATTTGTGAGAAATTTACTTTTAGTCTTTTGTTAATTAAAATTTAATTGAGGAGTACGGAGTGTTACGGAAAAGCATAGAAAATAGGAAAGGCGGGTTAAAATATTTGCACATTTTTACCTGAAAAAAGAGAGTTTTGGCCCTTTGAAGGTGTTATTTATAAAATTAAATTTCAATTGTAATCGCGGACGATTTCGAACAAAGGCATCCGTCTTCAAAGCAACTCTGGACCACCGAAAAAGCAGAGCGAACATAGCGAAGTGACGTTGATAATTTTTCGATTCAGTAAGGATGTACAAGTTATTAGCAAAACGACAATGGTAAAATCATATTAGAATGATTTTATGTGCATTAAAAATTAACGGTTAAAAGTGAAAAAAGCGTGAACGCGAACCCAAAAATAACATTCCCTTTTCTTTTCCATTTTTGTTCACCAAAACTAAAATTTTTTCAAAATTATTAAGGTTGTTCAATTTTATAATAGCTATTTATTTTTTATAAAAATAAATATTTAATTGAAAACAGCACTTCTTAAATAAAAATGCCTTATAATTTCTTTGGCTGTGCTAGGGGTAAAGGTAGGTTCTGATTCTCACTTGGGGACCATTACTGTTCTGGATACAACCTTTGTGTAAGATAATGCTAAAATGGTCTTGTACGCTGCCACGGCCGAAAAACCGAGATGATCGTTGTAATATAGCAAAAAATTTCAGCGTTTTTTCTGCATTACTACATTTTCAGATTAAATTATCGATTGCCTTCACGTACAATTAATTACTAAAAAATTAATTTGTGTATAATATTTTTAATTGTTATTCTTACTCCAGTTTGTCGGTTAAAAGTCTAATATTTTTAATATTTGTTGAAATTTAATGAGTTAGCTACCAGCACTGCTAATGTAAGGTTGAATTACTGATGTTTTCCACGGCAAATTTGTAAGACCGACATTTTAACGTCAACGTTCTTGGTAAAATAAAATAAAATACTGATAAACTGATTCTACCGCTGAATTCTGTAAAATCTTGCTGATGTCAAGAGTGTCCAACCATCGGACAATTAATACCACCTCCCAATCAGACATCTAGAACATATAATCGTTGTCAGTATTCATTACCAGTTGAGAATCATACTTTCATGCTTTTGCTTGGTAAATAATTTCAAGGTTTTTATATATGATGTGTTACATTCTCTGAAAAATTATTCTTTTTTGATAAATAAAATGCAAAACTCATAGCCTTTCCGATCCTAGAGAAAACGACTTATAAAAAAGCAAAAACAGATTTAGTGCAAAAGTTTAGCAGGAATTTAAAAAATTGAGCGGGTGATTATTTTGGACCGGAAATATGTTATCTGATAAATACTTATGGAATAATTTAGTTTGAGATTTGTACATTGCAAATTTTTTAAATTATTCTTCATTTTCATGGGTAGCCAGTTTAGGGAAAGATTTGGAGATATGTTTTCCTATCAACGTACAACCTTATAGTAAATGCGATCAAGCATTATTGCAGCTAGAGAGTGATTCTAATCAATTTTCAATTATTTTCGTGGCATTGTTGTGGTCTGATTGTACATCACTCAACTAGATTGAAAAAATAAACAAAAAATAAGTATGAGTAAGAATCATCAAATCTCTTGGTTGTTATGTTACAGCGGCATTCATCTTTAAATTGATGCTATATAAATATCTTGAATTATTGCAGAATTATTGAAAATATTGCCTAAGTTTAATTATATTAAATTGTTATTAAATCGACAAGAATAATACAAACACATAAATTTGAGGTTTTGGATATTTATATTAAATTTCATTCTTCGGTGAAATCGTTCCGGGTATCGTCGAATTTGGGATTTTGTAACCATGATCTTTCTGTTTAAAAATTCTTCATTTTTAAGTTTTGAATTAAATTAAAATCATTTTCGGCAGAATAAATAAAATTTGTTTAAAAACAATCTTGTCATAAAGATTCAAATGATCGTTAATAATTTCATGAGCGCTTAGAGAACCTTTTTTGCAATTAAAATAAATATAGCATGTAGCTTTATTTATATAAAAAAAAACATTGTAGCATGTTTTTGTATATATAATATATTTATAATATATATATACTCTCGAAACAAAACAATGCAAATTATAAATAAAAACACAAATTACAGAAAGCGATGTAGAAGTGACTACACAGACCCTAATTGAACTACCCTTTAACAAGAAAAAATAGCATTTAATCTATCTACACAGCTTCCCGCCACGCTCACAGTCGTGCATGTTCAATGCAATCATTTCATTATAACAGTAGGTACTTGTAATTAAGATATTGTGCACATGCATACACGCGTGCTGAATTTGGTCTACAATTCAACGAGGCTAAATCAGCGATTGACTGATTAAACTCTAATCTAAAGTTCAATGACAACCTAGAAAATGAATGTTTGATACAGGATGTAAGGTGAGTAGCCTGATATGTAAAAACGGTTATTGTAATAAAGAGAGTGAATGAAAAAACCAGAATGAAAAAATTGAAATAAACGGTTATTGGATAGATGAATGAAATTAAAATAAACAAATTCAACAAGAATTGATGTAAGGTTTCATTTACTCTACATTTATTCACGTGTTTACACAAACAATACAAAATATAATAGCGATATTTGGTTACCAGGTAAGAACACGCACATGTAAGTTTGCCTGTATTCACGTACTGTCACAATAAGTACGTAAAATTAATAGATGAGAGTAATTAAATAAATGTTAAAATAAAATTAACGATATAAACGATGAAAAACGTACACTGTGCCGTGTTAATCAAAAGAAAGAGTAGTGATCCAAATAGGATAAATAACGGCTCAGCTGAGACTTGAATGCGTTTAGAATGTTAAATTGTTTATTTCTTTTATAGAGTTAGAAAATGGTTAGAAACAAAGTTTAACCAGATTTTAGGCCTAGTAACGGAGAGGCCGTTGGAGATAAGTTTCAAACCAATAAATAGAGTATAAAAAATGCAAGGATTTCGTTAAAAGAGATTTTGACAGCGTCATTAAAGATAAAAAACAGTTGTTAAACACTCTTATGCAAAATCTGCGTTTGATTTTTCTGGCCCTTTTTTTTGAAACTCTTTACCTCCTTTTCTAACTATTTCTCCGTCACTTACGAAGTTCATAGCCGATTTCAAGACCGGTCTGTTTTTGAAATTCATTGAGAAGCGCTGTTTAACATCGCGGAAATGGTGCTTCACAAACTAATTGATTGGTTGGTTGGTTAATTGATTGATTAAATATTTTTAGAGTCTTAAGCTAAATCTGCCTTTGCTTTTTTTGAGCTTTACCTTCTGGAACTTTTTACCTTCTATACTTTTTAATATTCATAACGGATCTCAAGACCTATCTGTTTGCGAAATTCATTAAGGCGTGCTGTTGAATATCGCAGAAAACGGCAGTTTAGAAGTAAATTTATTGATTGATTGATAAGCACTAAGCTAAAAACTTACTTTTAATTGCAAAAATCGATTTTATTTGACTCACTTTTTCTTAACTCTCTACCTCCTTCTTTGAATACTTTTTCATCACTTACGAAATTCAGGGTGGATCTCAAGACCCACCTGTTTGCAAAATTCATTGAGGAGCGCTGTTGAACATCACGGAAATAGCGCTTTATAAACTGATTGATTGATTGATTGAACAACCGACTGGTAATTCTGTTTTATTTTTTCAGTTTTAAAACAGTCAAATGAAATTAAATTAAAAATATTCAATCTCGAAAAAATCATGTGACATTATTTTGTTGCAGTACCTGCCATATATTCATATAATATTACCGCATAAAATATATATATATATAATTAATAATACAATATTCATATATTTTTATGCGGAATCTACTACAGTCTGTTACGACATTGTATTATTATTCTATTCTATATCTAAAGTAGCCATATATATATATATATATATATAGAGAGAGAGTATATACATTCTATATATATATATATATATGAAATATTCTATATATATAATAGTAGCTTATATATATGTAAATATAAATAAATATGTATATACTTATATATGTATAATAGTATAACAATAATAATAATGTTGATGATGATGATGATGATAATGATGATGATATCGACATGGTAGTCATTGCTGTGTATCTGCGTATAAAAAAGAGAGACGTTCTGCGGTGCTTACTTCGCAAGACGTGAGACGAGATGGAGTCGTCCCACCGCAGTTTTAGATGTTTGTTTTTCTTTTGCGCTTTTATTTTAGTGGAAAAAATTCATGGAAATACCCTGCGAAGGCAAAATCCCTTCAATTTTGAGCAAGATTATGACGAACCGACTTGTGGCTATGAGGTTTTCTTTGTTTTTGTTATTTATAAAACTCAATCAATAGAATAGTATAATTTACATAACACATATATACAGAATACACAATACAATATTACATTCATTAATAAGAAATATATATTGGATATGATACAATAATATTATTAAAAATTATTATTTGTTGTTCAAACTCAATATTGAATATTGCAGTTAGATGTTTGTTAGTTGAAGTGTTGATTTCTGTTACTTAGTTAGTAATTAAATTAGTTTAGTTAAGAAAAATAATTGTGGCTATATAAATACAGATGCTGGCTATATGGTGTGCATTTTCAACGAATTCATAATTTATTACATGTTACTTATTAAAATAAAATTTTTATTACTAAAATTAATTGAATTTTAATTTTAAATTTAAATAAATAGGAGTAGAGTAGCTAATAAATATAATAAACACAACAGCATACACTTGCTTATAGTTTTTCAAAGTATTGTTTATTTAAATAATAATTATTTATAATTATTTAATTAGCAATGTAACTTGGGTCAGCCGGATATGATAAATGTGCACCTTGTTCCTCACACCCATGACGATGCTGGATGGCTGCAGACTGTTGATGGATACTATTATAACAGTTTACAAGAATTAAATCACATCTCAAATATAAAAATATTTATTTATTTTATTAAATTTATTAAGCTAACTAGATATCTATGATATTGCATTTGTAACTATATATCCCTTTAATTTAATTTTAGAATTTTCACTGTGTGATTCATTTTCTCATTGTTTTATTTTAATGAATTATTTCATATGAGTAAATTGTACTATTGTCATAGCTTTGTATTTTATGTTTCTGAATTGATTTTAAATTTTGATTGTTATTTTTTTTAGCTGTGCAGTACATTTTGGACACTGTCAATTTTGAATTGCATGCTGATCCAACAAAGAAATTTATTTATGTAGAGATGGCTTTTTTCTACAGATGGTGGAATGAGTTATCTGATCATATGAGACATGCCATTAAAAGAACTGTTGACAAAGGTTATCTTTGAATTCAATTAAGTGAGAGGATTGAATTTATAGTTTATGATTTCTAAAAACTTATTTGAAAATTTTCTATCTGTCTATCATCCAGCTTTAACTATTCACATTTTTTTTTCAGCATAACTAGATTATTTGCAGCTGCAATCAGTTCGCTTACCTTTGCAATTACCTCATTTTGAAAAATAATTTAATGAATTTGGCATTAGCTAAAACAGCCACTCTTGTTTGGTAACTTGTACAATCTATTACTTTTTTTTCATTTACACTAAAAATTTTCTACAAAGTGTCAGACGTCCTATTCATCTTTGTCATCATTATAATGTTGTTACAACCACGTTTACTGTGCTTTATTGATACAGGTCAGTTAGAGTTCATATTGGGAGGTTGGAGCATGAACGATGAGGCTTGCACTCATTACTCATCCATCATCGACCAGCACACCATCGGTTTCAAATTTCTTCTTGACACTTTTGGAAAATGTGGAATACCAAAAATTGGCTGGCAAATTGATCCTTTTGGTCATTCCAGAGAACAGGCTTCCATCTTTGCCCAGGTTAATTTTTTAATATATTGGTGTGTTTGCATCTATCAAAAACCGTGGTGATCTTTCTCATTATCATTACTTATTTGAAATTGTTATTAGTTGATAATTGCATTCATTTCATCTTATTTTTTATGAAATAATTTCACATGCAAATGATATTTAATAACTAAGTATGCTCATTGATTTTTGTTTGACTGAGAATGAGTTGCAACAAATTTCCTCTTGATAGATTTTTATCTATTTGATTAATCAAATAAAATTTAATGTATATGTTACTTTCATTTTTTTTTTAAACAAACAAACACAAATAGATATATTTTTTGATGAATTAATAAATGTTTTTCTAATAACAGTTTGGATTTGATGGCTTGTTTTTTGCACGAATTGATTACCAAGATTATGGCGAGAGAATAAAAACAAAGACATTAGAACACATGTGGTTTGCCAGTCCAACTTTAGGTTGCCTTGGTTTCTGCTAGTCAAAATTGTAATCATCTCATTAACATTTAAACCCAATTTTTTTGAGTATTCTAATAGATTCATTTTCTTTATCTTAGTGTGACTTAAACTATACATTCATACCTTTTGCCAATCTTGTCTTGTTATCTCTGGAGACGAATGGTTGTTCTCAACGTTTGTTTACATTATTTTGAGAAGTTTATTTCATCTAGGTGATCAGGCCTCGTTGTTTACTGGGGCTCTTTATGGTATGAGCTACTCTCCACCACCTGGCTACTGTTTCGAATGTGGAGACTCACCAGTCAGGGTACGTCATCTGGTTGATTGGACATAAAATTGATTTCTGATATTATGATACTGAACATGTATATGTAAAGTGTTGGTGTGTGTGCAGTGCATCTATAAGATTTAAACAACAGTTGAAAATAAATTTTCTTACTGTAGATTGAAAAAACTTAAAAAAATTTGCTGTTGCAACAAAAAATTCATCTTTTTTTTGCTTGAGGAGTCATGTCACAGACTGCATTCAAAGCATATCAGAAGAATATTTATGTGCCAAAAATCAAAGATGCCTTGATCTGCATATTTTGTTCTAGTGTCCTGTAACACAGTTTCATCAGGCAGACTGGTTATGTGTGACATGGACAGAGTTGATTGGAAAGAATCTGATAAGCTAAAGATAGGAAATCGTGGCATAATAAAATCTTAATGACCTGATAGAAGTGGCATGTGCCATTTGGAAAAAAACTGATAGACTGCTTCAGTAGTATAATGATGATAACGACGATGATGGTTATATTTGTAAATGTTTATATATTTATATGTACGTACATTTATCTTTTATAAATTCTACATATTTAATGTGTGTAGGTTGAATTAATGAATTAATATTAAATTTTTGTTTGTGGTTTAGCTTTATGATTAAGCAGATGTTTTCCTCTATGATAACTGACTGAATAGCTTTGAAGTTTTACGTATATATATATATATATATATATATATATATATATATATATATATATATATATATATATATACACACATATATATATATATATATTATCAATGTGTTTACAAGTCATTTCTAAACTGTTCACATGCTGGTTTGTTTCGAAAGGTTAATATATCGTGCATGATTTTTTTAATTTTTGTTGTTGTTTATTTTATAACTTTTCAATAAACTTGAGGCATAGATTTTCAGATTTTAATCTGAATCACGCATTCCTAAATAAGTACAAAAACCAAAAATTGAAAACTGAAAATTTCTTTATGTGAGATCGTTAAATTAGGCAACAGATTGTCAATTTGTGATTTGTCAGATCAATTTTTATAGCGTTGGTTAATTAATCTTTTTTGGCTTAAGTAGGCTTACTTTTTAAAGGTTGAGATATCTGTATAATCGGCGTTCGGGTTTTGACCAATTGAAATTTGAAACAACATAATTGCAGGACGATCCCCGCCTGGATGATTACAATGCAGATCAGAAATTAGCCAAGTTTCTCTCAGACGCCAAAGAACAGGTTAACAGTTATTCATTTTTTCAATCGTTTATTGTTTTAATTTTCAATTCAAATTTTGATGATTGTAAACTGATGGATATATGTTGCAGGCAAAATATTTCACAACCAATCACATCATTTGGACAATGGGCTCAGATTTTCACTATTCAAATGCCAGGATCAACTTTAAAAACATTGACAAGCTCATTAAGATGGTCAACGCTCAGGTTGTCACTTCTTTTAATGTAGATACTTAAAGTTAGGCTAAATGAATTTCGTACAGAAATTTTTTTTTTCAAAAGTTGTTCTGAATTATCATAGTGTTAATTTTTCTCTCAAGAATTTGAAGCAGACGTTTCAACTATCTCACATGTGATTTTTACTCATTGCAAACACACACTTTATTTAGGATTCAATATATGCCTGACTATTTTGTGTGGTTGTTGCTGGGATAAATTACTAATCCCTATACACTTAATTATTTAAGATTTATATATATATTATACTACTGAATATTTGTTAAATACTTGAATATACTTAAATAAGTGTTTGTACACTTGCACATGTATGTAAGTACAGCTGATCACCCCGTTATAGACAAATCTTCATCTCAGATTTTGACATTTTTTAGTGTTTCCAATGTCAGATTTTTTCAAAATATGTTAAATTTTAAGATATTGTTTTACATAAATAAGCGCTACCATCGACTTATTTTCTAGTTATTTTAATTGTTATGTGGAATTTTACATGCCAAAGTATTGATTATTTTTTGTGAAATGTATGTCTACATCTCCTAAAAGTGCATGGATGTGATGAAGTTTAATAATAATGTTATTGAATTTCAATTATAAAATTGGTTTGATAATTAGTTTGGCTTAATGAATATATCTTAAAAACGACAATAAAAGTAAAAAAATTGTATTTATCTGATGAAATAAATTACTTCAAATTTATATTTTCTGTAAAAAAACTTTGTTAAAGTCATTTGAATGATTTTTACATAGAAATTTCACAAGTCAAGTGTATATCCCATAACACGGAGATATTTAAGTGGCTCAATTAATTAACATCCAGTTTAAACCAGAAGCTCTTTTGTGCACATCTTCAGTTTAAAAAATTGATGAAGATTAACACAAAGCTTTTCATTTTTCACTTTGTCATCATTTCAGAGCTTTTTTTTATTTCAGTTTATTTTAGCACTTTATTCATTAGTTCTTCGTCATTTCTTAATTTTATAAATTATTTTTTTGAATGATTATTTGTTTTTTTTTTGAATGGTGTTTCAATGCTTTATGCTTCATTTTTTATATTTTAAAGAAATGGTATGTAAATAGTACAAAAATAAGCTCGTTGATTTTTATTCAAATTTGTTTTTAGCCGATCCAGTGAATGAATGTATCATTATTTTTTGGATGGATGTCTTTGCACTTATAGTTTCTTAGTTGCTCTGATTTTATAATATTTTCGTATAAACGTCATAATGAACAAATGAACAGATATTTTTTGCGAATATTATGCGTAGTACAGTAGACTTGTTTATCGCTGATCATTTGATATTTCAACAATTAATGGGCACACCCGTGTACACTTAGGTTCATTTATTAAATTGTTTATTGTCTAATTAATTGTTCAAATAATAATTTCATAGCCACTTAGTGTAAAGGTTTAATTTCTTAATGGCACAGAGTTAAATAACAATATTTCTTAAAATTCTTTCAATAATTTGTCTCAACCACAGCAATCCAACGGTAGCAAAGTGAACGCCATCTACTCAACTCCATCCTGTTACTTGTATGCTCTCAACAAGGCCAACCTCACGTACACTTCCAAGAAGGATGATTTCTTCCCATATGCACATAGGAGCCACACATTTTGGACTGGATATTTCACCAGCAGATCAAATTTGAAGGGCTATGAAAGAACCGCCAACAATATTTTGCAAGTTAGTCATTATTGCATTTGTGTAGTTGATGAGTCACAATTGATAAATTTTTATTTAAACAATTTTTGTTTAGTCTAAACACTTTAACCAATTAAGAGTTTTTGTTTCATAAGAATGGAATGTTTAATTTTATTGAGTTTTGTTGTGGTTATTTATAATGTATAACTTTTTTTAACTATTTAATGTTCAAGGTGTGCAAGCAACTGTCTGCACTGGCACAACTTGATGACGAACACTCCTCCCAGTTCAAGATGAACTTTCTAAGTAATGTTGCTTTTTTTGTAATATCAACGTAATATAATCATTACATCAACATAGTATCTACGTAGTATCAACGTAATATCATCACATCAACACAGTATCTACATAATATCAATGTAATATCAATTCGATTTATATCAGTACATTTATCATTATCTGGTTTTTCAAATCTTATTGGATTTTTTGAGATGTTTTTCTATTAATTTTTAGAGATCTCACATTTTTTTTATATTTTTAAAATCATTATAAAATTAATCGATTTTGTTTTTATGTCATGTTTATAAACTTTTTTTTATTCTTTACAATAATCACATTGTTGGCAAGGACAACAGAATTGTTCAATGTGCAAGGATGAATATAAAATTGTTTAAAAAAGGATAATTCAAAAATTAAAAAAATGAAAATAATTAGAAGTAAAGAAAATGCACTTTGAGAAATAAAAAAATGATTATATATATATAAATATTTTTCATCAATAATATGTATATATGTATATATATATATATAAATTATAATACATAGCAATATATGTATATATATACATATATATATATTGCTATATATTATAATTTTTTAAAATCTCAAATTTTTTCATATTTTTAAATCTTATGCTCCTGAGCCCAGTGGTTTAGAGCTTTCACTTTTTTCATTACAAGTTTTTTTTTATAATGGATAAGTTACAAGTTATTCGTGCAAAAATGCATATCTAATTATTATTCACTATTTAGCTTGCTTGCCAATCTCCGGTTCATTGAGTTGAGTCCAAATGAGATTTGATAGCACCACTCTGTTTATGCATCGTAAGCCTTCTAGTCAGTGAGGTAGTAGTAATCCCGATATATGAGTCATGTTGACGTGCACAGCCGTCAAAGGGGCAATTAAATTCATATATTACGTGATTACGCTTTAACTTAGAGTTATCTCTAGGACTGCAGTTGTTTTTCAGTATTAGGTGAGATGTCTTTTTATTGTTGTTATAAATTCGGAGTTTAACTTTACTATCTGGGTTGGTTGGTGTGACATTTTTATTGATGATTTTTATCATATATATCACTGACTAGGATGCATAAACAGAGTGGTGCTATCAAATCTCATTTGGACTCAACACACTCAATCACAATAAGCCGTGAAATCCTCGACAGCAACACCAAAGTAATATATCAGAACAGCAACTACACGCATCTTAAAATTGCAGAAGCAGTTCTAATCGACATCAATAAACCAAAAATAAATATACAACAAAAAAATGACAACCTCACTTCCAACCCGGCGCTTAACCAACAACGAAAACAAAGAAGTAATAAAAACTAGCATCGTAAATAGTGACAAAGAAGAATATGATGCTATCGATGAAGAAAAGGAGACCAAAGAAGATGACCAGCCAATTAAGAAACCTGACACCTAATTCGTATCAAAGTTCAATTTTACAACACCAAAGTTAATTTTTACAACGTCAAAGTTGACAAAGTCAATATTTCCCTATATATACAGCAAGGAGCACTGAAGATGATTCATTCGGAATCGAAATATGGCCTTATTTGCAGCATGAATTCGAAAAATAAGTTTATTTTGAATTTTAATAAACTAAACGTTCACCAAAAAACTTTAGTGAGAAAAATCGAAAAAACGAACTACAAACATATTAACGCCAAACATTAGGTAGAATTTATAGAATATTGTAAAGATTATGGTCTATTACCAACATATATATATACATATATATATATATTGCTATTATAGTACATAGCAATATATATATATACATATATATATATTGCTATGTATTATAATTTTTTAAAATCTCAAATTTTTTCATATTTTTAAATCTTATGCTCCTGAGCCCAGTGGTTTAGAGCTTTCACTTTTTCCATTACAAGTTTTTTTATAATGGATAAGTTACAAGTTATTCGTGCAAAAATGCATATCTAATTATTATTCACTATTTAGCTTGCTTGCCAATCTCCGGTTCATACTTTCAATTTGATACAGTTCATTTTTTTATTCACTAAAATGAAGTTTCTTTTGTAAGCAGCATCAGCAGTCATAATTATAATACGAGTAATTGTGTAATTGTTTTATGCACTTCATCTCTAATTGTAAATCATATAGTAGTAGAATAAATATAATAGTTCTACGCAGATGTCTGTACGATGATTGCTGTGTTATATTAATTGTAACATTGCAACAGAACAGTCCATGGGAGTTCTGCAGCATCACGACGCAGTCACGTCAGTACTTCTACTTCTGCTTATTATTATATTTTCAAGATAATTATTCCATGTTAGGCCTGCTGTTTCACTTCCCTTACATTAAGTATAAGTATTTTTACGTCACAGTGGCACATCCAAGCAATACGTGGCTTACAATTATGCCAAGATGCTATCTACTGGAATCAAGGAATGTCAGGTTTGTTACTTCTCATTCCAATGCTCCAATTTATCCCACCATTCCCGTCCATCTTTTTAAAACTCGTTAATAAACTGTTTGAACTTTTGAACACAGGATGTCATGAAAGTGTCGATATCCAAACTCATGAACAAGTCAGTCATGGATCCAATTGAAGATTTCCAGTTTTGTAATCTGATGAATGTTTCCAGCTGTAAATTTACTGAGACCAACCAAAATGTTGGATTTCTTCAAACCTTTTTTATTAATTTTCATTAAATAGTTTTAACGTGTTTTATTTTTTTAGCTTTTAGTAAACACTTTGTGTTGATTTGTAATTTATTTTTTCAACAATATTTAATTTCACGAAAAATATATTAGAGAACTATTTGTTTCTTTTTTTTCACTTAATCCTAAAAAATCTTAATTTTGACAATTTTTTTTAAAATCTTAAGTTTGCAGTAGTGGTGTACAACCCATTCAGTCAGATGGTTGGACAGTATATAAAGCTTCCGGTTACTTCAAACCAGTTAACAGTTTTTGATGATAAGCTCATGAAGTTGGATGTTCAGGTAGTGTATGATCAAATAGGAAAAGTGTTCAAGTTGAAATTTGATTAATGATTAACAATTTAATGTTTGACTGAAGTTTGTTCCTGTCAGTTCTGAGACAAAGAAGCTGGCAGAGTTTCAGGGGAGCGCTTCACAGTTTGAACTCGTGTTTCCAGTTCAAGTGCCTCCTCTTGGATATGCTACTTATTTCGTCAATAAATCAAAAAGTTAAATATGGTTTTTATTAATGATATCATCATTGTTCTTGATTATTACTGATTATAGAGACATTTTTTTGGTATTAAAGAGGTTTTTTATTCTTCCAATAATTCTTTGATTGATGTTGCATGTTGCATATGTTGCATGCTTTCTTTCTGTGAAACAAATCTTACTTCTTAGTTTTTTTTCCTGGACTCCTCCCATCCCGTAACCATTCTAACCTTTTGCAGCTTGCTGTCATCATACAACCTAAATACATTTAAGGGAGTTATTTCCTTTCTAGCTTTCTGAATTGTCAATTTAGGTTTGTTTAAAGGTTAAAGGTTACTCTCTCTCTCTTGCCTTTGCTTCAGAGGTTTCAACAACAAACACAGCGTATGTGAATACGCGTGCAAACCACGCATCATACACATTGCATATGATAGGCGGGGATCTCTTAAGATATATTGTTAAGTAACTTGATCATTATTTCTTGATATTTGATACATTTGCAGCTTTTCATTTCTTGCAATCGGTAGCAATATTTTGTAATATCAAATAACCAGCAAACTGATAACGGATCAGCTACTGATTTTTTTAATTTAATGACTTGGGTAAATATTGTCAGCTTAGATAGTTAATTTCTTCTAGAGCTCTTCATTTTAAACAAACATAATTTTTGAAACGATAGCTACAGAGTATTTAATTGTGTAATCGTTAATCGATCTCAGAAGCAATGGATACTCTTGAATCAAAATCACGATCAGATGGCGGCCACATCGAGGGGGAAAGTGGAAGTGGTCAACTTGATGCCAATACATTGGAGAATGAAGTTAGTCATTTTCTGTTGGAAAAATATTATTTGTTGTATCGTCACTATTATTATTTTTAGCATTTTTACGTTTTGCTGATTCATTAGAACGTGATTTATTGTGTTTGGATTTGTCATAAATTTTTTGAAAACGTAATTTTTTTTAATTCGTTGTATTTATAGAAATTATTAATTTTAGTTTTGTTTTAGAGAACGTAAATTTTTGAACTTTAATTTTTTTTTAAATTTTAGCATTGTTAAACTTTTCTGCAGACATCAAATTTATTGATCAATCAAATAATATAATTACTTACTTAATTACAGTACTTGAAACTGACCTTTGATAATAAGACCGGCTTGCTATCATCAATTATGAACAAGGAGCGTAAACTTGAGATAAATGCAGTGCAGTCTTTGAAGTACTACTTGTCCATGGCAGGTGACAATTGGAATGGCAGCAGGCAGGCATCTGGTGCATACATCTTCAGACCAGATGGTGATGTCCAAGATTTTAGCAAATTTGGCAAGACTAAGCTCACCATTTTTAATGTTTGTTGTCAATCATTATTCACATTTAATGTACTTCCATATGATGTTAGTTATTAATTTGACTGAATTGTTAATTTTCATGATGATGGTTTGTTTTTTATAATGCTGTTTATATTGAACAAAGTTTTTAATGACAAATTAGCTATCATATTGTTTCATATTAACAGGGTAATCTGGTCAGTGAGGCACGTCAGGTTTTTAGTGATTGGGCATCACAGGTTAGTTGATTGATTGATTGATTGTTTAATTGATCTTTTCATTGATTGATTGATTGAACTAATAGGTTATCAGGTTGTATAAGGGAGCAAACCATTTTGAAATTGAATGGACAGTTGGACCAATCCCTGATAAGTATGCTGCCTTAGAATTCTTAATAAATGCGTTGTTGATGTGAATTTCTTTGTAGACGAACGTTTTATGAATGTCCAAGAGATAAGAGATAAATATTGTTTTACGTCGACAGTGACAGGGTAGGCAAGGAAGTGATATCATCATTTGAGACGTCTATCAAGAGCGAGGACGTTTTCTACACTGATGCCAATGGAAGAGAAATGTTGAAGAGAGTGTAAGTACACGTTACTTGAGTTTCAACTTTCATTTCAATTCGTCTTAACTGATTTTTCTTAAGGACCACTTTCTGTTTTCATGTTATATATACTCATTCATATTTTATTTTATATACCATTGTCTACGTTTCTCTACCTTTTCTGATACCGTCATATCAACTTTATTTTCTTTTTCTTAATTAGTTAAATTATTATGGTTTTATTCTAGTTAAAAATGTGATATAAATAATTATATACATATATGGGTAGGCGCATAATTGTTTAATGTTTTCAAAATAAAATTTTACCCGTTTTGATCAATATTTTGCATAATTCACGTGTGTGCGTGAATTTCGACAATTCAGTCGAAATTACCGACCGACATGGAACTTTGAAAACACGGAGCCGGTATCAGGCAACTACTTCCCCGTCAACAGCAGGATATATATTCAGGTTGGATACGTATTTTAGTGAACATTATTTCACTAACTTTTTTTAAAATAAGTGAGACTGATAATGAATGAAACATGATGGAGCCAGTTCGACTTGAGAACTACAATGTACAGTATACATATTGTTTACAATACCGGAATAGGACCCAAGCAAGAACATTCAGCTGACAGTCCTTAACGATCGGTCGCAAGGTGGAGCCAGCCTGAAGGAAGGACATTTGGAACTCATGGTTTGCCGTTTTCATTGCTGCATGTTTTTTAAATAACTAAATTTGTTTTTTGATTGTTGAAAATTCTTTGTTTGTTGTTGATGGTTTCAACACCAACTTACTGGAAACGTGTTCTTTTGACTTGAGTAAATCTTGCCATGCAGTAATTTATGATTTCTGAAATAAAAGGTTTCAAACCTTTACTATCATTCAGTAAAAGGAAATTCTGAATTACACGTTATCTTCTTATTTTTGAGGAGGCAAACATTCTTCTCGTTGTATTCATTCTATCTTAAATATTACGGGGAATTTTTTTTAACGTGCTTTTATGCAAATATAGCCTAAGGAACATAAGTTGAAAGAACAAAATTATCATGAAATTGTATGTAATTAAAGTCACCTTCATAAAAACTGACAAAACTGTTTGCTTGAATGTGTAAGCAAACGGCCAAGTTATTTGTTGAAACAGCTTATTGCCAAGTCAGAAGCTTATTTAATACTGACTTCATTTTGCTGCCTTACTGGTGTCATATTTATAAATTTTGATAGATGGAAGGTTAAAGCTTAATTTGTTTCTCGATGATTCGAGTAAAAGGTTTTTCAAACAAACAACACGCACAGCAACTCGTTTAAAAAAACGCGCACATACACGTGACTTCTGTTCAGGTGCACAGAAGAACCTTTTATGATGATGCTCTTGGAGTTGACGAACCACTTAACGAGCCTGGCATCGATGGCAAAGGGATTGCTTCCAGGGGTGAGCTATACTTATTATCTTGAAAAACATTACATTTATTGGACGTTTATCTTTGTACCGATTAGGACAATGAGATGATACTGACATCTCGATTCACCAATCAATAAAATAAAAAAAAAAGAATATAAAAAAAATTTCCAGCACTGTTTAGTAATAACAACTGTTGAGGCATCCGGAATAAGATTGTGTTAGGATGTTGAATTTGTACAGACACATTTTTACCAAAACGGTGTAAAAAGGTTTTTTTTGTTTTAATTAGCTTAAATCTTCTGAATACACAGGTCTTCATTACGTTTTGTTAGACACCATTGACTCATCTGTAGCACTGCACAGATCGATGGCGCAGCAGATATACATGGCACCCTATCTATCCTTTCTCGATCTCAAAAAAATATCTCCGGAACAGTTTGTGAAGGAACATAACACCAATGTCAGTTTCGTTATTATTATGCGATTATATATATATATATATATATATATATATATATATATACATATATATATATATATTTCAATTAAAATTTGCAATCATTTTATTTAATTTTAATTTGCATTACTTTGGGTCAAATAGTTCAAAACCAGATTGATGACAGTTGATACAATTTTAGTTGAAACGAATATTCGCTTTTTGTAAAAAATGCATTTTGGCTTTCAACAGAATTCTCACCCAAGCACCCAAGCAGAATTCTCAACTAAAATTTGTGTCATCTCTATCATTACCAGCCTTATTCAAGGTTGAAAAAGTTCTGGGTTCGCATTAGTGCGAATGCACAAAAAGCAGCAACATAAAATTATCATAAATAAAAGTAGTATTGAAAGCATTAGGATTTAATTGTTACTCTTATTAAATTTGAACATGCAGTGGAGTGGATTGAAGAAGAGAGTGAACGAAAATGTTCATATATTGACACTGGAGGACTGGAATCAAGGAGGAGATGTTCTCTTGAGACTGGAACATTATTATGAAAAAGATGAACACAGTGATCTCTCCAAACCTGCTGTCATATCTCTTAAGGTTTTTTTTGTTTTTTTTTGGCTTCTCATCTTTCTTTTGGTATAGCGTTAACTAACACACACACATGCAATGCACAAACATATATTAATATATATTTGTGTTTATATATTGGGTGTGATAAGCAGATATATTTGCAATCAAACCAAGTCTCTACAAGAGCAACACCAGGTGCCTTAACCGTTACACCGCCGCCCGGTATATATGCATGTGGTGTATGTTATTAATTTATTCGCTCACTCATGACCAGCACACCATCGTGTCAAATAACGTTCGATGAAGTATAAATTATCCTAAGATAGCTTAATTATTTTTAGATGAAGCCATAAAGTAGATGTGATAGTTCACTATATGCTTCAATTTATTAAGGGCTGCTTGATAAAGTTCTTTGATAACGATTGAATAATTTTAAACAGGTCAATCAATTGTTCTGATATATGATAATTTAAGATGTCTCAAGATATAAGCTATTTATAGGCTTATTCAAACTGAACACTTGTTGATATCATATCAACTTGTAGATAATATATTTATAAGTATGTGGTTTATTTGCGAACTAGAAATTAAATCATCACAATCGTTATTTTGGCATATATAGGCCGACTATGTTATTTAGTTTTTATCGACTGCTTTAACAGAAGATAATTTATTTCAAGTTTAATTTCTCACTACAATTTCTTTATTGGCGTGACTGACTGCATAGCTCCTCCGTTTTTTATTTTTTTTAATTCGACATATTTTTTCTCGATTGACAATATACATTTTCTTATTTTATACTAGCTTTTCAATTAATCTTTTTTGAATTTTTTGATAGCTATATAATTTTACTTAAAAAAATGAAAATTTCTGAAACACTTATGTGGCCCTGCTGAGACTAGGTAGCATTGTCTGTCATCTTCCTCTTTGTGAAATGGCGCTATAAAAATCTACTCGATCGATTAATCTAAAAAAAATCTATGCAATATAAAAATCCATTTGGTCAATTGACCTTCAAAACTTCATTTGATAAAACGCTCTAGAAACTTTATTTGATAAATTACCTTATATAAATATCGCTTGAGAAATTGCTCGCTGATAATTCATTCATTGAACAATTTATAGTATTTTGTTTGGAATGAATTTTGTTGCATAATTCCTGCAGCTCATGTGAATGAAAAAAGTTTCAAGTTATGCAATGCATTCACTTTGCATTAAACTCAAAAGTTTTCTAAGTAATGCAATGCATAACCTTGGCATTTAACTATCCCAGGACCTCTTTGCTCCACTGAACATTGTTTCATTCGAGGAAAGAACACTAGGAGCCAACCAGATGTTGCAGAATGTTCAGAGGTTGCAATGGAATGTCCAAGGGTATGGCAGAACTAAAAGTGGTTAGTTATGTAGTCTTATCAAGTCATTTTACAGATGTCAGTAGTAAAATGCTTTCAACTTGATACTAAACATTTATTCAAACTTCAAAAAACAAATCTGAATGAATCCAGTTTTGAATATTTAAGGATATTGAGAAACAAAATAAATTGAATAAAACAAAATTTCAATATTTAAGCTCGATTGTATTTGTCATGAAATTTTACAATTTTCGTTTTTCATAATGATGTTTTTGATTACAATTCTTTTAACGTTAATTTTTAAGTATCGTGCAGCTTATGTTTTTTTATTCAATCACACAGACATGAGTTCCTTCTTCACTCCGGTGGACCCAAAAACTTGGAACGTCGAACTGAAGCCTATGCAGATCCGAACATTCTTATTGAAGCTATCCAGATAATTTCCTTATCTCCTGACAATCACGGTTGACCTGCGCTTGATATATTTCTTACGATTTTTTTCTCAATAGAAAATAATTTTTTACTTATGTAGTATTTAAAAAAAACTAAATATATTTTTTTATTTTTGCGATTATCTGGTTAAACAAACTGTTTCACGTTAAAGTTGATTGACCAATATCAAAACTGACAAAAAATTGTTGAAAATTTATGTATTAACATTTTTTACACGTTTCAATAATTTAAATTTTATGTATACCTTCCAACAATTTGTTACTTGAATAAATTATTGAAATAAATTTGTGCATCAACAAAAAACTACCGTTTTTCAAATGTTTTAGTTAATTTAAAAGTAGATTTAGAACGCAGTTTTAAAATTAGGTTATCTTATCAAAATCATCGCTTCTTACGACCTTTTCCAGCTTTTTTGTTCGACTTTTGCTTGCCAGCCGAAGATTTTCTTCCCTTTGATTTTGATTCATGTTTCATTTTTCTGTTATCTTTCTTCATCCTTGGATCGACAACCTTGAAATGACCTTTCACCCCTGCTGGTCTGCTAACTCGCTTGCCAACCCCTCTTTTTGCGACCACATAGGTGACATCTTTCTTCTTTTGAGCCTTTAATAGACCCGCTTTTTTATATATCCTGTAAAGGATGAATATGTCGTTAGTGTTTTCTGTTACAAATAATGGTATGAAAATTTATACAATGCTATGTACAAAGCCTGAGCTGTAGGAACCAAGGTTACCGATGTACAATGAGTTTCTGTGAATTTGTCATAAGTTTTATTGCAGAAGGACCCTAAACACTTACTCTTTAGCTTGCTTCATTTTCTCTTTCTCTGGGAGGTCTTCTCCAATATTTTCCGTTCTCTTCCTAGCTTTCTCAAGTCGCTTGACAAGCTGTCCAGTGAATAATGTACATGGTTAAAATTGAAATCTTCTACAATTGCTCAAGCAATTAAACAACTTCATAATGACAAACAGAACCTTATGCTTCTGGCGAGCTCTGGCCTCAGCTATTTTCTTAATGGGATTTGCATCTATGGCTTTCTGCTTTTCTTTGTAATACTGGATTTGTTCCTAGTTGAAATGCGAATAAAATTAAGTATTATTTAAACTAATAAAAATTAACTCTAACAAATTTTCAAAAAAGAGAATAGAACAGTTTTTAATTTAATGATAAATGAGCCAGCTACATCCAAAATACTAGGATAATTAATTAGCTACCTTTGTGACAGGCAACTGTTTCTTTGAATGTTTCATTTCATCATGCAGAAACCAATCAGGAGCACTATCTTCACCGTAAGCATATCTTCAAAAATATTTTTCAGAAAATTTATTCAATTTCTTTGGAATATTATAAAAGATTAATATATTAGATTAATATATAGATTAATAAATAAGCATGGTAACACAGGTAAAATATAAAAAAATTTAAATGTAAGCTTGATGAAATTTAAAAATCGGAAACGCAACCACCTGTTATATGAAAGTTCCACAAGCTCCCTTCTCCTTTTCTTTGATTTGACGATTTCTTCACCAATTGCCAACTCCAATGGATTCAACTTCACTATCTTCCTTTCTGTTCGTTTCATACATAATATTGTATTTATATAAAGTTTGACATATCTCAAACCATTTTATAATGTCGACAAATAACGGAGTTTTCGATTACATTTTAACAACAGTCCAACAAAGAGCTGTGAAATATAAACTAAAAATGTAATTGAAAATATATCAAACAAAAACGTCTTAGTTGTTCTGGGCTTGAACAATTTTGAGAAAAATCATGGTCAAAAAAGAAAGAGACTCTAAAAACAATAAAAAATAAAAATCTAAGGTGACTGGTGGAGAAATGAAGTAACTTTCTTTTTCACAAAATTTTTTGGACAAAAAATACCAAAACATAAAATATTTACTACTTTTGTTGTTGCTGCTAGCTTTATGATCGCCTTCAACTTTATCCTCCTCCTCATCATCATCACTGTCATGTCTGTTGAGCTTGTTCCACGCCTCGCCCTCATCATCATACAGAGCGACATCCTCTTTATCAAACTTTATTCGCCGTGCTGGTTCGGGGGCGTCATCTTCATCATCATCGTCGTCGTCGTCGTCAGGTTCAACATCGTCACACTTGAAAGCTATGCCTGCGTCCTTCCAAATAGCAATTATTGATTTCACAAATAAATAACATTTCAAAGAATAAGTAGTTTAGTGTATAAATTTGAATAATTTTTTTGAGAAGATTTCATTATAGAAACAAAATGAAAAAATACAGCTGAATAGTTTACTTTTTTGACAGAATTGAAGCTGAAGAGATCAATATCATCTGTTGCTTGGATGCTATCACCTGGGATGACCATTTGCAGCGCCATCTTTTCTCGGAGCTTTCGCTTTTCATTCATCACCTTCTTATGCTTTCTGAGCATGAGAACAAGGCATACATGCAGATGGCCATTAATATATAACCGAAATGTATTCAACCATGACAATGGAAAATTAAATAAAACATCTCTGTAAACATAACCAGCAGACAAAGCAATCTAAATAGCATGTACACAAAGACAAGTTCTTAAGGACAAATCAAAAATATGCACAAAACCGATTTTATAAAGTTAAATTAAAACCAAAATCAAAGAAACACTAAATTCAAACTTTTTTTTATCTTTTAATAATCGAGCCCGTCTTTCTGATAGTTCCTTTTCTTCTTGTTCAATAACTTCTTCAATTGAATCATTATCTGAGTCTGCATCTTTGTTTGCTTCATCATTTTCCATCTCAACTCCTTCAATAGTTTCTTCCTGGTCATTTTCAACATCCATCCTGTCACGAGTAATTGAACTATAGTCATCAATAAAATCCTATAACTCTTTTCAGTTAACCATACTTTTCGTTGTCATTGGCCATGATATTCAACTGAGGCAGACTTTTGTTCAGACACTTCCTCCAACTCAACAAATTCCTTTAAAACGAATTTGAGATCATCAAGTTAACTTCAACGAAATGGTTGATAATACATACAACAAAATATGAAACTTACTTTAAATCTTTTTTTCCAAGAACTTGAATGTCTTTGCAACATTCCTTAATTTCATCTGTCGTCGATGGATGGCTAATGATGCTTTCATCATCTAGGACTATCTAAATGAGAGAATGCAACAAGAAATTCAAAGATGTCAGCATTAAAATTAGATTGAATGTTATTTAGATGAATATAATTATATAATTAGCAAACAACTTTTTCAAGCATTAAAAGTATTTTTATTTACGCTTCAAAATTGCTAAAGAACACAAAATTTTAAAAACTCTAAAAATCACAAAACATTTAAACAAATTAAAGTTCAAAGTAATTGGAAATAGAGTGAAATTAGTAAAATTGAAAAAAGCAAATAATAGTACTTCTGTGCAATGTTTAAACAACTCAAGAAAATTTGCATCTGTGATGAATTTTACTGCACTGAGTTTGTGCATTTGCAAATAATTATTTTCATCATATCCTTCTGCCTTCCTTTAAAAAAAGCAATAAATTTGTAAAAATTTATCATTCCATTTCAGCAAAATTATGAAATTCAACAAAAAATTATATAAAAAATCTGCTAACTTGGAAATTTTATCTGGATGAACAAGATTTAAAGTTGGTCTGACACTATTTTCTTGTTCAACATCTTTGAAGACGTGCTTAGAATCTAAAAATTTTGGATCAATAACATCAGGAGCCAAGTAGCCCTGGCAGACAACAAAAATTTCGGCTGATTCATTTCGAGAGGCCAGGGGTTTTGTTGCGTGAACCTTCTTGAACATTTGTTGTAAGACCCACAACAAGCTGAAATAGTCTTTAGATCTAAAAACCTTTGTTATGAAATATCCACCCTTAACTAAGAAGAATGTTGCCAGATGCAGTGCTTTCAATGTCAACTCAGCTGAAATGATAATGATAGTTAATGTTGAAATGAAAATTCTTGTAATCATTCGCCAAGATGGTTGAAGGATAAAATAATCTGAGGAGACTAAAGATTTCTAATCTCAGATGACTGTGAAGCATAGCTGAATATATTTCACTGGAGACAGTATAAATTATAAGCTAATTTACTATGCAAATCGTACACAAGTTGTTAGAGCTTTTGACTGATGAGATTTTAAATTTAATTTCAATTTTATTTGTAGTTCAAGCATGAGAGTGAACCTTGCTGGTAAGCATCGTGGACCCAATTCTTTCCAACGTTGGGAGCACCATCATGCAACACCAGATCAGCTTTCTGATCAGGTAGCAACTTTCTCAAGCTCTGTAAATATAAGAAAGTTTGTAAAAATGGTTACAATCTAATAAGCAGTAAAAAATATATATCTGTTACCTGTCTGCACTTGTCAGTTGTTATATCCTCTTTGAGTGTTATCACTCCATTTATTGGTTTAATTGCAACTAAATCCACACCTGAAAGCAAAAAGAACTCAATAAGAACACATTCTGCCATGTTTTAACACAATTCAAAAATGCATGAAAAATAACACTCTAAGTTAATGAAAAGCTTCAAAAGTATTCAATTTGTGCGATGCAATTAAATGAATTTTCACTAAAGACCATTGCCTGACCTTACTCAACTAAATATTTGTAACATGTTTCTGCTAAAAATCTTCTTTAATGGTTGTAATTTTTGTTTATCTATAAATATCTGAATGTGTGCAGTGATTAAGCCTTTTACAAAATGTTTCAGCTATTTTCAGCACCAATTAAGTTTACATATTTTACAGCTAGATAACTCAACTATTTTGTAGTAGAAAATTTTTTCAAAAATCATCTAATACTAAACATACAAAAAACGAACAGACCAATAATAAGGCTGGAGACGGGCATGTACTGTTGCGCAACTTGCAACCAGCCACCAGGGGCTGCACAAAGATCTATGCATATCGAGGACTTTTGAAGAAATTCAAACTTTCTGTTCAGTTGCAATAATTTAAAGGATGCTCTCGAACGATATCCTGTATTTGAAAAATTTATAATTTATTAAAATAAAAAAGTTGAGAATAAAAATAGTTAAAAATAAGAAATAAAAAAAAAAATTTATTTAAGTTTAAACAATCATCATAACATTATATTATATATTATAATAATCAACAATATGATTATAAATTAAATTATAAATATAATCAATTAATAAAAAAATAAATAAATATAACCAGTCTCTTTAGCTAGTTGATAGAACTTATCTCTTCTTGCTTTTCCAACTTTTACTTTACCCATTTTATTTTAGTATCTGAATGAAAAATTACTGAAAATGTTTAATCAATTATTTATATTTATATTACTTTATAAAATATATTACTTCTATCTCTATATTTTACTTTTATTTTTCAGTTTCTCTCTTGGAATTCAAGTTTTTAAATAAAGAGTTTACTAATTCCAACCAAAAGATCAAACAAATTTTTTTATACAAATTTCATTCAACGATGTTTCGGCCAAAATTCGACTTTTATTTAAAAACTGCATTGACTTTATTAAATCAAAACCTAAAAAACGACAGCAACACGTGGTTGAGATGAAAACAAAAATAAAATGATATAAAGTTGTCAACGAATGCAATTATTATTTTATCAATATAATTCCTTTTGTAGAAAGCCAATGTTACACCATCAAAGATAGATTCCGATAACTTAACGGCACATGTACGCCAGAAATATCTGTATTATTCTTATAATAAAGTTATAAAATCAAAATTGCGTATTTATGTCTGTTGATGCTGTAAACAGTGATTCGCTTCACAATTTCATTTGTATACTCTTGTAAGTTAATTTGTATCGAATAACTTCAAATTTTATAGCTTCAATTATGATTTTCAATATATACATCGTTTCACAGTTTTTTTATTTTGTATGTTTCTTTCATACAAACACGCCAATAACACATGTAACATCCACGAGACATTCCCTATGTAAGGCTTCTTTCCATACATGTTTTCTCTGTCGTAAAATCTGTCCTATGGGGTCTCTTGTGACTATCAACATTCACATATTGAAATGAAATTTTGAAAAGTTTGTTTTGGTTTAAGTGTCTTTAAGAGTTTGTGTATCTCTTGCTTATATGTGATGTATTTTGTCAAATAACATAAATCATCAATAAACAACAAAATCCATCTAGTGAAATAAAATAAAATAATTTAATAAATTTACTTTTTCAGTGCATTTTGGTAACATTAGATAAACTGTTTTTTAGTTTGTATTTTATACTTATATGTATTTTCCAGTAAACGAATATAATAAATATATATTATATATTATAATTAACTTTTCTAAAATTTACAACAGCATCTTTATCCATATATATATAGAATATAACATGTATTATAATGTAAATATATAACATGTTAGTTCTATCTAAACATATGCTTATATCCATCTATTCATCCATCCTTTTTGGATTAATACATAGATGGCATTCCATACGAAACCCATGGATGAATGTTTGTTTCATGAATATGTGTAGCACCAGCACCAGCGTTTGTTTGTAGCTTCTTCTACTTCATCTTCTTTGTGTCGTCCAGTGGTCCTGCTGCAGTTATCCATCGTCACCGTCGTATCATCATGGAGAGCTATGTTTGTTCGTTTCGGGATCGCGATGCTTCCACCTAATTCTTAACTAAATAGCTACACAAAATTAACTTTTTTTGTTGTTAAATTAGATTAGAATATTAGATAGAGATTATTAAATGTTTTATTTTTGTGTTTTATTGAAATGTTCCATTAGTTTCACCATTACATTCCTATTCCTATTATATTCCTATTCTTATTAATTATTTATAATATATATTTATAATTTTTTATAGTAATTAAAATTTAATTAAATTAATAAATTTTCATAGAAATTTATTGAAGTGATCATAATGTTAATGTATTGTATATATATATATATATATATATATATATATATATATATATATATATATATATATATATATATATAATATACTATGATATATAATATATGTTGTAAGGCATCATTAAATAATAAAAGCGAGTGCGTGCGATTGAAATGATGGTTACAGTGCGTTGTGGTGTATACTCAATCTTTCATCTGTATACACTTAAACAGTATCATTGATCTTTTAAACTTCAATTCAAATGCTCAGGATACAGAGTGATTGTTTATTAAATTTTATTCATTGTAATTGTAAGGCAGGCACCTTGCTTTGTCTGATTATATTTTCATATTTTTTATGCTTATTTTTAATAAGCAAGAATTTGATTATAAGTCTAATTTTATTGTTCGTTTTATGTTTATTATTAATAGAATTAATATAATTATTTTTAGTAATTTTTATTTTCCACATAAAAAAATTGGTATTGAATAAGTTGATAAATAAATAACTTAATAAATAACAAAAACAAAAAGGGTGAGTTGATCTTAATAATCTTTTACTAACTTAAATAAAATTAATTTTTCTAATCATTCATAATAAATTATTGTTTTTATTTTTTTATTTAAAATATTTTATATAAAAATTGAAACTTAGTTATTTATCCAATATATTAAATTAAACTTTAAAGAAACTAACAAAAGAAAATAATAATACTTAATTTGTTCTACACTTTTATTAATTTGTCTATGTCATATTCATATAAATTTGTTTTTAAATGTAATTAATTAATGAAGTCTTTTAATAAGTCTTTTAATATTTATTTAATTATTTCTGTTGTGTATATGTTTGAAATTAGTTTGGTTGATGTGAATCATCACTGATTGACTGAGCCAGCCAGCCAGCCAGCACTAACATGTTTTTTGCTTCAACATCTTTGTGATCCTGTGCAACATTCATCTATTCACATATATTATATTATATTGTTCATTAGTTCATCTTATCAGCAGAGTGAGAAAGTGATTTATTATTTGTTGTGATAGATGCTTGATGGATTTGTTCATATGGATGTTCTTTTTTATGTTTGTTTTTATACTATTAGAATTGGATAAAATGTGTTTTCAGGTTTGCTTTTTCAATATTATATAATTGTTTCAATTTTTGAATTTCAGCATTGTCTATGTAAGTACTTTTCTAAAGTGAATGAAGTTTGGAATTAAGTGATAAGCACAGCAATGCTTCCAACTATTAGTTGTCAATTCTACTAAATTATCAAAATGTTGATTTATTTAAATATTTTAGAAAAAAGTTTTAATGATTTTCAATCCAAAAACTTTTCATAGTGATTAAACTAGTAGTTATATTTTTCTTCAAAAACTTCAAATTGTATAAATCTATGCTAATAAAACTAGACTTTTTTTAGTTTGAGCCACAACACACACCACAATTTGTTATAGTTATAGTAAAAAATAGTTTATGTTTGAAAATCATTTAAAATGTTTTTAAATTTAAACTTTCTTAAAACTTTTTTTCACTTTGAAAGGTTTCAAAATTTTGATCTTTACTCATCTTTTTCAAAATTTTTATGATTTCTCTTGTTAAATTAATGTATTAACTTGAATGAGACAGCATACCTTAACATGAAGAAGACAGTATCACTTAACACAACACACACACCACAGATAGGGCATCTTTCTCAAGACATCACAAAATAACAGAGCTCAAAGCATAAAAACAATGTACAATGAATCTTCTAGATAATACAACAGCAATTATACAAATCTATGTGCTGGCCTTACCTGATAAAGTTCAATTTATTTAATTAAATTTTCGTCTTTTCACTGATAAGTGCCACCCCATGCTGTTGTTGTTCTTCATGTTTTTTCCAGAGTAATGAAGTGATGTACACAATTATTTTTATCATCCATCAAACAACAGCAAATTGGATTTTTTATGTTTTGTTTTGTAGAGTTTAGTTATTAATGTAAAGCTTTTTTTAGTGTTAGTAGGAGACTTTTGTTCAAAATAATATCACAATTTTGTTGTTTGATTGGGAAATATTGTTGGTTAGATTAAATATTGCACCTCACCAATGTTTTTAAATTCAAGTTAGTATTACCCGTCAAGTAAAATGAGTTTTCTTCAAAATTTTGTTTATGTTTCATCAAAGATGGCAACAAAAAATATGAAAACTGTCTCTGGTGTCATATGTTGTCTATCATGATTTTTTGATGTACACTGCTTCAATGTTTTCATGCAGTTTATATACTTCAATGTCAAGTGGTTAAATTTTTCAATAAAATTTTGTTTAATTTAATGTTATTGGGTGATTTGATATTTTTATTTGATGGCAACAATTGTCAACAATGAGGAAACAATGTTGAAGTTTGACTTCTTACTCAGACAAATTCAACTCTCAAATTAATTAACACTCACAATAATTTACTTAGAATAATAATCATGTGTATATATTTACAATGTAAATTTTACACGCATTGAATTGAATGATTGAAAGTATATTGTGTATGTACTACATGTATGTGATCCTGTTTGCTTAGCTCTACCCATCATACAGTGCATGTAGTATATTCACATGTCATGTGTACATTATTTCTTATGTTGATTCATTCTTTTGAACACTCATCATGCTCAAATCTTCTGCTCAGAAAAGTATTCCATAGTTCAGATTAGTGTCATTGTCATATTTTAATTACACTGTCACCATTAACTTGTAATTTGTTCCTTTTTAATTAAATTATTTAGATTTTTTACAAAATGCAAGTACTTTTGCCAACCTACTGCTGTCTATGGCTTTTTTTATTTTTTCATATATATTGCAGTGTTGATTCAGTTTTAAATCATATGATATGATTCTGAATATGATGAATATAGCAATGGAACAAAATTGGAACTCTGATAACATCTTACCTTTCTGCTAGTGTTGACTCATCTTAATACTTCATTGTTTACCTGCTACCTGCAATGATAACGTGCTGGTGATCTTATTTTTTTATTTCATTCTTGCTCTTTCAAATCCACACAACTTTGTTGGCGTTAATAAAAAATTTTGCTATGTTCATTTTAAATTTCATTTTACAGTTATTCACAGTCAAAATTTGATTTACTTTCTACTCTCAAAAGAGAAAATTAAAACATTAATCAAAAGTAAATGTATAAGATTTGGCTCTTTATTTTAATACTTTGTCATTTGATATCTTATCTACATAGTTATGTTGATATTTGTTAAAATTTTTTTTACATGATCATATCATGAATTGAGTGAGATATCTATAAATACATGGTTGAATAGCGCCATATTCTGAGTGTTACATCTTCAAATACCTTGTCATGAATACCTTGTGGCGTCAATTGTGACGTCAATTGGCGTCATGATTATGTTATAACATAAATTGTACGTGATATTGCTTAACAAGGTGATGCTGTCACGTTTTAATTGTTGTTGCTCGAGTTATGCTGCTAAATTTAGTAATGCGTTCACTACTAATGCAAATTAATGATTTTTGTACTTCGAATTTTTCGTCATAATGTTATAACTATAGTTGTCTTGTGAAACAGTGTAGTTTGAAAAACATCAGCAAAAGGATGTGTGTTCATTATTTACCCGAGGTGGTTATTGGAAATTTGAAACATGGCATGGAATGCTTGCTGCTTGTGAGTGAACCAAAACACATGTAAGCTTGTTCAGTTGTTTGCTATGTAAACATTAACATTCTGTTTAATGCAACATGGTAGGGAGCGTTGTCTCAAATTTGTGTTCTTTTTACATGCCTAAGAAAAACAAATAACATACTTTTTTCTTCCAATTTTCCAATCAGTTGGTTTGATTTGATTTTGTTGTTCTACTAAGTGGTTTCTTATTTCATACCACATTCTCGTTAGGAATCTTTTTATTATAAAGTTTTAAACTCAAAATGTCAGCAGAGCATTTAAAATTGGAGTATGATGTTTGTTTTCTTTACAGTTGTTTTTAATTGCAAATAATATTATTCATCTGAATTATTTACAAAACTGATGTTCTTCAGATTCGATTAATTTTAATCTAATTTTGTCATGTTCTATTCAATTTATCAGTAAGTTTAATTCAATGCATATACACACATGAAGACTGAAAAGTATGTAAAGTTACTCTAGTTTATAAATTTGTAAGCAGCTAGCTCATGTTTCAACTTTTGAAGACTGAAACTTTATAAAATAAATAGTGAAATGTGGCACGTTTGTTTTGAAGTTTTGGACTAATGATTTACGAAAGATGCAGGGGAGGCCAAGAAAAAAAAAGTGCTGGAAAGTTGAATAAACAAACCAGGAATGTTGAGCAGCGTTGCTGTGAATTTTTAATTTTTAGAAGTGGCATTACTTGAAATTTTATTGTTGGTTACGAACAGCAAATGTCAGCTCATAGGCGCACCTAACATTTCATCTAATTTTAAACAATTGCACACTAACTAATTAGCACAGGCCTGTCAAATTCTATTGTTGTATTCTGCTATTAATGGATAAGCACATCCCATGTTGTTGTATGGCTATTGTGCATGTCATATTGCTAATTGTTATGCTTGCTGTATATGTGAAGTCTGAATTGACTGACAACTATGCACTCCCCACTGTTTGCATCATTTCAAAGTTGTGTAAAAGATATATATATATATATATATATATATATATATATATATATATATATTTATATATATATATATATATATATATAACTTATACTTAGTATATGCATAAATGAGTGTGTGTACCAATCAAAAATAAGCATACAAACACTTACAAGCATACAAACAAAAAATAAGCATACAAACACTGTTATCTTGCTAACAAAATTTGTTTGGGTTAGTTAATATATTATACTATCATATTATCTTTTTTCATGTGGGTGTTGGGTTGGTCGGTTCATATTATAAAGGTTTGATGGCATTGTGTTCAGTGTTTGCTATGTGTGACTAATGGTTGTGCCAACTTCTTTTTATTTGTTTAAACCAATGTTTCATTGCTGAGTTTATGATGTAGTTATTGATTGAAGATGAGATTATAAATTTATTGCTGGATGCAGATGCGTTTTATGTCTTGCATAGATTGCTAATATACCTAATCTATGTATGTAGTAGTCGGTTTTAAAACATTCCCACTTTATTAATTTGGTTCAATAGCCCATGTTTCTCTTAATTTGTACAGTTTTTTCATGAATTTTCATTTGATCTTAATAAATATGTGTGGATTATGTTGATTGGGTAAGAAATATTATTATTATTATTACTATTATTCAAAACAGCATGGGCAGAACCCCTTGCCAAACAAAAATATAGAAATTCGAAAATATAAACCATAAATAAATAAAATAGGTAATGTACATAATAAACTTATCTTATATATTTAAATAATAATACACAAGTCAACACAACAAAATAAAACAACATAATTAATTAAAGTGTAAAAGATGATAACTATTGAATGTACTATATAGTGTAAAAGGAACAATTATGAATTCAAACGCCAATCAAATATGGAGTCACCAAAAAATGAATCTAATAATGATTTAAAAATTCCCTTAGCAGATATGAGCTGTTTGCAACATACACTTTTTTGTGCAAACAGTTGTTTTAAATCTTTAATTTCGTTGAATACTGCGTGCTTATACATTCAACAGTTGTTTCACACACACCAGGACCCAGTTTTTTTTGCGCTTACTACCCTATCATTTATTAATGAACACCACCATAAAATTGTATTTTGCATGAGGTACATACATATATATCTTTGTGTACATATGACATATGTACACACACACACACACACACACACACACACACATTATGGAGCACCATGCAACAACTGAGAATTGACTACATTGAATTAGCACAACAAAGGTGGCGTTTTATTGTCCTATCATCTGATATACAATGCATGGTAAATATTTCAACACCATACGGTAACAACTACAGGTCCACTTGCCTTTATTTGGCTTGTAGTTCAAATTCATTTTGCTTTTGTTAAGTATGAGTTAACAATATCGCATTGTTAGAAGTAATATATATGCAGAACTTTTTCACAATTTTTTAACTTTCAAGCACCATTGAGATATCATTTTGTAACATCCCTCTCTATTCCCATCCTTCCTATCTTCTCTAATGTAAACAAACCTATTTCAGCCTACTTACTTACCTGATGCCTTTCATGTGCAGATGGTTCTTTGAAATTTATCACATCCTTATTATAAGTTAAATAATTTTTCTTCATATTAAATTTTGATTTGTTCATTAATTTCATCCGTGCTTATTGAATGTTGTTGAATATTTATGTTTTTTTTCATTTGAAGAATTCATTATCATTTCATAGACATTCATCTAACATCAATTCATATAATTTGTTATAATTTAATCAATTACACTTGCCACACTTAGCCAATTGGTTACGTCTGTTTGTTTACATTTGCTTATGTTTATTCAAAGTGGACATGGCATGGATGCATGAATGTAAACCTGTGAATGTGAAGAAAAGAATGATTAACTAATTGCCAACACATGTAGTAATAGTTGCCTTAATTAATTCGGCGGGTTACATGGATATATGAATGTGTGCGTGCGTGAGTGTGTGTGTGAGTGTGAGTGAGTGTGTGTGTGTGTGTGTGTGTGTGTGTGTGTGTGTGTGTGCGTGAGTTAGTGAGTGGGTGTGTGTGTGTGTGAATGTGAGTTAGTGAGTGAGTGTGTGTGTGTGTGTATTATACATACATGTGTGATTTTTTATGGATGTACGCTTTAGTGTATGTGAAAGGAAATGTTCATAGTTCTTTTGTATGTTTTACTGTCATTTTATTAATTGAAGGTGTTGGTTTTTTGTGAAACTCCTTTCCGTTCTTTTAGCAAAATTTTTAATTTCAGATGTCAACCCATATTAAATGTATTTTGCTGATGTTCTGAGCTAGTATAATTTTAACGCACCCTGCCCAGGATGTTGTTTCATTACATTTTTGTTGTTAATGTTTTCTGTTTTTATAACGCTTGTAAAAAACGTGTTTTTTTCATTTTTAATTACTTTAAAAATTATTTTCAATTTTTAATTTTATTACTGTCAGGTTTATTAATTTTGACTTCTTAATGGCTGCTATATACTTATTTTGTACTGATTATGCACTGAAAAAATGAATGAACGATGTAGGTTACCTGCTTACAATTATAAGTTTTGAACAAAACTTAATCACACATTGTTTTAAATTTTCAAAAATAAGTTCACGACAAAAACTTTTGTATTTTGGTATCAACATTTCAAAAGCCGTCACATCATCTTAGACTGATGAACACCGACCGCTGTCCTCACAGCGTGTTTTAGAAAGCATTTTTTCTAAGCTAATTTAGAAAGCATGTTTTCACTACACACAGTGCGGCACGCACATATATTTTTACGAGGTGGGAGCGAGATGGTGCAATGATTTCAAAGTAGACTGACTGGTCGTTCCTTGGTTGCAGTAACTGGGCTCCCATTTAAAAAAACTTCCGCCTAAACTGTACAACGTTGATTCACAAATATTAACGTTTTTTGTGTGGGCTATTGCTGATATTTCTGAGTAAAAAATACATTTATATTACATTACTTTACACACTCACAGCTTAGAGCACGCACACGAACATTAACACAAGAACATGAACACACACACATCTCCGCACATTTTATATATTTTTTACCATATAATTATTTCTAACTAATTTTTGCTTTTATCCTTCCTCTATTGTTATTCGGAAGAATTAGGAATTATGCCACTTAAATGATTTATAACGTGTTTGGATGCGTCTTATATCAAGTTAGATGGAGGCTTTTGTGCTCAGTACCATACCATTCGAATAAATCTATGAATTATAGTTCTAAGTATTTTTTTTTATAGAAATTATTAAAATTTGTTCAGTAGGCTGCAAATTTATGCCTGATGAGAATTATTTTATCAGTTTATGTAGTGTTATTGCTCATTCTTAACTTTATAATTTTGATTTTTTTAATAACAGTTATTTTTTAATGATTTTTTGTCTGGTTTGATCATGCTATCTGATCTGTTTGTCAGTTGAATGTTGTTTAAACGTTTAATTGAGGTGACCCATGTTTGGAGGTTGTTTTGTACACAAGCAAGATTTATTATTTGCATGAATCCGCCCAGTTGGTCTTACGTGGTGCTCGCATGCACTTGAGGTTTATGAGCATCATTTATGGATATGTTGTATGCAGCACATGGTACAATACGTCAAGATCAATCATTGCTAACAAGCTATTGATTTTATTTCACTATTATTAACTTGGTAAGACTTACTAAGATTGTTTATATTAAGTATGTTATTTGTAATATTTAGTACTACTACTACTACCACTACTACTACTACTTCTACTACTACTACTACTACCACTACTACTACTACTTCTACTCCACTACTACTACTACTACTACTACTACTAAAACTACTAAAACAACAACAACAACTACTACTACTACAAATACTTCTACTACTACTAATATTATTATTATTAATTGTTCATTTATTTGATACTATCACATTTAAATTGTTGATTTTTAAAATTAATTCAACCAATAAACTCACACCTATGCACTGCCTGGCACATTAATTATTATTATCAATTACGAGCTGCCAGACAATGCGTGATTACCATCTTCATGTTCCTCTATGGCATTTATTCATCTCCAAGCAATGAGTTCACCATATTACGAATGAATAAATTATTGGACGAATAAATTAATTAAAGGTCAAACAAATGAATGAATGCTGGAATGGATGAATGAATGAATGAACGAACAAACTAATAACGGAATAATTGCATGAATTAACGAATGGATAATTGTATAAAGCCCTTCATACATTTATTAATTATATATGTGATATATGACCTTTGATTTATTTAATCGTACATATTGCTTGGATTCGTATAAATGTGAAAATTTTATGAAAAATGACATGAAAATGATGTTCACACAAATATATATATATAAATATATATATATATATAATATATTCTATATACATATATATGTACCATATATATATATATATATATACACAGTATTGTGTGAATTTTACCGAATTGTTGGCATTAATCAATTCAAAGTTTGTTTTTTCAATTTTCCTTACCAGAATATTCTGTAAATTGTTTAATTAATTGAACATAGAATTATTATCCAAGTTCAAGTATTATCCATCATGAAAATTTTCATGAAAATTTACGTACATGTGCAATGTATACATTTAGCGAAATATATATTTGCGTGAATATAATTGATGTACAACATTTCCTTACGCATAGGAAATGTTGTATGTTTTTAGCTCACGGTATTTAGTGTTATTTTATTTTCTTTGTTGACTGACATGAATTATCATCTGAAGAAAATTTTTACAAAAACAAAAATTTATTATATTTTTTTCGATTTGTCCTTTTTTTTATAGCACATTATATCTGGTTCATAAGAATTATAATTTTTTACGTACAGACTGGTTGATTTGGTATTTACTTGCATGTAGAAGAACAGCAAATTTGCACACTCTCACAACACTTTCACACACATCCACGCACTCAGACACACACGCACGCACACACACATGCACGCACACAAGGAACTAGCTTATTTACACACAATTGAATTGGATTTTATTTCTGTTTTGTTGTATTTTTTATATATTCAATTTTGATGAATTTGATTCGTTCAAAATATAATTTTGTTCAAAAATTTTTTTTTCAGATAGATGTATGAAATCTGACAGGAATTATCGTGATTTCAGTTTATAATTATTTCATTTCTTTCTTCATCATCACCGCATTGAAATCATCAACTCCTTGAATATGCCAGATGTTAAAGTTAAACAGGGTTCAATTCCAGTATTTGTCAAGAGGTCCTCGTCCTCGTCATCCACCACGCCTCATTCTTTGGATCGTTTTAATAACAATTTGGCTAACAATAACATTAACAACAATGGCGTTATCAACAACAACAACAACAACAACGTATCTAACGTTACAAATTCAGGTTAGCTCCATTTTTTAATGAGGTTATTACTTTGAGCAGTTTTACAGATTTTCGAATTGAAAATATTTGAATGTAAATTGTTTTAAGGGTTGCCAAAGGCAAGAGAAAGCAGTCTTCCTAGATCAGTAACTATGTCGACAACAACAACTGGTGCCAAGAAAACTGATTTAGCAGATACAATGGCCAGACAACAGCAAATATTGCAACATCATCAACAGCTGCTTCAGCAACAATTTATGCAACAACAGCAGCAACAAACCCAGCAAACAACTCCCGCAAAAAATGTTAGTCAGGGTAGCAGATTACCATCGTTCAAATCCTCTGAAAAATCTAAACCCGCAAGACCTAAAACATCTGTTAGCAGTAAGTTGAAGAAGGAAGGTGCTCCAACAGAATCTGCAACCAAGTTCAAATCTCCAACTCCGAGTGTTCAATCAAGCTGTGATCACAACATCATGACATCAACGATATCATCTTCTTCCTCAATGTTATCCTCGGCCTCATCCTCTTCTTCAACCAAACTTATTTGCTCACCTGCAACTACACTAAATCGATTGGAATATAAAAAAATGGCCGAAGATCAACGTAATATACAACAACAACAACAACAACAAACAAAATTATCTGTTGAAGCTTTGAACAAAAAAAACACCTTCATGAGTTCCGATCCGCAGACTGTATCTAATAATTGCCAGGATGGTAATTCTCTTAATTTTAACAACGGTAATAATAGTGCTTACTATGAAACAAACACAACTACATCAAAAAATCACATTTATGAATCAAAATTGATGAAGCCCACCTCAACGAAACCTTCAGGTCTCGTGAAACCGAGACAGATAAGTAAGCCAGCTTTTCAAAACCACAACAGCAATGGTAACTTGCTGACAACGACAACAATGTTGAATGATTCAACGGTAAACAGGTCAATGGAGGATGTTCTATCCGACAAGCAGTCAGGCAAATCCCAAACGTATTTCAGTAAGACGCCAATTAATAATACGTCTGCTAAGAAACGTTTTGGTAGTGCGGAAGGTATACTGAGTCCTTCATTTTCATCATCATCGCCATCTTCTGTAGCAGGCACTAATTCATCATTGAGAGATTGCAAAACAACAAATGCAATGAAAGCGCTATTGTTGGATGCGGAAAATAATTTCCAATTTAATGACTACAGAAAAAGCAATAAATCAAATGACTCGTTGTCGGTTTGCAATAATCTTAATATTATTAATAGGAGCTGCAATGATAACTCAGATAAGATTAATAGAGGTTATTCAAACAATGACGAAATCAACGTCAACCATGACGGAAATTTTAATGAAGATAACAAGAGAAACAATTCTTACATTAAAAAAGTCAGCAATTTTGGGTTTAAGGCTCCCAAAAGTTTGAACAACAATACAGATTCAACGTCAGATGAAAAATCGTATAAAGACCTTAAAAAGGAAGCTAATATGAACGACAAAAACAAAATAAATGATGACGACAATAAATTTAACAGCAAAAATAGCAAACCGGCTGTTAGAGGAAGTATTAGTAACATCAGTGTTACTAGCAGCAGCAGTAGTGGAAGTGGTGCTGATAACATGATATCTAATGATGGTACAACGGGTACAAATGGTTGCGGTAGACCTCGAGTGCCGAGATACACATCACAGCTTCCAAAATCAAAACTTCCATCTACTTCGACCGGCGTTCACGCTCCTCCCTCATCATCTCCCGCGCTAATTCAGAAAAAATTTATGAAAAAAGTTGAAGGTAAGAGTGCTGATGTTGCTGTGGTGACGTCTGCATCGTCCTTCACACCACATCCTCAAACTTACGCAACAACTGATAACACAGATGACAATCCCTGGTTTGTGGACAACAGTTACGGAGCTGATATTTTGAAGGTTAACAAAGACTTCTCTTCCTCTCCGAGAGATGGCAGTAACGACAACAGATTAAAAAATAGTTCTTCTACTAATCATGAAATTTGTGAATCGAGAAGCAATGATATTAATGTTAAGGTTGGCGACGATGTTAATTTTGACAAAAGTGACAATACTGCCATGAGTGCATTTGACATCAAGCCAATGGCTCCTATTGCTATGTCATCTCCATATTTCCACCTTAACAGCTTATCGTCCTTCAATAACAACACTCACTACCAAGCACAACCTCCTTCTTGCAAGTCATTCAGACCCACTGCCAGTAAGTTGCAGTATCTACATGCTGACCATTCAAACAACGACAGTGCTGCAAATTCTCCATTGAAATTATTTTCAAACAATAATTCGTCTGCTAATCGGCAAGAATTATGTGAGAACGAAGGTGGTTACATGTCAGATGGTGATCTGCTATCATATCAGGGTCATCAAAGGTCAAGTGGATACGTAAGTGATGGTGGCACTTCTCTGCAGTCATACATGAGCAAATTCAATGCAGATGACCAGAAGAATAAAACTCTTTTAGACGAAAGTCTCTTCGATGACCAGTTAGATTTAGTTTTCATATTTATTTCATATATTTATTCAACCAAAAATTATAAAATGTGTTTTATCATTTTGAGAACAATTGTGGGTGTATATTGAATTTTATAATTTGATATATAAATGTTACCATTGCATACAATCGTACAGATTGACTTTTAAATGTTTAGAAGTGGTGGTTCATGAAGTAATTCAAATTTTTTTCTTCAACTGAGCAGTAAGAAATTTCTTAAATTTGAAATATAACTTTAAAATTTGTCGATCCTCATTACCCAATATCAGTGTTGTTTGTTAACTTCTATGAAATTCTTCGGTGTGCAATTAAAAACGTCTTGCAAGTCGCTTTAAAATTTTGATATTTAATCAACTGACTTTGAGGGCTTGTTAATGATCTAATGTGACAGGATGTATCTAGGCTTAACTTAATGTTAGACATTGGAGTTTGATTTTTTTTTCTATAAAAGTTTTATCTTTATCAGACACTTGCATATCAAAAAACTTTCAGGTGATGATTAATAGCGTTATTTGCTATCCAATAATAAATTGTTATCGAAAACTTGAAGTGGTATTCATAAAATTATCAACATAAATTGATTTATATTGAGCATAAGAAGTATATATGACTATAAGTATATAAAGATTGAGTGGGTGAATAATTTAATGAATAAGAAAATAAATGAATGAATGAGTGCATGAATGAGTGAATGAATAAATTAATTAATAAATGAATGAATAAATAAATGTTATTGCCATCAGTTTTAGTTATTATGCATGAACCAGCTTAGAAAACAATGGTATTTGTTTAACATTAATAAGTATGCAACAGGAATTGAAAGCTTTTTTTTTAAACATTTTGTGTTTATTTAAGATCATTGCAAAGTGTTGAACAAACGTGAACAACAGGAGAAAAAATTTATTTTACAGTTTTTGTTAGTGCTATTGTTAATTCATTTTCTCCATTTGAAGAAACTAATCACTTTTTCCATAAATAATTGTAAGTATTATTATAAAGTTCACACTTAAGGTTGGACAGTTATGTTTGATAGGCATTTTTCAGAAAGTTTTTGAATGAATATAATTTGGTGGGGCTGCTGGGGGAGCTACTGAAATTTAATACTTTTGCTGAAATATAACTTTTCTCCTTCCATATATTTCATCATTCTTGTGTTCTTCCTTTGCCCATCCTCTCAACATTTATTGTTATTGTTTTTATATCTTTTACTTTATTGTTTTCAAACTAGTATTTAATAGCTCCATATGTCTTTAAACAAATTTTTCATTTGCAAATATTATTTTTGATTAATCTTAAGTTTTTCTTTGTTGCCTATTTATACTGTGGTAATTATACTAAAGACATAAATTCGTCTTATTTATAAAGGCTTCATTGATGCATGTTAGTTGAATTGTTTAGGTTTGATTGAATGAACAAATGATTAATTATCTCAAAAACAGTAGGGTAGGTAGGTAGAAGGCTTAGAGAACTAACAATAAACTAGTTTGAATAAGTTGAATGAAAAATAATTTAATAAATGAATGTCTGCTGTGTGGCATAAATTATTCTTGTTCTAATTCATGTCTAGACTATAGCTGATTGAATTATATTAAACAATTCATTACATTTTGTCTGTCAAACTCATTTTAAGTTTGTGCAGGTTTTTTGTTTGTTTCTGTGAACCACTTATTATTAATGTTACCAATCTTACTTTAATTAATGTACCAGCTACTTTTAATGGCTATATTTTAACAGCAATAACTCAGGGTCATAACATTTTATTTCAAAATTTAAATTACTTTGCCAGAAATAAATGAAAAGCTACGAAGATTTTTTTGTTTTAATTATTTATATCCATTGTATTAAATTTTTTAAATTTAGAATCTCCCAGTAATTTAATTACTTTGACATTTAACTAGAAACTTTCTTAATTTGAAAATTCTTTTGCTTGTACACGCGGTGATGTGAGGATGCAGTTGGATCGGATGTGATTTGAGATCTCTATGAATGGAGAATTTTCAATAAGACTTCTACAAAATTAGCAATCTCTTCTACATGTAACATTGCGGTGACTTCTTCTGGCATGAATCATATCATGACATGAAGCATTTAAATTGTGATTTATAGTTAGTTGTTAAGTTGGAGTTGTTGCTAATCTTGTTGCTACAGTTTTATTGGTCTGTTAACCGGGTTAATTTTTTTGGATTGCATACACTTTTTATTACTTTTTTATTGCTAATACATAGCTTGATGAAATGTTAATATTTCTATATCTCCGTCAATCGCATTTATGTTATTTGTGCTCATT
>NW_008703570.1:7593995-7613995 GCF_000326865.2 Helobdella robusta | reverse complement strand
TTTTTATTTATTTCAACTTAAGCATGATAGAACATTTAGGCATGATAGAACAGAAAAGTTTTTTTCGGTATCCCTTACCATCTTCTACCATCTATTATTATTATTATTATTGTTATTATTATTGTTATTATTATTATTATTATTATTATTATTATTATCATTATTATCATTATCAGTTTAATTACTATTATCTTAGCAGCAGTTGCAGTTTCTATTTTCATAATCTTGACTGTTTCATCTACGTGTACATTATCTGTTTATAGTTCGGCTACTGCTTTATTTTAGCTCGCGTTTTTGTAACATTTCACTTGTCATTTCGATATGTGTGTAAGTTTTTACCCAGTCTTAGTTTTAATTACGTTTTTCTGTTTTTAAGTTTCTACAGTTTAGCTTTCTATTTACAGATTAAACATATTTGGCATGAATGATTGCTTGATCACTGCATAACACTTTCATCTTTATCATCACCAAAGTCAAAACCGTTGTTGTCATCATCTTCATCATCATTGTCATGATTATCACCGCTAGAGGTCTTGTTGTAAAAATGTGAAAAGCTTTCAACTGCCTTAATTTATTAATTAATTTTAGTTAATTTGTTGATCAATTAATTAATCTTCTGCCACTGACTCTTTCATTCTCCTTTGTTTTGTTTGTTTTTGTTTATTAAATCATTCATTACGCGATTCATTCATCTATTCATTCGTTCATTCATTCGTTCGTTCATTTAATTTCCTCTCATCTCAGCATGGTTATATCATTGCGGTGAACACTTCAGCCAGATAACACAAGTGCAACTATCATATCCATGTGCGTTTGTGCTCGCATTTGTTCATGTGCATGTGCATTTCCATAGGGATTACTTATTTTACTACACATACACATACACACAAACATAAACACTCAAACACACACACACTCACTCACACATACATAAATACACACTCGCTCACATATTTATATAAATTAATTTGTGTTGTATAAAGATTTCAAGTGTGTTGATTGATCCATAGTACAGTGATGGTGGATGGACCAGAAGTTTTCTTTTGTAATAACTTCATCTTTTTATATGATTATCATACTGTGTGTACTTGCTGTATGTTATGTAGTGTTTGTGAAATGAATTGACACAATTTGTTTATAAAACTTTTTGGTTTATACTTTTTAATAGAAAGGTTTTGTATCTTTTATAGTTTTAAGTGTGAAATTTTTAGGACCTGCCTTTAAAATAAATATGTTGCATGCATGCCTCATATCATTAGCTTGTACTTGCAAGCATACATTCGGGTGTTCTCACTAACCACAGTTGAAATAATTTATTCACTGGAACAAGTGATTTGACATTTGTGTACTTACGTTGATGCATTTGAAAAGTGTACATCCATGATATCACTTCATTCATAATTCATGCATCAAGCAAGCATTCAATCATCATCCATTATGTTGATTGACTCTCAAATATGCATGCTTGTGTATTTCTTCTCAATATTTCGTGCTACTAATGCAAAATAGTGGTTAAATAATGGTTTGGACAAAATGTTGAAAATTATTGCAAATGGTTAGATATTCATTTGAAATATACCACTTTTAATAAATGTTGGCCCAGCTATCTTTTTGGAGACTGTTATTGGGTGAATCTTTTGTTGTTAATTCTACTTAGAATTAATTATGCTATATTTATAAATTGTGGCATGATTTTTCATTATAACAGCAATTCCAACATTTTAAATTGCTAACATGCATTAGACGCTGTTCAATGCATGCTCAACTGAATTTGCACTCATTATGGTTTGGGAACCTTTTTTGGTCCGCATGGTTAACTTGGTATGTGAGGATGATGAGTTATGGGATGTGGTGGTAATGAGTGGTGATTGTTTTGTATTTGGTAGTGACAATGATGATGAGATGAACGGTTATTATGTATATAATGGTGATGATATTCGCAATGTTTATGATAAGAATAATAGTGATAAGGATGATGATGTTAATGATGTTTTAGTGTTAATTAAGATGATGATGATGGTAATGATGTTCCAGTGTTAATAAAGATGGTGATGATTTTGTTTATTTTCAATAATTTCTTATTGTGACATTTGCCCAGTGTTTTCAGTTGAGAGATTTATGGAGAGCCTACTGGTTGTTTAACATGAATACTTTATGTGAATGTGTTTGTGTGTGTGTGGTGTGTGTATGTGTGGTGTGGTGGTGTGTGTATGTGTGTGTGTAAAACTTTCATTATTTACTGGCATGATTTTTTATACTCACAAGTTTTTTTCTTATTTTTATTGTGCAACATTATTTATTGAGAACACCAAATGAAGAGGAGTTAGGTTTTATAACGTTCCAAATGAATATTTATGTGTACTGACATAAATGCAATCTCTTCTGTTGGCTGGCTGGTTATTTCATTTGTTGTAAACAAGATGATATGGTTCTGTGATGATGTTAGGCCATAACATGATGTTTTGCCATTACAGGATTGTTCAGCAAGCAGTTATTATTACCATGCTGATGTTCTGCTCTCTTTTAAAACATCATCTTGATGGCCAGATTATGTTGCATCTATATTAATACATTACTGCATCAACTCTGTGTGCATAATTTCTTCTATATGGAAGCGTGATGGCTTTAAGAATGCTCAAATTATAGCTCAAGGGTGTAGTTATCTAAATGGAGGATTTATTACCGAGATGTGGTCATTGTGGTTTTATGTTTGATTTAATGTTATTATTTTGTTTACTATTTTTCTTGTTGCAGAATCGTTGCACAATTTTATGAAGGGAGCACTTTTATTTTTTAATAGAAAAATGTTGCTTGTGCTTATTTGCTGCCATGCTATTTTACCGGTCTGCTTTGCTATGCAGTGTGTCTCCCTTTTAGTTCATTTCGATTAAATTTTCACCTTCACTATTATTAAAAATAATTTCGAAAGTTGAAAAACAGCTAAAATAAGAAAATTCAACTAACAACATGCTAGAAATGTTTTAGTAAATTGGTTCAGCTTAATGAAAATGGTGATAAAATCGAAGGTAGTAAATGTTAAGTTTAAAAATTGTAAGAAGAGTTAAAAATTTAGATTGGTTTGATTTGAACATTTATCATTTGTCAATTTTAAATTTTTTGAAAATAAATGTTAATTATTAATAATAACTTATTATAGATTTGCTTCTTTTAAATATATTCAAAGAGAGAGGAAACAATTAGAAATAGCTACATTTAATTTTAAACTTCATAGCTTTTAATTACATTATGATAATAGACCTTTGCTTAAAGTGCTGTATGTTTACTATTTTTTTATTTATTTCTTTTAAGCTTGTTTTATAATATTTAAAGTTTCTAAAATTTTGAAAAATTGTTTTGTTGAACAGCTGTGCATTCTCTGCCTGTATAGTTTTCTATCTGTATAGATTTTTTTTTATTTCTCCAGTTATGTCTTATCTACACTGAACATTAATTTAATGTAATTTATTTTCGTTAATTTAATAAATTATTAATTAATTTATTTGTAGATCTGTCTGTAAATAAATGAATGAATAAATTAATTTGAACAGGATGGATGGTGGCAGTTCACTGAGCAGCAATGAAGATCAACCAGTCAACCCATCATCAACAACTTCAGCAGCCAAGGCACAAATGATGCTTGAGAAAAATAAATTTCTCAAGGATCTTTCAGAAAATAACTTTTCAAGAGCAAATGGGAATCGTTCAACCATGCCTGTTCGAGGCAGGCGAGCCATTCTTCCCTTGTCTGGATTTGTTAAGAAGACTCAAGAGAATGAATCTAACTCTATACCTGATTTGGAGGAGACAGAAATTGACGTGGAGGTTATGTTTCAAGAAAAAATCAGTAATATACCAACATGCAATAAAAATAACATTGATTCAATTAGTACAAAAAGTAATGGATCTGGTAAATCAAATCATCAAACGAAATTAATCAATTTAATGACTAGTAGTGACAAAGATGGAAAATCAATAATAAACTTGAACAATTCCATCACCAAACCTTTGATGGTTAATGAGGGAATGATTGAACTGGATGAAGTTTTATCCTTGCCGACTGAAGGAAACATGAGGAAGGGTTCTATCAAATCCGTTGGATCTAATACTAAGATCTCTTCTGCCAACATGCCATCTTCATTGTTCAGTAATCTGAATAATAATGAAGAATATTTGCCTCCGTCATTGGTGGCCCCAACGTTATCTTCATTGTCATCTCATCCATCCAGTTACTCGCTCCTGCCTCACCAATCTCTGAATGATGCTAAAGCAACTTCCTCCGTAATGACAACTACTTCCTCTTCACTTTTTGCCGGCAAGAAGGATGGTTTGTCGTCTGGTTCGAAGTTTGGAATGTCCTTGGAACAGTGCTACAACAGTGGGGTCTTTCAACGTCGTAACCAGAATGGAGATGACGGAGATAGCATAAACAGCAGATCATTCAAACTTGGCAAGACGTTATCTATTGTTAGTGATGGCGATCAACAAACTGCAGCACCGTTAACTCCATTTAGTTGCCAAAATGTCGTTTCACCTTTCAAAGTCAATCCATACGCCACAATGTCAAGAAGCCAAATAGCGTCTAGGATGGCAAGAAAACTAGAAGATAATGTCAATCCACAGAATGCAGACACTGTGTCTTGTAACATTCTGTCACCGCTGCCAAACAGACGAAGTGATACTTCTCTGTACCACAATAATGACGATGCATCATCTCTGGCTTCCTTCCCTTCATTCAAACTTCAGAGTATCAATAATTATCCATCTTCTCCACAGCCTTCATGCTTCAAGACATCGTCAGGCACTCCAGGCCTTGTCGTTCAGCCACAACTTAACATGACAGATGGTGTCGATAGGAGGATGAGAACAAGCTCCAGTGGATACATGCTCAACAGATCTGGAAGTCACAGCAATTATGGTGGCGGCTCTGTCTCTAGACCTCAGTCCACCAATGGTTAATTTTTATAATTCTTGTTTATATTTACCGTGTTGAAAAACTTTATTTAGGAGATTGCTTTACACTTAGAGCAGCAGGTCATAATTATCTAGCTCTAGTATTCTAATTGTTGACGTCTTGCCAATTTAAATTTTCATTTATCGACAAAAAAATTATTGTAATTCTCTTAAATAAACACCTTACCATTATATTGTTTAAAAGTCATCTTCACTCGCAACTTCATTTTTATGATGCATTGATTTATTATATCATTGTATATGCATATGCATTTATAAGCATTATGTGATTCCCTTGAAATATCTTACGTGGAGTCATGGCGCTTGAGTGTTAATTGCTTTTTAATATTTAAAACTTCATTTTATGATTCTTTAATTGGCCACAAAGTCATATTGGTTGACTCGTTTTATTTATTTACTTCATTTGGCATTTAGCATCATTTAGTTTCAGGATATCCAATTTTATTTCTTATGTTCCTTTGGTTATTTTAATTTTTAACACATTCCATAAACAGAAAACAAGGGAAACTCTTTCATTCGCAAAAAAGATATAGATGTCTATAAATTTTATTAACCATTATGTAATTTACGTTGTATTAGTTGGTAACTGTTTAACACTTGGCCCAATGTTGTTTTTTTTACAGGAAACGGATCTACGTTATCTTTGGGATCTTGTTCTTCTTTATACTCTACGGTAAGTTTTTTTTGCGTAAATACGGATTAATTTTTTTTAATTATCATTTTTTAAAATATTTATTCATGATTATTTATATATATATTATTCACATTTATATATACAACATACGCACCGCATATTAATCTAAGATATTCATCATGTTGAATCTCTTTCCTTTTTCATTGCGTTGGACTAGGGAATATTTCCAATTGAGAATTGGCTTATCAAACAATTAGCAGTTTGTCATTAATTCATTTCTGAGAAATGATGTTTGCTGGCTACAGAATCATGAAAATGAATTGAGGATGATTCCTTTTAAAATATGATTTGTATCTATTTGCTGTTTAGATTATGAAGAAAATATGGCTTTTATAATTAACAGTTTTTACTAGAAATTCAATTTTAAACGATCAAACAAACAAATAGATAAACAATTAGTTAAATTATTATAAAAATTATATAATTTGACTCTATATTTCACGTAATGCTTGTGATACAATGGTAGATATTATAGTCTTTAATATAATTGTAGCAAATGTATCCATTCATGATAGATAACAAGAAATAAAGTAAACTGTTTCTATCTTTAAAAACAACATACTTCACTTACACACTTCACAAAGTATGCCAGCTATGCTGTTAATTCTGCTACAAAGTTCATACTTCAAACCAACTGTTTGGACAGCAATTATTTGCTTTATTTAAGCTGGTTTACTCAAGACTTTTTCATTCTTTTGGTTTTTCTTTAAAATAATATTGATATAAAATTCTTTTGTCTGTGTTTTTTTTACTGGCCTCAAATATGTTATTTCTCAAAATCGAATTTTCTTCCTCTGATTTTTTTCTTCATTCGCATGCCTGTTAAAAATTGTTTATCCATTATTTATTGATGTATACTTAATTGATTTTGTAACAAATTTTATAAATGGCGGTAGATAAGTTGGCAGGTTTGGTTAGAAATAGTGCTAGGTTTAGAGGTTGAAAGAAAAGTTGAGGTTTAAGTAAGTTTTTTGAATAGTTTCAAGTAGGGTTTAAATTTGTTTAAATTTATCTTGGAGAATATTTAAAATTAGATGGTTTGAAAATTTTTAATTGAAATTCCAATAATTGTTCATTATTTTATGGTTTCGGTTTTACAATTTATTATTATGAAAAAATTAATGTTCTTTGATAGGTATAATTTTTAAATTTAATCATAACTGAAGAATGTCATACAAATATTTTCTGATTATAATTCAATTTGATGCTTTTAAATATTTGTTCAATATAATAAAACTGTCTTGAAATGAATTTTATTTTGTTTCGCAGGCTGAAGAGTACCATGCTCAGGAGGTTACTAATTTTTTTTCTTTCTTTTCAATTTTTACAAGTTTATTGATGTGTATGGTTTTCTTCTTTTTTAATCAATCGGAGAATGTTAGATATTATTTAGTGGTCATGCCTTTTTCAAACCCAATTCTGAATGTAACTCAATAATATTTTTATGTTAGTTGTTGTATAGATTTTTACTAAACTAAATACAAAACTACTGTTCAGTTAAGAATGTTTATAGGTTTTAATTTCTGAAAATAATTGTTTATAAGGATTTTTGTGTACGTATATTCGTTATAGGTTATAAGTTGTCTGATTTGTATGAGGTATGGATTGTTGTGAGTTTGTTATACATTCAGGACAACTCGACTTAAAGATGCAACATAGGATATATTTTTTATTTTGAAGCAAGCCAAGTGTCACAGCGTTAATTAAACAAGCTAATAAAACAAACACATGTTGTTTGCATCCATTTTCTCTTAGATTTTTTAGTTGCGGTATATTTTAAAAAGCGTTAAAACTTGAATTACTTTTTTTTAGAACTTTACGAAGTTATGAGTCAAACAATGTCTTTCATCATTTTTTTTTACTGCAGCTGTTCTTTTCTAAAGTCCAAACTGCGTTTTGTTACCTATTATAAGCTATTATTAGCTATAAACTGTTTGTGTTATGTCATGAACGTCTTCAACGTCATCATCACTACCATCATCGTTATCACCATTACCATCATTGTTATCATTTTCATCGTCGTCATCATCACGACCATCGTCGTCATCATAGCTCTAGTTGTCACTTTTCATTCATCTTTCCTATTTTAAGCTACTGTTTTTTTGTTTATACCATCTCTGTTTCAAAGCCACCGATAATTTTGTAACAATAATTGTAGACATTAATGAGAATTTCTCAAGTAAGTATGTAACATTGATAAATTAAAACTCTGTGAAATAAATTTATAATGTTTTTGTTTTCAACGTCAGATAAGGAAGTTGCGTCACGAATTGGAAACTGCCCATTCAAGAGTAGCTTCGCTGAACATGCAACTCAACATCAACGTAAGATTGACAGTTTATGTGATTTTGCGCGTTTGTTTTGGAGTTTGTGCTGATTTTTTATGCACGTGTTGATGTGTGTCTCTGTGTTGATGTGTGCGTGCAATGATTTGATGAGATTGTCTTTAGATGTGTTGATGTTGCTGGTTTTGATTCTCTTGTTTCGTGGGTTGCAATTTCATTAGGTCATACTTGAAATGTACAATGATGTTTGTAACAACATTTCATTCCTGATGTTTACAACGTGCGTAAGAGTGCAGTTCATCATTTTTCAAACGTAAAAAGTCGTTACTAGATCATTTCTTGTTTTGTAAAAGATATTGCTGTTTTTCCATTGGATATTATTTTTTATTTTGTTCATTTGTTTTCAATCAAATTTTAAAAAATCGGGCTTATGTAAAATAAAATCAAATTAAGCAACTAATGTCAACAACGGTATAAGAAGCGGTAAACATTTTTGAATCTGAAACATTTACAAAAGTAATGTCTGCTACTACTACTACTACTACTACTACTACTGCTACTGCTACTGCTACTATTACTACTACTACTACTGCTGCTGCTGCTGCTGCTACTACTACTACTACTACTACTACTACTGCTACTGCTACTACTACTGCTGCTACTACTACTGCTACTACTACTGCTACTACTACTGCTGCTACCACTGCTACTACTACTACCACCACTGCTACTAACAATAACAATAATAGTAATAATAATAATAGTAATACATATATTATATAACGATGACGAATTGCGGTGAGTTTTCACCAATGGCGTTGCCATTTCATTTACTTCACTAGCACCATTGTTTAACTATTAAAACACCTGTTGAAAGTTAAATAAATTATAAATGTCAGAGATGGCTTTTGTTTAAATTTCAATTTTAGAACCATGTTGTATATTTGAAATAACACTCACGCATTACACACACACACACACACACACACACACACACACACACACACACACACACACACACACACACACTTGCAACGCACATGCACACACATGTAACCATAATAACTGTTAACAAGTCAAACTCAACTCACTGGCCCAAAGCTTTTAAAGGATGACATTATTATTATATTATTAGATTTCTATATAATTCATTATAATTAATATAATGTTATATAATAATATAAAATAATAAGCAATAATTATTGCTATGATGTTTAAAATATTTTCTTGAAAAGCCGGCAAGTGCACTGATGATTTTATCTTATCATTAAAAATAGGATTTTGAGCAATTACCAATTGATTTATTTTTATATTTATTGCTTATTACAGTTTCAATCATTTCTATTTATTTGCCTCCGCTACTGTTAAATGCTTCTAAATAATATAACATTAAAAATGCCAGCCACCAAAATTAATTTACCACTTCTTTTACTGTTTCTTAGCAGCCATAATAAAACTTCAACCGCTGTTGACGTTACTACCTTTACTACTACGACTATCACTGCTGCTTCAACTTTACCATTGCAGCGACCACTGATGCTACTATTATTACGATCAATACTGTAGCAAATACTGTAACAACTACTACAACCCTGCCACTACAACTACTACTACACTACAACTACTACTGTTGCACTGGCCAATTCATTGTTTAATTGATAATTGGCAAAAAAACTAGCACATCTAGTTCATTTTCATTAAAAAGAGTGAAACTTGCAAGTTTGAATGCATTCAATCCGCCATTTCTTTGGTTCATCAGAGTCCCCATTCACTATCTCTCCTCATTTTTATACACATTTATTTTTATAATTAGTTTTTAGCTTCGCTTTCTTGGTTGCTCTAACTATTCGTAAGTGCAAAGATACGATTTTTTTTTATTCAAAAAAAATACACCTTTGATGTTTTTTTTAATAGTTGATTGATTATGAATTAATGGCCTTGTCTACTTTCTGAAGCTTGCTTTACTTTTTATTTTGATTGTAGCTATGCTCTAAAAACCGTTCATTTCTTAATTTATACATCAACATCAATGATTAAAATTTAATTTCTTAATTTTATTTTTTTTTAATTTTCTATATTTTCGATATTTTTTTTTTGTAACAATTTTATGGTTTATTACATTACAAATTATTCTGTGATCTTCACTAGAAGTCTTAGCATACATAACCCATGTTATAGTATTTATTATGTTCTATCTGTAAGATATGCAGTTGTACATGTATTAACTTTCTTTCATATTTGACATATAGTTTTTGAATGATTTTTATTTCTTGTTACTTTACATAGGAAAGCGTGGTGCAGGCGTTTGAGCAGAGCATTCAGAGTTTGAACCAGAGACTGCAGCAACTGACCAACATGGCTTCCGATAAGGTTTTTCATTCATTAATCCCTGCTTCCTACTTATAATTTAATCAATCAACTCGAGTGCAATCTTTTCCTTTCCTTTTGTGTTCATCTGTTATGTAACCATGGTGGATTAACTTCAATATTTTCAGCATCATTCAAGTTCTAAAGCACTGGACACTTAGTCATAAACTTAAAATTCTTAATATTTATTGTCCATGCGCTTTTCAGAGTAAGCAAATAGGAATTGGCCATATCCTAGAGAGTTATTGTAAACAGAAGCTAAGGCAATGAAACAATTACATGTGTGTCAAGGTATAATATTATGTTGAACACAATTAGAAATGTTACTTCACCGATGCTGTGTGGCTCAGTTGTGCCACGTGAATTGAGGCCCATGCACTGAGCAAACAATTTCTTCACTTAATTGTTTAATCACAACAATTCAAACTAGAACAAAATAAATATTTGTTTATGATCTGTTGCTTCTAAGGAATGATATGATATTCATTGTATTGGCTTCACCGTGTGTCTTCACGAGTCATTTGTCATAATTGAAACCTAGTGAATAACATTCTATAAGATTTAGCCAGAACTGTTTTTTAACTGTTGTGTGTAAGCCTGGGTATAAATATTGAAATATTTCAAAAATGCTTTCTACGTTCATTGCAATACAAAATTTTATTTTTCGTAATTGTAAACTTCAGGGTGTTATTTGGTTGCGTAAAAAAATAACACAATTGAAGTTATCAAGATTGCAATCTGCAATCAAACTTACAATCTCGCAGTAGTTTAGAATATTTTCCATAATTGTAATAAAATAGTTGTTGCAAAGAATCAAAATTCATAAGATGAAACGATCTGTTGCATCCACTTATGTAATCCTTTTCATGCATGTAGCAATCTTACAACCATTCATTCTTTGAAACATGCAATACTTACTCGCAGCAACCTGTATGCACGCTTTTGCACGGTTAACGTTAACATTGGTATTTTCTCTTAGAGGTAGGAATTTACCATTTACTTCAACTAGTAGTAATTTTCTGGGAGAGTTTGAAGCAAAGACAAATTATTTATGTTAATTAGGTTATTAATTTATTAATAATTAATAAATTAGTTATTATGTTAAAATGAAAATTTTGTAATACTGCAAAAACGTTCCTTGCAAATAAAGTTGACGTTTTTCTCAGTAACAAAAATGCTATGATACAAATAATGCATTGTTGTTATTCATAGAATACTGATGAATGATACATGATTGATTTATCATCATTGAAAGGAAATAAAGATGAGAGTCCAACATGGGAATTGCTTTTACGTGCATGATTTGTTTCTGCTGGCTATAAGAGAATGACTGGGAACGAGATTGATAATATTCATATGGCACAACATGGAGGGTAGTTTGGCTAAGGTGGAAATTATGGTTGCTGGGAAAGAAAATATCAAAAATGAATCTATGATGATCATAGATATTTTTTATTAGGCATTGAAATTAAGTGTATATTTTTGGGCATCTTGGTGATGTTTTGCAATAAGGAGTAAAAAGTTTCAATTATACACGCAGTTACATTATATAAGCTATAGCAGTCATAGAGGTTTTTGAAAGAATGAGTTTCAAGAACGATTTTATTGCTAATGACATTTAATCATTCTTACACCTATTTTTAAAAAAATGTTTTAAATTATTTTTCTAATTATTCTTTGGAAGGATTCTGATGTGAAGGACCTGAAGACGTCGTTGGATCGGTTCAGCGCCCACTCATCTATACCTGGTAGGTCGACTAACGTCTCTTCTGAGATTCGTGTTGTTTTAATTATTCATTTTGCCTTACAATGCAGCTGCAATATCTTCGTGTGAGAAAATATGGAGGAGAACATAATTGATTAGAATCATAATTGCTACTTTATGTTCTGAATAGAAAAGAGTTTGAGTCAACCAAAAATTTAAATACTTACATAATTGTTGCTAAATTGTTTTCTTTTTAATAACATCCTGTTGTTTGTTGGCAGCGCGGTTTGGTTAACACCTCCCACTCTTCAATTATAACAATAGAGTTGCGCTCTTTTATTCTTTAACAGAAGACCACAACTACCACCACATAAAGTTGATGGCAATTAGGTGTTACTACTAAGCTAGTCACTTCTACTTTCTTTCTATCACTTCATTATTATATATAACATTAGGTAATTATATATATATACATACACACACACACATATATATATATGTATACTATATATATATATATATATATATATATATATATATATATATATACATACATACATACGTACTTACACCTATATTATATATATATGTACATGTATATACATATGTATCTGTATGTGTATCTGTGTGTGTCTCTGTGTGTATAATCAACATATTTAAATACATGTTCATTCATTATATAGGAAAATTCCATTCGCTTATTCATGAAAAATTGTTGTTTTTATTGTTAATGCCATTTTTAATTTGCCGAAATTACTTCGTTAATTCATTTAATGCTTGTGCTTACAACACAATACGTGTCCAATTAATACTTTAATATTTCGTAATATTTCATTCACTTTTATTTGCTGTCTGCCAGTTCGGACTGACTCATCTGAATGAACCGTATCAGTCGGTCAGAGTCGATAGTCTGCACACGTTACTTAATACCAGTTAATACTCACCCTGTTTAATAATGTCATATGTACCTATGTTATGTGCAAATGAAAATATGCCGTTGCATGTATTGCGGTTGGTGAACGTCAAACACGATAGATACATGCATGCATGCCGTATTTAATTTGATTCATTTGTTTCCCCTTCCTGTAGAAGATGTAACTTCATTATCCTCCATCAATCAACATCAGGAGATGGAAAGGAAGAAAAAGCAAAAGAAATGGGTACATGACTATTTTTATAACATTGGCTTTTATTATGCATCACATTCATTTCGATGTTATAAGTGGTGAAGGATGAATAAATAGAGAGAAGACGTTTTTTTCTTTGTGGGAATAATGGTCATTTATAAAATAGGTTTTACGGATGTATTAAATGTTAGAAAATGTTTTTATTTTTGTTTCTGTTTTCCATGGGTTTATTAAACGCTGGAAAAATATTTCGTTTTATCTACAATTTAATATCTTTACATTTGTTTCCGTAGTTAATAAAATCTCTAATAATGCAACGTTCTGTGACAAATGGGTGCACATTTTTCTCGCAGCTGACATCATTTGGCAAGTCGTTTTTCAAGAGAAAGAACAAACTGAACCAGATGGAGAGCAACAACCTGTCACTGCACGATAACAACAGCATACACAGCAGCTCGAGCAACATCTTGGTCAATCACATGAACATCCATAATAATGAGCTCATCATTCCTGATAACATCAGCAACATTTCATTCAACAAGTTTGTTTTATTTTGAATAAATCGATAAATTGGCTTGGAAAAAATTTGTTTTATCATATCATATACAATGTATTTCTGAAACAAAATTGTTCGAAGTGGTAAGAGTTTGATGCAGGATGTCTCATTTATTATTTTCTATCATCCTAATTGCACGAGGGCAACCTAATTATTGCTCCTTTTCTTTCTGCACATGCATACTGCTCAAGCATAATTTCTCATTTGACTGTCAGCTGACTGAAGGGTTTTCTCGTTTAATGTTAATTATATTACCATTATTACAATTAATAGTTTTCCCAATTTATTCTCTGAGAATTCAACAACACACACACCACACACACACACACACCACGCCACACACACACACACAAACACCACGCCACACACACACCCACATAGCGCCTGTGAAAGCACGTCAATGCACGCTTCATACACATGGCACGCGATGGGCGGGAATCTCTCTTTGCCATCGAATCCTGCCACTGTAGCAGCAGGACCAGGCGACTTAACCAATGCGCCATCTTTTTTATATTCCAATTATCAGATCATCATCCTTATCTATAGCGCTATATAATCTTTTACATGCGACAACAATTTATTTTGAAACATGATTATTAATCTCTAAACATGATGATAACATGCAGCAATCAATCATGCGATCCTGACGATCCAATGATCTCACTGTTGGAGCAGAAGTTGCACGAGAAGGAGATGAAGTTAACAGACGTTCAGTTGGAGGCCCTCACATCAGCCCACCAGCTCGATCAACTCAAGGACAATATGGCACAAATGGAGGTGGGGTATTTTGCTACGTTAAAAATTTTAACATCTTTTTGCTGTATTAGCAATATTGCACGGTTTGATGTATTTATTATCTTTTTTTATTTCTCAAATTAGCTATCTGAGTGAAGTATTGATCGAAGCATCTATTGTATTGTATTAGGCGAAAGCTGTGTGCTTGCACAGCCTGCACTTATTAAATATTTTGTTATTGTTATTCACAATGTTTTTGAAAGGATTTACGACGCGCACACACACATTCGCCATTCACACACACACTGACATACACTTTTTGTTGTAGATGTAATAGATTGATGTTGACCTTGCCAGGACATTATCTATCGTAGATGCAATTGCGTTTTAAAATTTTAGTAATTTTTTTTGAGTTTATTTCATGCGTTGGTGTAGTTCCACCCAATGGAGTTCATCATTTAATATTTGACACTCAATAGAAGGAGATGGCCTACTTGAAGATGGACAACAGCAGGTTGAAGCAGCTGGTTTCAAAAACAGCCGACAACAAATTAGATGATCCATCACCAACATCACCAACAGCACTGAACAGCAACAAAATCATCGAGTCACCAACTAATCCATGTACGTTTATTAATTCACATTTTTTCTCTTTTTTATTTGTGCTTTGAAAATTGCATGCAATGAATCCGCACTATGTTAGCTTCTCTTTATATAATTATCAGTACATAAGCAGATTAAGGAAGGTCGCCAACATTGCCTAACTGGTGATCAGTTGTATTTTATGTAATAGGATAGTTCTCAACATTTACTTTGACGGGAACCTGTAGGAAGCCCAAGTAGTGAAGTACCTGTCTACGAATGTACCAGCCTCCCAAATGTTGGGACAATCGTTTCTAAGATTTGGTTGAGCGCATCTAAAAGAAGATGAATGCACTGCTTATTATAATACTAGTACTGATATATACATATATGTATGTATATTGTTTAGTTTCAGTGCCATTTAGACCAAGATTATTTCTTAGATTTTCATCTATGTATATCTTCTTTCATGTGATGTCTGTTTTGTTTCATTTGTTTTCTTCTATATGCTCAATGTTTAGACAGCTCGTGACATGCTTTCAATCTAACATTTCGACTTTACGTTCAAAGTATAAAAATTTCACTCGATTTTTCATTAAACTTTTTTTTTAAATGGTTACTGTTGTCTCTGATATATTTACCTAATAATGAATAAATAGTTTCAAAATTGTAAGATCAAAATTGTTGTTGCAATTTCATATGTAATGTTTTCAAATAAATATTTTTTGACGAATTTCGTTACAGCTCCTCGTTCAGTGCACAAAGCAATAGTCCTATCGGTGAGATTCGCTCATGTCGATCATCTGGCGCCATCTTCGCCGTCGTCTGAGGTAAGGTTGCCACGTCTTTGAGATCATTTGTCAAGTCACGCTACATTTAGTGTTTGTTAGTCATACATGAGCTGCGACTGTATCAAAAAGAGAAACATTTGTTTAGCATTATCTTTATTCCTAGAAGATAATTTGAAATAAGTGGAACTAAATATGATTAGTTTGATTTAGTGATATGATGCCATTAACTGAACTAGATGTTCATGTTTCTTCATGTTTCCTCTAGTTATTACCAATCTTGCCCTTGTTTAAAACGAAAAATCTTATTTTTTCTTTACTTTTTTATTCTTAGCAATCTATCATGTATGTATTCAATAAATCTGTCCTTTATCCATGTAATTGTCTACTCATTCGTTCGTCTAACTGAAATTTTATTCACATCATTATTTTATAGTGTTATACAAATTCACTTCATTAGGCGAAATCAACAGAAATATTGTTTGGCAAGATGCACCTGACTGAGAACATGGGCTGGGAAACACTGAACAAAACCATCCTCAGAAAGTTTCATGTAGGTTGCTTCCTAATGTCTACACACACACACGCACAAACACACACAACACCACACACACACTCACGTTGTTCTTTCATCTTCTTATATTATTCTTTGCAAGTAGTTATTGGTGTTACGGTGGTTGCTACGTACTTATTTTAAGAAGCTGCGTGATCATGCACTATAACGTGGACAAAAAACACCTACTTCAACAATTTCATTGTAATTAGAAGTTTACTGCTCTCACGTTTTGAGCCAAATTTTTTTTACAAATCGTTAACGAATCAAATTATTTGTGAAACTTACAATATAACACTCACAGAATTATTTGGTGAGGATCGATCCAGAGGAGCACCTAGGCTTGGACCACACCAGCATCCAGCACCTTCACATTGGAGATTTGAAATGGACCATTGGTAAATTTATAAATACATAGTTCTGCCTTTCATCACTCAACAACGTCAATTTGGAATACATCTCGCTCGTCTGATTTATCGAGCAATGGGATGATTAGAATGATATGACAAGCTCTGTGTGTTGTTGTCTGTTGTCTCCCTTTCTACAACCGACTGAAAAACAAAATATGTCTCAGTTATTGTACTCTAAAACCGTTTCATGGAAAGTATGTCTGCTTGGTATCAGTGTCACATCCTTATTGGAGAACTGTTTTTTTAATTATTGCGACTGTCATTTACATCAGCCCAAACATATATATTTATATTTGTTTGTATATTATATATATATATATATATATATATACAAAAATGATTGACAGATGGCCCCTCCCCTCCAATGAGTCCCAGTTCTTATCTGATTGGCTACAACGACTCTGTGTCTCTCACTCTCAAAGGTTTCATTCATTCATTCATTCATAATACAAGTTACAAATTAATGCGAATAATGAGTAGGATGAGATGATAACATTACATCAACGCTTGAACAGTTTTGAATAATGATAACAGGGGCTATAATATTGTTGTGTTGCAAGTGTTGCAATATGTTCCTTGCTTCTTGATCACATTATTGTTTTTCAATCTCAACTGATTAATGTTTAAAATGTTTTCATCTGGTAATACTTTTGAATAATGTCCGGAAGATTCTTGCAACCTTTTTTAATATCGCTCCATTAACATTTTTGCCAGTTAACTCGAAATTTTATTTCATTTCTGCAATTTGTACACATAATTCTAGCGTTACAATTTACAAATTTCTTAATTTTTAAATTGTAGTTAATTGTTGTTGCTTAGTTTCTTTCCTTGCTATCATTATTTTGCAAGTCTTTTTTAAATGCTCATCATTGATTCATGTTTCCCGTTTGAAGCTCTCCATTACTTATTTGCATGCTGCATGTTTGAAGCTCTCAATTACTCATTTTTATATTATAAAACAGGTGTGGATGAGAACAGACTGGACTCTTTATCGTTCGAGACAATGATATCTCGATCGATTCTTGAGAGGTACGTGTCATTGATGACTGAATTCAAACGAGTTATCTTCTGCGGACCGAGTGGTACCGGCAAGACGTACCTGGCTCTCAAGTTGGCGCAGTACATGAGTGATAGGTTGGTTCTTTTGATATCATTTCAAATGATTGATTCACATTTCCGTTGTGATTTTGTAAAACCTTAAAGTCTAACGAATGGAACGATGATTGACGTTTGCGCCTGGTTGTTCGTTGTCCATTCGTCACTTTTATTTATATCTATTTTATTATTACTGATTTGTAGTTTTATTTGTGGCTACGAAGGACTATACAACTTTTAACAAAGTTTCATTCCTTATGTCAGGTTGGCAAAAGAAGGTCGACAACCTAAGATGTCATTATTCAACGTGGACCACAAATCGAGCAAGGAGTTGAGGCAGTATCTGTCGAGCATAGCTCAGGATAGTACTGCTGCTGCTGCTGCTGCTGCTACTGCCGAGAATGGTAACAGTGACAACGCTTTTCAGGACAACGTTATAATATTAGACAACTTGCATCATGTTGTGTCAGTGGCCGATGTTTTCAATGGATTCATCAGCATGGGCAATCAGAACAGGTTTGTTTTCAATATTTTCTTTAAAAATAAATTACATTACATAGTTTTTTACTGAAATATTTAAAGCATAGAATAATGGAAATATCAATTGATAATTATTGTAAAACAACGTAGCCCCTATGTGATTGGCACAATGAATCAAGTTTCATCAAGTTCTGCTTCCACAAACTTGCAACTGCACCACATGTTCAGATGGGTTTTGTATTCAAATCACATAAAACCAGTCCACGGCTTTCTGGGCAGGTTCCTAAGGAGGCACCTGGTGGAGAGGGAGGTGCTGGAGAGTAATGTAAACATTCAGAACAAAAATTTGATGAACAGCGACAGTACATCTGCAAGTATTTCCAGCAGTGGTGCCGATAAAAATGTTTTTGATGCCGAAGTTGATGATGAGGAAGAGTTGAAAAAGATGATTGACTGGATACCTCAAGTCTGGCAACACGTCAATCGCCTGCTCGAGATGCATAATTCCAGCGAAGTCACATTAGGTATGATGTGATGATTCATGTGATGATGTGATTGATGTGTTGCGTTTATAGGATGCTCTTCATACATTACATTTTTGAAAATTTTTATATGCTGCAGAAACAAGTAGGTAAGGTCGGAAATAAATAATGTCATGGTACCGGTATCGTATGACATTTAAACAATATTTCAAATAATTAATACTATTAAATGAAATGAATGATCAGGACCGCAGTTGTACCTTTCATGCCCCATGGCCAGTCAGTTGATAAAGTTGTGGTTCACAGATTTGTGGAACTATTCAATATTTCCCTATATCGTTGAAGCTATCAAAGAAGGCATCCAGGTGGTTGTCAAATGATCATTTCACTTCATAGTTTAAAACTAAATCTGATCCAACAATTTTTCCATATAAGTATTTCTTCATTTTTACATCAAACATGCTTTAATATCATTCAAAATTTTAAATTCATTGTCAACATTTGTTTCTTCAAAATGTTTCCGAATCGGTATGAAAGTGAAAAATCTTTAAATTAAGTGAGAGAATAAGCCAATGTTATAAAGAAAAAGCCTTTCTTTTGATTATTTTCAAGTAAATTTTGTGATGAATTTAAGTTGACACTCATCCAAAGGGAAGTTATTTATAAAAGCGTTTTTGTTTGATGGATGATAAGCTGAAAATGAGCATGATATATGAGCCAACCATTATAATTGAACAAAATGATGCATGCAGACGTACGGATGCAGAGCAGTTTGGGAAGATCCGACAGATTGGATTGTACGAACTTGTCCATGGTCGTCTGAAGCCTCAACCCAGTTCCTCCACCTCAGACCAGAGGATGTGGGCTATGATATGACACAACAACAACATTCTCTAGTGACCAGCAACAACAACAACGCGAGTAACAACAGTATTAACAACAACACTGGCAGTGCAGCATTCCATAACAACATCAACAATAACTTGTACATCAACAACTGTGCAGATGATGGCTCACATTCTGCAAAAATATCGAACACTGATCCACTGGTTGGTTGTGAGGATTTTGAAATTTGATTTTTAGTATGAATGAGAAATGTTGAGTGTCCATGGAGTGTTTTTATGAATATTTTTTTGAAATGACAAATTAATTTTGTTTTGTTTTTATTTG
>NW_008703570.1:7590284-7592576 GCF_000326865.2 Helobdella robusta | reverse complement strand
AGNTTGAACATTATAGGTAATGTGCGCGTAAGTGGCAATGAAAATGAAATGGCAGCGAAGTAGCGTTGGCGAACATCCTCAAAATATAAAACGTTCGTTTAAATAAGAGATTAAATTTTGGTGAGTAGCTTGAAAAAGTGGAATATTTATGACTGCATCAATCAACCGTCAGTTTGTATTGGCTTTGAATATTGCATCAGTTTGGAATAAAGACGTTCAACAAGCACCAAACAAAAATGAAAAAATAAGTCTTCAAGTTTTTTCAAATGATTACTTGCATATTGTCAATACTGCTTGCCTATCTAATAACTACAAAATTCTAAGCAATTGAAAAAGTTACAAAAACAGATTAATAGAAGCTTGTCGAAGTTTTAATCAGAAAAAATTAATAACTAAGCTGAACACTATGTAACGTTGAAAGTTATAATAGCCTTGCGGAGAAGGACTAACAAATAAAATGAGACTAACATGGGGCGTAATTAAACAAATTAATTCAATAATGGAAATTGAAAAAATCTAAATGCAACGGAACGATTATTTGTTGTGTGATTTTTAGTTAATTTCACGAATTCGATAGTAGGAGCTGTTATTTTCATTGTTGTTTATAAGATTCATAAGAACGCAATTTTGTATTATAATGACATAGGATATGTACAAATAAGTATGATTTGTATATAGAAAATGATATATATATATATATATATATATATATATATATATATATATATATATATATATATATATATATATATATATATATATATATATTTGTAAATTACATTAGTGAACTACGGTGGTTGAAAATGCATTTGCTTTTATACATAGTTTAACATCAATTTTATTTGTGAATATTGTTTTTTATTTAATTAGAATAAATTATGGATAAATTTACTTCAGTTTATTGACAAAAATCTCCTAGATTTGGCTATAAATGAATAAAATGATTTGCTTGATTGATATCTTTCATTTCTAAAAAACGTAAAACTAAGAATACTCAACTCAATGCTGTTTGGATGGTAGCTCCGAGCGCCCTATCTTTGAGCTATTATGACAAAGAATCATTTCTTTCAAATAACGCTGACGCAGTAAAAATCAACAGAAACCTCTTTATTGAATTAAAAATGATGTTGAAACGTTTAATTAAATAATAACAAGAACAATTTTTACATATTAAAATAACTCCCTAAACTTTGGAACAGCTGAATGTAGTTGATTTATTAAGCGGTGGACGGCCCATTGCGTGAAACAATAACAAAACATTCAAAATTAACGATTTTTAAATCAATATTTAAATGAAAAGAATAAAGACAAAAATTTCATTTATAAATAAAATAAGTCAATTTACCAAAACCAAAAAGAAAATAAGAAGTCTTGGATTTAAATAAATGATTAACTGAAGTTCACCGACCACGTGAACAAAATGCATATGCTGCAGATTTCATTATTATTGATACGCTTCCACACGCTGCACATTTAGATCGTTAGTACAAATGCAACGCTGATGGAAGCAACAAAACCAATGAGCAAATCGTCATATTAAGTTATTGAAAATAACTAAATGAATACTTTAAATATTTCAATAATGTTCCTTATACTTAATGGGGTTAATGGAGAGAAATGCTGGCTGCCGCTGATGCTTCTTTATCATGTTAACCTGTAAATATCTTACATGAGTCATATTTTCAATTATAAATATATATATATATATATACTTGAGTTGATAAACGCTTTTGAGAAACTTTTTTTTTGGAAAGTGCTACACAAATACTCCAATAATATTAAGCCCAAAAACCTCAGTGAAATGGCCGTATAGTCAAATATCAAACACCAAAAAACAACTACACGGCCAAGTAAAAAATTAACTTGCTCGCATATTAACACCTCTATATCTGCACCATGTGGTATATGTGGTATATAGATACTCAATGACGGTACAAGTGATCGCAGCTATACGCACCACACGACTGATTTGAAAAAGGGTAACCAAGAACAGTTTCGTATCTGTTAAAATCAGCTAAATTTATCCAATTCTATCAACATTTAACTGTAGACACAGTTCAGAGACTATTACAGGACACTACTTCCACTTCGTGTTTTTTCCTATAGTAATATTTTTATACTCGGATTAATTCCGATCCGAATTCGGCTATCCGGATGACGCCAAATGTTTGTTCGTTTGAACTAAATCAAAGCCAATTTTTTTACTGTTTTACAGTGACATATATCTTGTCTCCTAATAAAAGCATCTACAATATAATAGAATACAGCTCCTAACATTTACTCAGCAATTTT
>NW_008703570.1:7566069-7567460 GCF_000326865.2 Helobdella robusta | reverse complement strand
TAATTTTTTCTGATTAAACTTCGACAAGCTTCTATTAATCTGTTTTTGTAACTTTTTCAATTGCTTAGAATTTTGTAGTTATTAGATAGGCAAGCAGTATTGACAATATGCAAGTAATCATTTGAAAAAACTTGAAGACTTATTTTTTCATTTTTGTTTGGTGCTTGTTGAACGTCTTTATTCCAAACTGATGCAATATTCAAAGCCAATACAAACTGACGGTTGATTGATGCAGTCATAAATATTCCACTTTTTCAAGCTACTCACCAAAATTTAATCTCTTATTTAAACGAACGTTTTATATTTTGAGGATGTTCGCCAACGCTACTTCGCTGCCATTTCATTTTCATTGCCACTTACGCGCACATTACCTATAATGTTCAACTTTCGTCTCTGATTTATTGTGAACTTTGGGTTCATAAACTAAAAGCTGAATTTTTATTTCTATTTATATATACATACACACATACACACACACATATATATATATATGTATACTATATATATATATCTATCTATATATATATATATGTATACTATATATATATTATATATATATTAAATATATATATATCAAATATATTATTTATATATTATATATATTTGTATATACATAAATGTATATGTTTGTATATATATATATATATATATATATATATATATATATATATATATATATATGCGTTTGTTTGTGTGTATATGTTTATATACCTTAATTTTCATAACAAGCGTCAGTGATGAATAATCAAAAATAATAGTAATTGCCATATAAAATGAATCGATAATTGGGAAAAATGTATGTGTAATCAAAATAATATCAATTAACATTTTAAACACCGAACGTATTATTATGTCACACTTTGTAAATGACGTTAATCCAGTATTGACAATTTTATTTTCCCACACTTCACATATTAACGCTACACTTCCGTTGTTGGGTCGGTAATTTGAGTACTACTTCCCGATCCTGGATGGCCCATTTCCTATTATTCGTATGCAATTCTGTGTATGGCTGAACCTTATTTTTCCACAACTACTTTAAATTCTGATCTCTAGTTATTTATTATTTTTTGCTTTAAGAAATAAAATTCTGCTTCGGCGTCGTTCATCATTGAAAGTGATTTTTGAAAACAGTTTATCTTTTGTTTTATTAACGCCGAGTATATATGAATGTGTGTGTGTGTATATATATGTATGTATATATATATATATATGTATATATATATATATATATATATTATATATATATAACAAAACATATTTATATACCTATATTGGTAAAAATAACGGCATGTTCCGCATTAGTTAGCTTTCTGTTTAGTTTTTCGATTTTTCTAACGATTGACCGTAAATCATTCTCAAGTTTCTTGAATTCAAAACCNAAAATTTTA
>NW_008703570.1:7537353-7564503 GCF_000326865.2 Helobdella robusta | reverse complement strand
ATGAATACATTTAGTAACAAATGAGACCACATATATGCAAATGAATACAATAAAAGTCTGTATATCTCGTAAGTCTGTACTTGTTATAACATTTAAAAATAGATTAATTGTTTTACATAAATAATAAAAATTTGTCAGCGATTATTATTAGAAAATTAAATTACTGAGCGAAGAAACTGACAGGAGAATACTTTCAAGCCGATCCTACTTATGTGACACCAATACTTTACCATATCAATCATTCTTTACCCACACCTCCAGGAACATTTAATTGGCTCCTATCTTTACTAACGCTGAACATACATATATACATACATACATGCTATATATTGTATAAAAAATTGAAAAAAAAACAGTTTATATTGCATTATATGCCAACATGCGTATAATTATGATGAACGGAAAAAATAAACCAACTGGAAAAAGGAAATAACTCATAAGATATGAACCAGCAGAAGTGGACAATGATAATTAGATAGGAAGGCACATAACGTCAAGTTTTCACCTAAGCTCATCATAACAAGTTCTTTCCACTGTCCAATTTGTCATGAGAACAAAAACCTTGCTTATATTAAAGAAATATATTATATATGCATGCACATAAAGTAATTTATTTGTTTCTTTATGCACTCTTTCGGATATCATATTTACAAATGTAATTGACGCTTGAATATTTGTCATGAAAAAGCTCTCAAATTTACAATAAAACTTTATACATTTCAAATTAACAACATTCCATTACAGTGAATTAAGTTGATGAAATGAATAAATGAAACGGCAACTATGATCAAACGAATAAAGAAGACAACGAATTTCATTGAGCAAGATAAGTAATTTAAGTGCACAGTGGGATTAATGAAAGAAAAACTTTAAAATATGACGTCATTTTAATCATTATCATGTCACTTATTCATTTGAATCATTGAAAGCCAACCAAATCGTAGTAAGATGATATGAAATCTTAATGAAGAATAACAAATTTGAATTATGCTAGTATGCCATCATTTCATTAATGCTGCTAAGTGAATATAATAAATCAAAATATTTGTATTAAATAAATGAAATGTCCGTGTAATTGCTAGTGTTCATTTTAACTCATTCCCTTGATAACTCAAGTAATTGAATTGAAATGAAACAAGCTTTGCAGTATGTTGCTTTTTTGTGCCATGCACTGGCTCCTTATTAGAATTTAAAACAAAAGAAATAACGAGATAGAGCTTAAAGATAATTAGATATTTGATGAAATAAACAATTACAATAAAAAGCATTGCAGAAAAAGATTCTCATCACATGTGGCTGGTTCGCGTGTAGGGATGTTCCCTCAGGGCCACCGGCCTTCGTACTTGGATCTTGCCTGATTGGTTGGATGAAAAAATAAAAATGAACAAAATTGAATTATATACGCAATTGAAATAATGGAGCAAATGTACTTTCTGTCTAGGTTGGTAGTTGTTTGAGTACTTATGCAAGAATCATAGCCATAGTGAGATTCATGTCTCAAAAGTGATGCACAGTAACAATGATCAATGAATTAAATTTAACGTTAGGAACAAAAATTGATTGGGATGCAGGTAAGTGCCTGAACTGAGGTGTTGTTTGTTGTGACCGAAGTCATGTTTGGAGGTCAAAAAATATCAAAGTGTAAAAATAATTCTTTCAAGAGGCTTAATAATATTTCTTTTATTAGTAATACGTTTTAATTAATATTAATGACGATAAATAGAGATAAAAAAATGAAATCAAATTACCGGCTGAACTTGCTTCAAAGCCCCCTGTATAGTCGAAGACAGTTGGTTGAATGTACTGGTATATGATGCCTTGCGAATGTTGCAGAGGATGGTGATGGTGGTGGTCTCCCTGAGGATTCATCAATGCATTTGAAGCATGCGTCTGCTGAATGATGGCGGGACTGACGGGCGATGGGGTGACGGAAAACTGCGGCGCATTAATTCGTGGGGCAAGAAAGATTGGAGAAGCGGCAGTAAGCGGAGCACCTAAGACTTGATGAGATACTGATATCGGAGTTGCAATTATTCTCGAACCTTCTGCGCAATTCAAGGTGGTGTAAGTTGGGAATGTTACAAACACTGATGATTTCACTAAATTTTATAACTATGCTAAAAATTAAGGGATAAATTATTAAATCACTTCAGTGAATAAAATTTGCATAACCATGATACTCAGACATCATTCAAGTTTAAGGCCATTGCGATAAACAAATGCAGTTTTATTTATTTATCTATTTAGTTTTATTTATCTTACAAGCATACAAAGTGAAATATATTACAAAGAAAAAATCTGTTTACAAAATAAATAATTAATGTGCAAACTTCTACCTACAAAAATTTTAATAATTGCATATCCAATAATAATAAACAATGCTTTAATGTTTTAATTGCGATCTCTTAGCATTAATTTCAAAAATCAAACATTTGGAAAAAATGTACTCAAAATTTTTTTAGGTAAATTAAATGATAAAAAAAGATATAAAGGTGATGGAGTTCTCAGAAGAAGTCATTTCTTACATGCTAACCGCCATCACCACAGCTTTTCTTTTTCTACCTTCTCAACTAACACAAATTTAAGGAGAATCCGCATCATTTTTTTATAACAAAAGTTTTTATTGCATTTGTATTGCATTGACCTCCAACAATAGATCTAATCTGACTCGTTGTTTGCTCTCCTCTTTACTGAGTAACACCTACCTTTTCTTTCCCAATTCTTTTCTCTTACATGTCTGTGCAAATCTGACTTGCTAATTCCTTTCCAAATTTTTCAAATCTAATTACATTTATGAACTCTAATCACCTTTTCAACTCCTATATTTGAAATACTAACTCAAAAAATGTATAATACAAAAACGTCAGAGACAAAACAGAAACAAAACATCATCTATTGCTGCGCTGAAAACCTAATTCATCTAAGGTTGTATCAATTTCTTAAAATTTAAAAATGCGCACTCTCCAAAATTATTCTCCTACGTTACGAATATTTTAAAAAAGATTCCCACCTATACATGATGACAAGATATACAGAAGTAAAACGAAAAAGTTTTCAAACTGAAAATACATAAAGAAGATAATAAAGAAACAATTAAAAGAATTTTATATTTTTAAAGTGCGGGCATTATGGAAAAATGTAAGAAGAAGAAGAAGAGTGAAGGATAACGAACGTTGTGAGGTGAGTACAGGTACTGTGTTCTCACGGTAACTGCCATTGATGATTGCCAATTCCAACAGTTGTAACTTTTTCAAATCATCTTCACCATCAGCCTGCAAAGTATTGTGCATAATAATTCTAAAAATTATCATTATATGGTAGAGATTCTATCACTTAAAAATTTATCAGCATATAAAACCATTGTAAATGTCAAAGATTTTACAGCTCAATTATAAATCATATTACCATAATCAATTTCATTATAGCCAAACGAAGGCTTCAGAAATAAAGAAACAAATCTTCAAGAAAGGAATTAATTAAGCAAATCATATTAGGAAAACCTTATTCAATTCGCTTAATCAGGCCAAGTATCAACAAAAGTCCGCTTATTCGGAAGGAAGAGGTTCGTTATGTATGCCGAGCGTTTAGTGTTTGAATTCATTGAATTGAATGTTGTATATGAATGTTGTATATGACTTACTAAATGCTTATGCAGAGTATTTTTAAAACTGAACTAGTCTGAAAATTATCTTAACTGCTTAAACATTCCGTGCCTTTCAGTAGGAAGTTTATTCAAAACATCCTAATTAGACTAGAAGAAAACATGAAATATCTATAAAACAACGAAGATACTATAAAAAGAAAAATTGCGTCCTTTTAACAAATGTTAACGTAGCACATAGTAAAATTAAAAAATCAGCGCAAAATTTTGAGACTATTTGAATCAATCCAAAAAATATTGTAGGTGATTGATGATTACGTTGCGTACAAATACAATCGAACAAAACGATTGGACAGACATGTGCGAATGATGCAGTAGAAAACAGCATATGTTCATTTTTATTTTGTTGCATAATGCGTCACACAACAATCACCGTGTAACTACAATTGAAGAGGCCAGACAGTTTGTGAAATTGAAATTACACACTGGACTAGCTTGCAACTCATTCAGATTAAAATTAAGAAGTGAAAATAAACAAAAAATAATTCTTAACTTTTTCTCTGCACAAAATTATACAAAAAATTTCCAATCTTTTATGACGTTTCATAAATCATGTAATCTTATTTCGTGTTGCAATATATAACTCATTGGGAAAATCAGACAATATTTATAACATAATAAAAAAAGAGACCTTGATAAATAAATACGCAGAAAAGAAGCAAGAGTGGCTGGTGTACATTTTAAATACATAAACAAATGGAAACAATGCAAGAACATAATGTAAACAAGTCATCATATGTCATCATGTAGTTATTAAACACTTAGTTTATGGTGGCACTTAACCATTATGAATATCATGTTCAGCTTTCAAATGTTCATCATTCAAATGTATTTGCAGCAAGCAGTGTTAAACTTTTGTACCAATAATAAATCAAAGTTTCAACCAATTATTATTTACTTTCATTAAATATAGTATATTGAAGAATGATCATTATTAACGTTGAAATTTTATACTAATTATTTATACAAAAATATAGATCATTAATCAAATTGTTATTGTTCTAAATAAATGTTAAGCAGTTACAAAAATAAATAGATTACTAAATAAATAACAAACAATAAATATAACAATATATATATATATATATATATATATATATATATATATATATATATATATATATATATATATATACTAACATAAATATAATTTTAAACCGACAACACAAGCACCATGTACTAGAGTACTGCAACCAATACATGCCATTGTTTACATAAGAGAGATTGAAATCACAACAAACATATTTGTACATTTTTTACTGCAAAGTGATGAATGAGTGGAGGGTCTAGCACGCCAAAAAAAGGGAAAGTGATGAATGAGTGGGTGACGAGTGCCAACCCTCACAGGTAAATAAAAGAAAATAAACGTGGGTAACAGTGGAAAGTACCGAAGAAGAGAAGAAGTGCTGAGTATAAAAAAAACCATTTCACACTCCAACGGTTTTTGTAAAATTTCAAATGGAATCTTCGATGTTTGGTGCAAATTCATAGTAGAGGAGGAAAGATGCAGTTGACAAGGTGTAAGCAACAACACTCGAAAAATATGAAATGAATGACTTCCAGCTGTGACAGGCACATTCCTTCTTAAACCGTTTATAACTGCTGGTAAATAACTTAACTAAACTGAATACAGAGCTCATCCCATTAACATAGCTGGTAGGTATTGTTTGGCTCTTTACATGAAAAAAGAAATTAAGCAAGCATATAATTTAAAAATATAACAAGCTAGATAAAAATTTCACAGCGTGTTACAAAATTCTGACAAGTCCTTCAAATTAAATATTTAATTCAAAAATGCAGGATCAAAATAATTTTAGTAATAAATAAAATTAAAACAAAAAAAAACAAACAATTGAATTGAATGAAAACTAAGTGTATATTGTTGAAACTAATTGACCCACCATGCTTCATTGTTTATGAATAAAATCCATAAAACAATAAATAACGAAATCAATGAATCAATAGAAAATTAAAAAATATTTCAAAAATGAATTTATTACCATAGATCAATGAGAGATCGCATATCAAAACATCGTACATAATTCAACCAATCAGCCAATTGACCAGTCAGCCCAACCAGCATGCAAAATCACTTACAGCGGGAACAAGCAGCTTCTTAACTTCCTTAACAGCTCGATCCAACTTCATCCTTGCTCTGTTCTCTGTGTCCTCAACGGTGATGAGAACGTGCAAGTCCTCCTTCAAGTGCTCCCAGTTTGGTTTATCACGATTTTGTTCCTCCTGTTGTTGTTATTATGCAGTCATGTGGTGTTTATGAAGTGCTGTGTTATCGCGCTGTTCAGTTGAATGCGTCATTGCCTGGTTATTTTGAAAGCATGCACTCTCGTTGTATGGCCGTTTAGTATTGGATATTGTTACTAAGAGTGAAAACATTAACAAAGCATATTATACGTTACCTTTGCTTTGTCCCTCATCGATCCCCTTCCCCTGACCAGGATTTTGCAGCCTGTATCCTGCTCCAGCTGCTTGGCTGTCATGCCACGAGGTCCCAAGATGCGACCAACAAAATTGAACTGTAGTCAAATGATTGAGGATTCAATCTTAAATTGTCTGAAAAAAGCATCGAAGCTAGCCAGCCAGTATAGATTTCACTGGAATTATAGTAAATAAAAAAGAAGTTGTGGCGTTAGTGAGTGCTAATGTTTCAAATGTGAATAGTTAAATGTTAATTTCAACCATGAATTAATGATGAGAACATAGTGCAAAAATTATAAACAACCGACTTTGAAATGCTTGCATACATCAGCGTTGCGTTCATCAACTATGTTAAACGTTTACAATGAGCCTTTCATAACCAAAAAACACTTAATAAGTACACTGAATGTTAGGTTTGTAAAAATATGTTTCAGCAAACATTGGTTGCAATAAACAACAAAGTTAAAGATCTCAGTATGCACGTTACATATGAACAGTTTTTAGCTATTATAAGGAATGACACGTCATAAATCCTTTCTACTAGAACATCTCCACAGTTTCTAACTTCAGAGGAATTGCTATCAACCGCGACATGGTTATCACCGCAACCATAATATTTTTATTTAAAGAATATTACTTTTATTAATATAACCAAATAATTAAGATTCTAATTCTAGCTAGAGGACCCTTAGTTAAACAAACAGCAGATGTTTGTAACAAAAAATTTGTTCAATGGTGTGAGTAAACGATGAACACATCATTAACATAAACACACAAAAAAGGTTTTTCAGCAACTTTCAACAGCAAATCTTCGGAAGAAAGACTTTAAAACATGTAACTTGCCGCTAGCTGCTTGAAGACAAGATTCTCATACATTCGTTCATTATTCAAGACAATAATTCGGTTTAGTCAAATTTGAACGCGACAGATTAAACTAAGCCTGGATTTTAATGATGTTACTAAAATATTTCAAATCATGATTAAAAGTACATGAAGGCATTCAGAAGAAATGACAACGCAACGATCTATGCATGCAAGAAAGGGATATATGAACAATGATACATGAACGCATATTTAGAAGAAGAACTCAGAAACAACATAAATCAAAAAGTTCAACTAAAGAGTCGAATTTTAAACACAACACAATGATGGAGATGCGTGTATGCTTCTGCTAATCAACAAACAATTTACACATCCACTGTTGAAAAAACTAAACCAAACAAAAAAAAAACAAGAGAATTTTGCAACTAATTTTCGGTCATTTCATTATATTAAAAATACGAAAAATCATAAGACTGAACAATTCTCATCAACACATAAAGAAACCTTTTCTTTTATTTCGTCAGACTGCCAATCAAGTAATTGTGAAAAAATTATTTATTTGTAACACATGCTTCGACCGATCATGTGCTGGAAAACCCCAATTTCCGACAACTCGAACATCAGCTGCCCCCAGAAAATCTTAGTATGTAAGTGAACTGAGCGTTCATGCAGATAAGTGCATTGTTTGTTGTGCGTGGAAGATGCTCCTTGGCTCTATATGTATTAATCCTTTTTCTGCTGTATTGTATTGTATGTGTGAATTGTTTTGGTGAGTGTGAATAAACTGCTTGTTTATTAAGTGTGAGCATGCGTGTGCTTGCACATAAATCGTTAGGTTTATGTGCAAACACAAACAAAAATGCAAACGAAATGAAAAAATCCCTTACTGTGTGGACAGAAATTGTCTTTCTTTGTTGTGCGTGTAGAAAGTTTTTGACTGCGTGCGCGTGCGTGTATATGTTCGTGCGTGTGAATTGTTTTGTTGTTGTGTGTAGAAAGTGATTAGTAGCGTGCGTGGAGCATCAATTGTTTGAGTGTTCAACATATTGTTTGTTGCTGCGAGCGTGCTGTTTGTTGTTTGGTCATGTTGTTAGATGCGTGTTTGTTTTTCAGCACGGAATATGTTTGCAGTTTATGCGTAGGACATTCACTTGTTATGAAATGTTTTTTTTAGCTAAATATGCATTTATTCTTGTGCGCGCCTCAATTGTTGATAGCGTGTATGTGATTTTCTCCTACGTGTGTGTGTTGTTTTATATTCATTGTTCATTCATATGTGGCCTTAAATTAGACTGAATATGAAAATTAGAGATGCAACTAATTACATGAGCACACTGCAGAAGATAGTAATTACACGTTGGCACGCCTTTATTGCATGTTCAGTTCATAGATTGATTCATGGCACGTGGAAACAAATTGGTGTAGTGTTTGAAGAGTTTTAAGATGAAAGACTTTTGTGCTCTTGAACGAGTTGAACAAATTGAACAACGGCATATGTGCACAAACAAGTGACAGAACAAAAGCATCCCAATAAAATATAATAATAACGCATATCATCAACAACGTTGGAAAAAGCTAAATATTTAAGACCATATGCCTGTCGAATGTTATTTAAAGCATTATTAAACTGAAGTAAAAATTCAATCAGTTCTACAATATTAGCAATGTAATGAAACCATTAAGGTCCGATCATAAATAACATTGTTAGCTAATTCAGCTATGCATTGACTAGCTTAAACGTCAAACTCAAGTTAACGCGATGTCTTTTAAAAATCATGTGAGCTATATAAGTAATATCATAGAGGCCATATTTATATACTCTACCCAACCAACTCCAGATCCAGCCAAATCAGCATACACACACACGCACGCACACAGACTAGCCTATACACACACGCATGTACACATACAAAGTAACACGTTTACAAAGCGTATTACAAAAGTACTATATGCATTACCAGAGTTCTACATGTAGTCTTCACTCAACATTGCAATGGAAGACTGAGAACATGTGTGAAACTATCATACTTACACTCAATGATAAGTTATGTTATGATGGGTGTAGTTGTTGCTGTGTTGGTGCGCTGGAGTATGTGTGTATGTGTGAATTTACTGTTTGTATGAGCTTACATGAACGTTTCTGTGCCTCTGAATGTCTGCCCTTTTTTGCTGACTTTGTGCATTTTTAGTGTTTGTTAATACTTGTGTTCTTGTAGGAGTATATTTGAGTTTGAATGTTTGTATGTTTGGAGTCCACTTCTATTTATACATATGTGCAATCTAGGTATGTGTAGTGCGTGCTTTTGTGAGTACTGGTATATATATATATTAAGTTATATATATATATATATAAGTGTCTGTGTGTGTGCATGCGTGTGTCTGTGTGTGTGTACATGTGTGCGGTGCGTGTGCGATTTCGCATGCAACCAAGGTATCTGGATAGCATCTGTACAAATGATCTTGTGCGTATGTATGTGTGATCAAATGTGCTAAAAAGTGTTAAATGTTCTTTTAAGTGTATTGGCTGAGGCGGCTACATGTAAACAGCAACAACTGATTGAATAATGTCAATCAATCTTCATTGGCAGGGAATGTGTTATCTTACTCTCTGAAGACTATCAACACATACACACACATATGCACAAAATCACACATACACACATATCAGCAAACATAGATACATATATATATATATATATATATATATATATATATATATATATCAGCAAATGCATAGAGAAAATAGAGAAAATATAAGCAAATATCATGACAGATACAAATTCACAAATACTATCACACATGTAATCAGGATACACGTTTACGATGCACATTACCAAAGTTTTACATACATTACCATATTACTATATATTAATCACATACAAGAACATAAAAACACACGCAACACATTTTGGTAAAAAGTCATTTGTGCCACGTTTTGTTTTTTTTAAATATATTCAGTCTAAGTTTATGTTACAAAGGAAAGCATACATCACCAAATAAAAAGATAAATACCCAAGACTAACTAAAACAATAAATTTCATATACTGTGGATGGAAACTAATTGAAAGCAGGTGTCAGATTTGTTAAATGCACAAATAAATCGTTTAATTATTTAATTGAATAATTAATGTATTGTGGTGAGTGTCTGCATGATCCTTTATAATAAATTAAGTCAAAGTTTTTTTTAAATGTTTCTAAGTTAAGTTACTTACCTAATTTATTTAGAAAACTAAGTTAAACTTATTCTTATATCAACCATATATACATAAGCATAACTATAATCATGATTTTAAAGTATCTAAAATCTCTCATGTATTTTGAAGAGCAAAAAGAGCCAAAAAATGTAGTCAACTTTTGTATAAAATATCTTAGAGTATCATGCAATTTAGAATGATGTTCAATTGTTGTGAAACTGATTTACAGTTGATTACAATATGAAAATATTTATGGTGAAAGTAAAGTTGGTTTTAATTAAAACTTAACAAATGTTAATATTTGATGCTTATTAAGGCAGGTAAATCATTTAGCCATTTACAAGTAAGCCAATGTGTTAGATTAGTGAAAATTGACTGAATAATTTCCAATTGGTTATTTAAACAAAGTGTGATTGATTAATGCAACATATTCATTAAAAAATTTGTTAATGTAATTTAATAAAATATTTACGATCCATTTTAAAAAATAAATTAAAAAATGTTAATAAAGTCTGTGATGAGGCCTCCAATAAATACAATGAATTAAGTATTATGAGACGCAACTATGTTAAGTTTATTCACATTCTACACGATAAAACAATGATACGATACCTTTTTTTCACTGACTTCAAACAAATGACTGTTGGAAACAAATATTTTTATTGCTTTTACATAATACTTCGTCAAGTGAAAAAAAAATAATCAGACAATTAATGAGCATCATGATCACTTTTTTACTAACATCTGGGTAGGTGGAGATTGGAACAGGCAATTTTTCAGTCAGCGTGACTGTAGGTCCATCAGGTTCCGGCAGACTCAAGGATTCTTTATTGGAGCAAACATTGAATAGGTGGCTACGAACTTTATTAATTTCTGCAGATGATGTAAATTTATCATTTTTATTTTATAAACTTTGTGTCACATCTTTGTTGAGCATTTAGTTCGATTAGTAGGAGGGTTAGGGTTGTGCCAATGCTTTTCAATAACACAAATCAAACACTGTCTGTACAAAACTGAAAAACTTAAAACCAATTGAGTGTATAATGCAGTGATGGCCAGAACATAAAACAAGAAACCTTTTGAGCGTTGAAAGTAACATTAAAAATCAGATGACAATAAAAAAATTTAAGAGTACACTAATTGAATTGAAGCAGTTCTGTATCTGCCTCAGTGAAAAAGTTAAAAATGGAAATATGTAAAATTTTTAAAATTTTAACCGATAAAGCGCATTTATTAAAAAGAAATATAAAAAATATACCAAAGAAAAGAGATAATTTATGGAATTTAGTTAGCATTATCAATTAACCAGAATTCATTTTTCCAAAAAATGTTGATCTAATTAAAATTATACTGTAATTAATAGTTAATCAGTGGTTAACTTACTTTCAAAATTTAAACATTTATATTTTATAAACCTTAAAAAAGCTTCATAAGGCTCAAGTTACAAGTTGAACAAAATTATTATAAAAATATTATCAAATTATAATTTGTAATTTCCAAAATCTCAAATTAAAATTATTTAAATTCACTACTAAAGTAAAAAAAATATCCCAAGGCATAAGAACATAAAGCTCAACTTTGGTAGTGTATGTGTTGCCTTCTTATTTTATTTTTATAATTTCTATTCTAGGAATGTTAGGGCATTCTTTATTTATTTTATAGTTATTTTATTACGATATTTGATAGTAAAATTATATTTTATGTTTACATTTTTCATTCCTTCCACAATAATTTTTATATATTATAGAGAGCAGAAAATTAGAAAAGAAAAAGGCATGACCTTCATCCAGAATTTTATCCAGGTGTTGGAAAACTACTGGCAGTCCCAAGAGAGCTTTTTTATCGTTCAACAGCTGCGTTAAGTACTCGCTACTTTTCCGATCTGTAATACTATTTTCGTTAACAACTGCGTGGTGGTCATTGATGATGTTGTTGTTGTTAATGTTGCTGTTTGCACTGGGAATAATTATTCGTCTTTGCATGTTTCACAAATTTATCTACAGCACATCTGAATTGGCGAGGGCACGATTTGAAGCTATCAGCAGTCAGGTTTATATATTCTATATGAATAAAATTTGACGTTAAATTTTAAACGCGAATTCAGTATCTCTCAAATTCACAACGCTGAGAAACAAAATAAAAACGTAACGTTAGTGAAGACGGACTCGTGAGCAACGAACGGTACGATGGTGGCTAGGTCATTTAATGTAACGTTACAATGTACTATGTACATCATACTAACACATATGCATACAAACTATACTTTTATTTATATCATATTCATTACATACACAAATTATTATTTTATTTCTTCTTCTTTAATGCTTACGAAAAATGCTGTACAAAGTGGTTAAGTTGAAAAAATGCAGAAATTATAATTTTTCAAACACAAATAGGTTTAATATACACGATAAATGTTGATATACACTACCTTCCTATCTATAAGACCTTAATATATAGTTGTATCATTTGATGCTGACTTTGCAGGAAAGCGAGGCGTGATCTCCGACCCTTTAGGTACTTACTGATAAAATTGCTATTGAGTGTGTTTAAAGGAAAGCTAGTAGATATTTGAAATTGTGATGCAATTAATCTTTTAAAAGCTGTATCACATAAAAGAGTATGCATTCAGTTTAGAGATAAAATTTAAATTAAAGTTGATTTTTCAGGTTCAGCCAAGCCATTTAATAGCAATATCACCGTAATGGGTTTAGGGGCTTTTATAAAAGTAGTTAATTGATCTTCATTTTTACTCGCCATTCTTTTTTATAATTATCACGCTTTTTTGCGCTTTTTTGACTTCCCTCTATCTCAGACAAAAGCGGTCAAAAATTGTTAAACCGCTCTATGAAAAGTATGTCACAATTTTTTGACCCCCCCTTTGTGAAAAATGTCAGTTATTTGCTAAAAATTTTAAATGTTTTATGCATATCAAAGATAATGTTTGAAAATTAAAATCAACTACATTAACTCCACAAATGATGCACGTTTATAATTTCATGAATAAATTGATAAAATGCATGAAAGAAGCAAATTTGTTTGATGCGTACCAAAAATATATAAAACTTTAAAACCTTTTTTGATAAAAATATTTTAGCATTACTACTACCTAGCAACATTTTTATTGAGTGTCACTATAGAAATGGAAAAGGACAAAACAAAATGGAATATCACATAAGCTTTAACCCCTCCCCTTGTCACAAGGTGTCACGAAAATTTGAACGATGAAAAATTTGGAATCCAGAGGTGATGTAGCATGCATGCATTCTTGCGTGAATTCTTGTAATGCATTCTTCACAAGCTATGGAGAGGAATGAGGAATCTCACGAGTATAATGAAATGGGAATTAATGCAATGCATTTATGAATTTATTGGAATATTCATATTGAATTTTTGTTTAATTTTCATTCGTGATTTACTGTCTAGTTTGTCCTAGGTTAAAAGCCATCAAAAAGTTAATTGCCACAACGAATGAATGTATTTAAATATATAAATATTCCATTTTCCTCTTCCATACAAGATGGATGCATTCCTCTAAAAAATAAACAAAATTAATCTTTTAAAATTTGCACATGATGTTTAAGGATTTATTTGTGTAACGTTGGCCTTATTTAAAATTTTACAAAAAAATAGCAAAGCGAAGAATTCTGTGCATCATCAGTCGTATTAAAATTTTTTTTTATTTTTGTATCTGTTCTATTATTTATTACTTTTTGCTAAAGTTTAAAATCCGCAATTGAGCACAAATTCAAAGTTATCAAATGTATAATACATGTAACTACTTTGTATACAATTTAATATTCGTTCATTAATTAACATTGAAGAAATATGGCAGTAATGGGAACATGTATTTACAAAAAATATTTTCCAAGCGTTATTTCACTTAAGTGCTTTCAAATTTAAAATAACTATTAGTTTTAAAACAGTAAATGTGTTTTAAATCAATAAAATATATTGTCAAATACCATTATTGAGCACTCTACCAATAGGCCTTCCAGTTGGGCACACCATAGCCGGCACCATCATGCCGTGCCATGCCGTTAAAAAAGAACAAATAATAATAATAATAATAATATCCCTTCAATTGAGTTGATTTAAATCAAATAAATAGTTGAAATTTCATGCAAATTAGCATCTCATTGTTACAAACATAAATATTAATTTTAATGTTGGTGTTATAAAATAAATAGGTATATCTTTTAAATTTTTATGCCTTGGAGTTTCCAGGTGCAGTTCCTACGGCGATATTGGGATATGCAACTGTTTTTACGTCAGGTGAATATTTGGATTTCTTCTTTGGGAACCATCCTGCTTTCGGGTTGTGACATTTCGGCCAGAAGAAAAATCCAGCTAGTATAACAATTATTGTTAGGCATACGATGACTACGATGGCCGTGATGCCCTCTGGAGAAACTGGATTTGGTAGGAGTGGGATGTCTTTGGGGGCTGTTGGAAAGTGAAATTTAACACTTTATTGCAAGTTATACAATTACTATGTTTTGAAAACAAAATTATTTACTAGTTGTTGGGAAGCATTTATCATTAAGCGGCTTTAAAACTTCAAAAGAGGCAAGCATTCCACCTGCAGTTCGATTCTTACAAGTTAATGAACTTGTTAATCTGGTTTTAAAAATATTAAACTGTTCAAATAATTAAAAACAGAGAAAAACTTAAATTAAAGTTAATTTATTATTTATTTATTGACGAACCCACAAAGGAGGACATTCGTGTACGTATAGTGCTCCAAAACATTGGCTGAGCAGTTGCGAGTTGAAACTTGCATAACTGGAAATCATGTTGGTTGATGTATTTAAATGATCCAACGATATTTTGAAACTTTCATAAAAAGTTTCTCGCGGTCCGTTAATACTGGTGATGTTATAGAATAAATTTATTATCACGGACAGAAGAAATTTACTTTTAAGTCCATCTGATGAACATCTGAATGCGTAGTTGAACGTCTTGTTGGCCTGTGCTAAGTTGGCCACTGTTGAACAGGCAGACTTGTTCAGCGTTTCTTCGTAGAGGCAGTCGTATGCCACGCTCTCGTTGCTAATTTAATCATTCAAATAAATTAATTGAATGAACAAAATTATGACATCTTCGACCTTTTTTTTAGAAAACCGTCTTCAATAATTAAACCAATATAATAATGTTATTAATTATATTCATTGTAGTAATAAAAATAATTGCATACCAATAACTTGAAATAAGGTGATTCACCATGGAACTGTCAACGTAAGAAACATTGAGTTTGTAATATGTCGCAAAGTCATCGAAACATTTATGAATTGATCCGGTTGCGTTTTCACAGAGTGCATTCTTTGGAACTGCAAGTCAACAAACAATTTGTGTTAAAATAATTTATAGCAAGCCATTATTTTGAATTTTTATAAGCTCAAACCACTCGTTTAAAAATAACAACAATAATTAACCTCTTGTTTTTAGTTCAGTTATTCTACAGAAAATATATTGTAAACTTAGAGAGATGTTTTATTTAAGCCTAATTTTTTCAATAGTCGATCAACGAAAGAAAATTTTTGTAAGCTGGAACTTGGCCCTAAAGTAGAGCAGCTTGAATAAAAACTTTTTGGAAAATTGTTAATTCATTAAACAATGCATAACGCAATAATGCAGCTAATCCTGTACGTATCAATGAGCGAATGCAATGAAAAGCTGATGCATACTTGGAATTGGAACGGTGGTTTGTATGGTCGGAGTGGAATGAGCGAGTTCAACTGAGCTGTTTGTTGTTTCATTGTTTGATGCGCTGCAGAACGCTAACACACAAAAAATGTACACGAGAACTCCTAGCTTCACGTTGGCAGGCATATCTTTCTGCTTGAGTTTCTGTGGTAGTGATATTCTTGAATCTGAAAAAATGCACATATTAACATAATATTCTAATCTGTATAAAAAATGATTCACCATATTGTCGAATAATTTAGTAATCCATTTGAAAATTTATTTGTCTTTCAATTACGGTACGTTTGATCAGGTGAATACTTTCTTGTCAAAGATATAACTCAGAAAACATGAGGAATTACAACTTAATATGCGGCTAATTATTGCTAAAGAACATTTTAAGATATTTTTCATTATAACAACTTCTTATCAACTATTTAAACTTCATAAATTCAGACCGAATAAAAATTTTATTGAGCAGAGTTCATTAAAACTTTTAATGTTTCATATCGAAATTTTGAATCGCAATACATTGTTAAGTGACTTGCAAACTATTGAGCGTTGAATAACAAAAGAATTGGTGAACTTTTAAACAATTCTACTAACTTGCTAGTCTTCAATTGTTAACAAGAACTTTTGAAATAAACATGAACGAAATATTAGTTAATAATGTTAGTACATCGTATTTATTTATTTACATGCATAAATATCATTGTGTTTTTCAGAAATATTACTAAAAACTAAAATTTTCCATAATATATGGATCAATCCGTCAGTTAATTTTATTATTTAAAAATGTTAAGTATAAATAATTTACGTTAATTAAAGTCAGTTGCAACGCACATACTGCTGAATACCAATATGATGGGTAGATAAACTGAAAATCTTATATAAAGCAATAATTGAATAACTTATGCGGTTTTTGAACCAGAAAACACCGCATCACTGCAGCGAACCGGCTTGTGCCAAGTGATCAGTCAACCGGTTGACTGAGTCGAAATAGACTGTTAATAATATTCATTATTTGCCGTTTTCAATCATCATTATACAGATTTATAACGTATAAATAAATTGAATCGGTGCATGTGTGTATGGTTTATGCGATTTTGTATATGTAAGCTTGTGCAGTAATGTGTACCTGTTGGGTACACATTACTGGTATACATTGATGGTTTTGAGACTTAATAAAAATTTGTAATGCATTGTATTGGTTCATTTATTTGATAATAAATAGGCACTTATTATCGAAAGTAAAAACTAGTATATTCACATAATACTAATAAAAATCTTTCTAAACATAATTACAAATATGTTTGCAAATCATTACCCTCACTCAAAACATCTAGCAAATAAACATGTTGACGTAGCACGTTCAAATTAACTTTACTCAATTGTTAACTATAAGTAACATACAATCAATGTATGTTAAGTCGATGGCTGTTAGTTTTTCGATGCACTGATATAATTAAAATTTCAACTTAATGTATAAACAACTTGAACCAACTTCTCTACTTCACGCAAATTTTTTGACTGCTTCTTGCAACTTAATATTTATTACCACATTTTTCTTTTTATTGTTTTATATTGTGCTTCAAATATTATGAACGTAACCTCACGTATCATGGAATAATTTATACAAATATTATAAAGATCACAGTAAAGGAATGTTATCAATAAATAAATAAAATAAGTAGAGGTTTTATTAAAAATAAAAATGAAACTGAGTGATTTTTTGTGCTATCAAACAACTAATTAAATTTTCTGGAAAAAAAGAGATTCTAAAATTGTATTAAATTATACAGGCCTATCAGAATTCGCTTGCGAGTGTGTTGTGCCTTTGCACTGAATTTATCAACGCAATTGTTTGACGAAAACTCTACTTCCATACCAGCCTGGGTAGCCCATTATTTTTTAAAATTCCGATAATCAGTGTTATACTTTCAACTATTTCAATATAAAGCCAACAGATTCTTAGTTCTTAGTAACGCGACCGATAGCCATGTTCGATTTTTAAGGTTAAAAACGTTTTGACACACAGAAGCGGTTTTTTGATACATATACAAATATAATATTAATAAATTTATTTGCCCTGCGGTTAAAATGTTTAGTATATAGGAGAAACATTTAATTAATCAGAGTAAAATAGCGGAACGTCAGAATTAATGTAAACCTAGGCATATTACACGCGTTGCTTGACGTGTTATAAAATTTTATGAAGTTACATGATACCCGATCACAAATTGTATATTATTTGTGTACGATTGCAACAAAAATTGTTAGTGGGTTCTCTGAAACTCCACCCTATTTTCTATCTTTGTTATTTACGAAGTTCTTAATCGATCTCTAAAATCATCTGTTTTTAAAATCATCGGGGAGCAGTGTTGAACTCATCGGAAATCTCGACTTAAAAATAAGATCATTGGTTGATTGAACAGAATTAAAATACCATCCCTCAAACAAAAAAATTCCATTTCCCACACTATTTCACTCTACATGTCTAAAATTTTGCACGCCACTTAAGATAGACTCAAACAGCATGCGCCCTGTCCCCCCTAAAAAAAGGATTCACCTGATGTCGAACTGTTCTATAGTTGATGAGACATGGTGGAGAAATATGGAGTGACTGTCGACTTTTTTGTTTTCAGATTGAGGACTGTCGTCAGGGACATGTCTTGAACGTTTTTCAATTTTTTTTCCAAAACGAAAAGACTGACGTTATGAAGCTTTTCAATCGTTGTCGGTTTAGACAGGAACATATATAATGTTCATTTGCCAGATAATTAATCAAGAGACACTTGTACATGTATATCCTTTTTCAAAATAATAAAAACAAAACAAAATAAGTACCCATGATAGTGATAAAAAACCAACTATTCAAAACAATTAGTGATGTAAATATCTTGATCTAATTAATATATAACGAAAAATATTTGATATAATTGAAAAAACAATGTAGTGTGAGAGTTTATATAATATGTAGTTATAATATTTAATCTTCTTAAAGAACTGTCGATGAAGCTGTCAGCCTGCAAGGGCGTGAGCAATAGTCCATACTGTTTTATTGCGTAACATAATAACACAAAACAGAATAAAATGAGTTTGAAATTAATCTTTCTTCAGTTCCTTCACTTGATATTCCTAACTTATCGATGGATTGTCCTGATCTGTAAACAGGGAATGCAAATGAAAACAGAAAACAATGATAGTCATTCGATCACGTCTGAATAATCAAGCACATTATTGATAACAACAAAAAAACAGAAGAATAATTTTTTAGGTATAAGTTATAGTTTAACATCATTTATGTGTATATACATATACACTACATATACGACATACATGTTTGTACACATATAATATTAATTAATGCACAAGAGTGCATATCAAAAAGTCTATAATTATTACATGAAGATAGTCACACAGATGAAAGCAGTACACGTCTGAATGCTTGCATATGATTGCAACAAATGTTCATCATCGCTCGTACTACGTAGTTCTGAAAATCACACAAAGCCACTGAGCACAATAAAAAAGCATATTGATAAAAGACGATGACTAAAAATTTTTTACTTTCGTTGAAAAAATAGAATAAAAAAATGAAAATAAATGGCCTACCCAGAGATATTTTTTGATTGCTAAATAAGTTGATCCAAAAGAAAAAAAAAACAAGATTGAATAAGTTTCAGTGAAAATCAAAAAATATATATGAAAGACTAGATCAAAATTTTGTTTCAAAAAATCTGTAAAAAAATGTAATAGAAAGAAAACATCATAAAGCGGTAGTCAATTTTATAGAAAAATAAACAAATTAAAAAGTGAAAATAAAGTAAGTGTGGAAGGTGATAATTCAACAATAAAGCCAAACAAATTTAAATAAAACAGCAGATAGATAACAATCGGTCAATGGAAGAGCGAGTCCAGCGTAACATTACAAAGAATGTAGGGTTTGAGGATCCATGGCAAGTTCAGGAACATGACGGACGACGTGATGTCTGTATCTTGCGTCAAATTAGTCAGGTACTCCCTGATGGCTGTACGACATATTCGCTGCAGACTGCATGGCTGGTGCGAGATTTCACGGAGGATTTGAAAGAATGCTTCTATCTGTTCAATGAACAAATTTTGAATTTTGATCAGACTTGAATTTATTTCATCTACATTTCTTTATTATCACTGTAACCATCCTCAATGAAATATGAATATAATAATTAAAAATGCATGGTGTTCAAAATAATTAGCAAATAAAAAAATTGTGAAACAAAGAAAAAATATTAAACAGAGAACAAATATTATTAAAGGAAAAAAAATATAATTAAATAAAGATCCAATACTAGTGGGACACCTCCTGAGTTTTGCCTGGCAATCTGATCCAGGTCTCTCCATTTAAATCCCATCCAGAATCGATAAGGAACTTGGTGGCTTCCAGCTCACCATTCCATGCCAGACAACAGAGAGGAGAGTTCTGCAAGATTCTGCTCATCCTGTTCATTGCATAATTTATTCATTTTAACATATAGACCAAATTTTCACTAATGTAGAACTTTAAAGTAAGCGTAAACTAAAAAACACAAATTAAACGCACTTGAATATTTTTTAAGTTATACAATCTCAAATTTTAACGAACTTTCTTATCTCAACTGCAGTTTCATGATCTAATGAATGTTTAGACAATTTTATTTGAAAGAGAAACAGACGAACCCTCGAGAAGGAGGCCTCAACGTGAGACCAGCCTGGACGAGAGTGGGCAGGATGGCCATCAGGTAGGATTGATCCTTGGTCATCCCATAAGAGAAGATGCACTCATCAAGTACTGAGCAGCCTCTGTTGTCGCAGGCATTCACTTTGGCACCTGCCTCCAGCAACAGCTGCGAGCATGCAACTTTAGAGCCTAATGATGTGGAATCTGTTCAAAATCAATGCAACCTTATTCCCGCCGCACAATATTTATAGAACTGTTACATTTCTATCGAACGTTAGTTTTGTAATAAATTATAAAAAAGCGACGGTGAGATACAAATGTTGATTTAATGTTAAACATTTTAACTAAATATATTTAGTTATTTTGTCAGAAAAAGACTAACAGTTAATAGTAAACAAATTAAATTGTCAAAAACAAAACTATAAAACATAGCTGCTAACTGGTGGTGTTATGATAAATGAAATGAAATATGATTCCATGAAGATGATTCAAAATGAAACACGAGATCGTGCACAGGTGTTGGCAAATGTAACACCACAAGAGTGAAATTGACTGGAGCAATGATTGAGTTATGCTGATGTGTTTGAATGTTGAAAGCATCAATCCAATTTCATATGGAACATGTATGTCACAATTTTTAAATGGACCAGTCTATTCAGTTGTTTGGCATTTAAAAACAGAGTAACAACTTTTTTTGTTTTTCTATATCCAATTATTCAATTATTTTTAAAACAACATTCTACACTGCAGTTTCTGCTCATGCTCGTTTTATGTAGGACCCTTTAAGCGTTATTCAACTTAACTTTTTTAAAATTCTATTTTAACCATAATTTTTATATTGTTAGAAATTTAACTTCTAATGTGATACTTGATCAATTTCGAAAAAGTTCATAATTATCTGTAAATTTACAAATTTTTGTACAAAATTTTTTAAAATTATCTTTTGCGTTTTAATTCTTATAATTTAATAATTTCTATTGAAGAAGCGATAAAGTAGGTTACACTGTGCAGGGTATATTTGAAGTAATTCGTTCCATTTCATTAGAATGGAGCCCCTGGATAGCCTCAAGTTAGACTGAGCAGGAATAATCTTCCATTTAATTTAATAGGATAACTAACTACAACAAACCATCACAATGTCCACCTTCTGCTGTACTAGTCGTTTGGACAGATTTATCATTATTGTTTAATCACCAACAAATAAATGAGAAAAATTATAAAAATAAAAATAGTGAAGCTTAAAACTGGTGAAAGATATTCACTTTGACAAACTTGAACTTTGTGTAGAGGTGATTTTAAATTTTTGTCACAAATGTTTGGATCGGCTCCATAGGACAGGAGTATTTTCATGACGTTAATCCGATTGTACGCTGATGCCACAAGCAATGGCGTCTCACCAATTATCTACCGTGAAATTTAAAAATACTTCATCATCTAAAAATGTACATTCGCAAGATACTGAGAAGAGTCTAACAAAAATAATATGTACTATTAACTTTTTCGGATATAAGTTTTTCAAACATAATATTCTACTAGAGATACATGAAATGAACCAGAGTCTTAATCACCCTTTTAGTCCTGCCTGACTCTCAAATAAACAAAAATCATAATAAATCTCACATGAAATTGATCATATTTGAAAATTGTAAACAAGGAAGAATACAGAATTAAGAACGTGATACGATGATGATGAGGAATAAACATGATGCAAGAGAGAAAAGATGATGCACACCTGATCAACAATGTTCAATTGAGCTCCTCTGTCCAGCAGTTTTTCAGCAACAACAACATTGCCAGATGCAGCTGCTTCGTGGAGGGCAGTCCTTCCGTCCTTCCAACATTACACACATTATTATTATTCATGTTTCAACTATTCATCTAGAATTCAAATAATTATTATAATTATTTATGACTCAAAACATCTTACATCTTTAAGTAAATCTAAAATAATTTTTGAAGATGTAAGAAGAGAATAGCAACAAATACATTCGAAAAAGTAGGTTTAAAATGATTTATTAGATGCTAAATATTTCGAAGCTCAGATAAAATAGCATTGTTATCAAAAGTATGGAGAAAGAAAGAAACAAAGCTTGAAAATTTTCAAAGAATATAGGTCAAAGATACAGAATTTCTTTAAAGGCAGCATAAATAAACATAGCAGAATAACTTTCAACAGATTCTCAATGATAAAAAATATTTCTAAACACATAGACAACCTTATCACATTTGGTAACATCCACCCCGAAATCAAGCAGCAGGTCGACAATATCGTTGATGTTGGACGACGTCCTTGCACTGGCGATGTAGTGCAGTGGCGTCCTGCCGTCGACGTCCACTGAATTCAACTTGTGAACAAACGGCAGAAGTGTCCTGACCATGTCACACGACATTTGCATCAGCGCCATGAAGAATGGTGACTTGCCTGGCAGGTAGCAGAATATAGAAATAAATCATCAAGTTGTATCATACTGAAGAACTTGAAAACAACTTTTGTTTACATTGAAAACAGAAAGATAAATGTATGGTGTTGCATAGTGTATCATAAAATGGCTTAGTAGTAGTACAAACATGTGCAAGCATCAAAAGACCTTGAGATTGTTTTGATAGAGTTGAAGTAGGCTTGCTATTATATATAAATATATATGTATATATATATATACGCGCTATATTATACATGCAGTGTATGTGAATTATGTATAACATACACATAACTATACAATTACACACACACACACACACACACACACACACACACACAAAATAAAAAATGAAATTTTTGAAGGAAACTAATTAGAATAACCTCATGAATGAAGAAAAAAATATGACCATACAAATAAATGAGCAAAAAATATGACAAAATATGATAATATAAACAAAAATGAAAATTTAAACTTCAAATAACAACAGAGAAACATGAAGGTAATGATGAAGACCACGAATAATACGAACCATTCCTATCTGGTATATCTACATACGCTCCAGCCTGGCAGAGAATCAGTGAGGTACTACAATGCCTGTATTGGACAGCCATGTGGAGCGGGGTAAGCCCTGTCTTCTCCTGCAAATTAGGGTTGCCACCCCTCTTCAGCATGCAGTCGAGGACCCGATCCATCCCTAATTGGGCTGCCATGTGGATGGGTGATTCGCCCATGTGGTACTTGAAGGGGCGATTGATGGTGGCTCCTTGAATGATGAGATGTTAAATAATTGTTTGTGAACGTTTGTGTGACTGAGTCATTACAACTAATTGCTCAATTATTATTATAAAAATAGTTCATAACAATATTTACACCATACTTAACCAGAATTCAAAGATAAAAATGATGAATCAATCAAAAAACAGTTGCATGCAAAATAAATTATTTTAAAAAGTAACACTGAATTGCTTAACTTTTTATGATGAAAACAATAAGCTGGCCAGATAAAAAAAGCCGAGCAAAATTAAAATTATTGCTAACTTAATAGCCATAAAGTTACCAATTTTGAAAAGTGAACACAATTTTAAGCAGACAACAACTAAACTATCCCAGTGTTACAAGTGATTTTTCCATAAAATATTCCTTTAAATAATCCATTCTAGACAAAAAAGACCTTCTTTAACGAAATACATAGCTGCATCATCGTAGCCCGCCTCCAATGTTAGATGCAGAGGTGTCGAGCCCATGTTGTCAATGACGTTGAGTGGAGAGCCAGCGTTGACTATCAACTTTATGATGGTCAGATCTCCATACTGTGCTGCTATGTGGATTGGCCTTCGTCCATCCAGTGTCACCGACTTCAAATTCACTAACTTTATACTGAAATTGTTTGGTAAATTGAATTGTGGTTATGGGAAGAGCTGCTAAGAGTAACATTGTTTGGTTGCAGGTTTTGGAAGTCAAGAAGGAGAGGTTTAGGGTATGGAGAAGGGACATGACGGAGGAAGCGGAGAATTATAGAAAGAAGAAACGAAGATTGTACATGTGTTTTGTGGATCTAGAAAAGGCTTTTGATCGAGTACCGAGGAAGGTCATTGAATGGGCGTTGAGGAAGAAAGGAGTGAATGAGAGACTTGTTAAAGCTGTGATGCAGCTGTATGAAGGGGCAAAGACAAAGGTGAGGGTTGGAAGGGGGATGTCGGACGCTTTTAGTGTTAAGGTAGGAGTGCATCAAGGATCAGTGTTATCACCGTTTCTGTTTGCAATTGTGATGGATGTTGTGTGTGGAAACATAATGGAGGGGTTGTTATTTGAGATTTTGTATGCAGATGATTTAGTCTTGATGGCTGATAGCATGGAAGAATTGCAGTTAAAATTTGACAGATGGAAAAGTGTTATTGAAAAGAAAGGGTTAAAAGTTAATATTGGTGAGACGAAGGTAATGGTGAGTGAGGAAGGTGGGGAACGAGTGATAAGTAAAATAGACCCCTGTGGGGTATGTGATAGGAGAGTGAAGGCTAACTCGGTATTGTGTATAGGATGTCAGAAATGGGTGCATAAGAGATGTAGTGGTGTGAGGGGGGCACTGAAAAAGGTGGAAGGCACGTTCAGATGTAAGAAATGTGTTCATGGTGTGATTAATAGGACGGACGCAAGGACGGGGTTGAGTGATGGTATTGAAAGAGTGGAAAGCTTTGTTTACTTAGGGGATAAGCTGAATGCGGATGGAGGATGTTTGAGCGCAGTTACGGCTAGAGTTCGTGTGGGATGGATGAAATTTAGGGAACTGGGTGGGGTATTGTGTGGAAAGAAATGGTCAGTGAAGATGAAAGGGAGGGTATATAAAGCATGTGTGAGAGCAGCGATGATATATGGTGGTGAAACTTGGGTGTTGAGGAGAGAGGAGGAAAGTGTACTGCAGAGGGCTGAAAGAGCTATGGTGAGGATGATGTGTGGGGTTAAAGTGAAGGATAGGAGGAGTAGTACAGAGCTGATGTCAATGATGGGACTGAATGAGGACATTGTGACATTGATAAGGAGATCGAGATTGCGGTGGTATGGACATGTGTTGAGAAGGGATGAAAGGGTCGGGATTAGGCGAGCGTTGGAGTTCGAGGTTGAAGGAGTGGTAGGAAGGGGTCGTCCGCGATTGGGATGGAGAAGGACAGGGTGAAAGCGGGGTTGCGTGATACTGAGGCGAGTGACAGATGTGGATGGAGTCGAGAGGTATTTCGGTTTCATCATAGGTAGCCAAACGGCAACCCCCGATCTCGGGGAAAATGCCGTCTAAACGTGTATTGTTGTTGATTTGAGCCAGCCCTATGTATGTGTTGATGAATATTTTGTGTAAAAACAAAGTTATGAAAGTCTTTGAATGAACAACAGATTAAATAAAGTTCATTCATATGTCATCATACATGATTTATTGACATTTTAAAATCTGAAACATCCCATTACAAACACCATCCACCACTGTTTCAAAATAATTGGTCAACTGTTAATAATATTCATATGTCAATTTGAATGGGCATTGTGTCAATGAACAATTTAAAATTGTTTACAATAATAATCTTCTTTCTTCAATTTATTCATGTATGCTTTAAATTTATACATTCTTGTATGAAAAAGATCTCCTTTTAATTAAATTGTTAAACTATTACTGTTTTTGAAAATTAATTAATTGCTTTATAGTTTATATTATAATAATCTAAATAAACTCAATTCCAAATTTAATTAATATTAATTTAAAAGGAAAGTATTAAAATGAAAGGAAAAGAAGGTGGCTAAGCATTTTATTTGATTATTTATTAACTCAATTGAAATATTTAAAAAAAATATAAATTAGTGGTTAAAAACAAATTTGTTGATAAGAATTGTTTCCTAATTCTTTTTTTCTAACAATTTTAATAACTGACTCTCTATATATTGTCTAGAATTCTAGATAGACTCTATATGTAACATGCAACTTCCTAGCTCCTGCTGTTACTTTAATTTTTAATAATTCCATAAATTTCCCATTTAATTAATTGTTTTCTTCCTCATCCTTTTGCTATTTTTTGAACTATATTTTTGAACTTTATTTAATAAACTACTAAATTAGTCAATCATCAATTATTAATCACTAATTATTAAATAATGCAATGTATGTTAATAAGTCTAGTCCTACCTTGTATATTTATTTGATCAATCAATTAAATTATAATAATTATATTATATAATTATAATATAATAATTATAATACATTTATAATTTTATATACATATCATCAACAAATTAAAACAAAAAAATCCTTTGTTTGTAAGGTGGGAAACAAACAAAGCAATTGAAAACATCTGTTGTTTTTTGAATAACCATTGTGTAATTTTATTTTATTGTAATTTTAGGTAAACATTTACAAACTTGAGCAAAAATTGGACAACAGAAACATCTGAAGTCTCGATGGCATTGTAGAACAATATTTCAATTGGAGTCTCAATCAATCTCAACTGCTGAATGTCCTTCGTCTCCGAAACTGATTTCAGAATCTTGTAATCATCTTCAATATCCATTTTTGAATTTCCTTTGTTCTCCTCGCTCGCCAACACGCGATTTTCAAAACTACGCACTGCTCATCGCTGCGCCACTAAATTTATATTTATCGCCTGTTTCGCACAACTTTTTGTTTACTAAATATTGATTGATGGGTCTGACTCCGCCCATCCCAGGCAGGCAACACAACAATGTAAATGTGACGAA
>NW_008703570.1:7531681-7532399 GCF_000326865.2 Helobdella robusta | reverse complement strand
ACCCTAAAAATAAACAAAATTAAACAAGTTAAAATAAACAGGAATTAACTCACAATTAAAACAGAAATAAAAACAAACAGGAATAAACAAGTTAACTTAATTCAACAATCAACTCTGGAATGGAATATAAAACTGAAAAGATAAAAAAAAAATAAAAAAAACAGTATGCATAATAACAAAGGATAAACAACTGTGCATAAATACACAATTTAAATCAAGTTAGTGTGAAATGATTAAGTAAGATTAGCTGATTAACTGATGAGCGAAAAAGACCTAGAGAAGAACAGTCCCTTGCATCAACAGGCAGCACGTTCCTAAGACGCATAGAACAAGACAAGGCAGAATTAAGAAAGAAGTTAGACCTACATTTGGGAAAATAAAAATCTGGAATAAAACGTAGCGAAATTTGTCTAGTATTCTTATACAATGTTAATTGATCATAAAGAGATTGACAATAATTTAATTTAAATATTTTAAAAAATAGAAGTAATAAATGCAAAATATGTAACTGTTTTATATTTAGAATGTTAGCTATTTTATAATTATCTGCACTAACATGATCAAAGCGATTCAATTTAAACAATAATTGAATAAAATAATTTTGGGCTATAGTTAGAACATGAAGACTAGATTTAGAAGCACAACCCCAAACGGAAATACAATAAGTCAAATATGGTAAAATTAAGGAGTTATAAAGGGTTGATACAATAAATTTAGG
>NW_008703570.1:7508774-7531631 GCF_000326865.2 Helobdella robusta | reverse complement strand
CTTCAAATTCTGTGTATTGATTATTTGAAAATTTTGATTCATAAACATGTATGTTTTTTAAAAATTTCAGCGTGTTTGTGTTGTATGATCAGCGTGGAATTATTTAGTTTACATTTAGTTTATATAAAGAAAACAAGTTATTGAATAGCACTTAGGAATTGAAATGAAGCATTTGATTTGAACGCTAACCTAAAAAACATTCGAGTCATATTCAATTTATCAGTTCTTTCATTACCAAATCTCAAACTGCTAGGATTGTCTTGCCCGACTATAATGCCTGCTCCTGCTTCCATTAAAGTTTTTAACGAAAAGTCAGAATCTGACAGAAACATACAAATAATTTACAAATTGGCAATATTAAAAAATCAACATCCATAGCGTAAATATTTGCTGAATTCAAGCTGTGCTTTAATGTTTGCTGCAGTGTTCATATAAAATGAATTTGGTTTAGCTGTTTTTCTACCCAATAGGCCTAGGTTTTCACGAGGAGCCCTCATATATTGGTCGTATGCTGCAAGTTAACCATTTTTAAATTATCAAAAGAGATTTGTTAGATTGCCGTAGAGAGATCACCTTACCTATTTCCAGTAAATAAGTCCATGACGGTCAAACGACTTGACGCGTTTCGCTATTTTACCTACTATTACACGCCTATATTTTTGTTTTTAAATTTATACGCAACCATTTACCACCATTTAAAAAACTGTCTTATTCTAACAAACAAACGACTCGAACATAAGAGAAGCACGTGATTTGAAAAAAAAACATCTTCCCTGCAGATCATTAGCGTTTCTGACAAGTCTGCTCTTCGTTGGTCCTACTCTTAAACTCTGGGACAAAACTATCCCTTTTATTAAAAAGAATATTTCTGACATCATTTTGTTTAGAAAAAAGTTAAATGGATTTTTTATTAACATTTGGCCTACAATAAAAAACAATTATATTTATAATTAGCTATATATCTTCTTCAAAATATTCAGTCATATTATCTTGATTTGCCGCGTTGATTTATGTATTCGTTTATTTCTTTTGCTGCCTTAATTATTTATTGTACTTTTATAACTATGCCATTATTAATTTCTAAGGTTTTATCATTTGATTTTGTAAAAATGCCAATTAGAAAATTATTATCAAACTTTAAATGGTTAACGTTTTTTTCCGTAGGGACACGGCGGCCTATGCAAGTATGGTTCTTATTCGGTCTCCAAAGAGATCATTTAATTGCTATTTCATTGCAGTTGACTTGGTTTTAAATAAATGAAGAAAACTGACAAATAAATAATTAAGACTTTTTTATATATAATGTTTTACATTTTAAAATTTTCGGTTTTCAAGTAAAAATTTTAAAGTCCAAGAATGCTAATCGTGAGCAAATTGAATTCTGCCGGTACGTGCTTTCCAATTTGTGTCATTATGTCAGAGCACATGTGCTTTTCCATGATGTATGATTGCCGTGTTGTACATGATACTCTTCTTAAATTTTGGCTATTATATATTCATTCATTTATTCATGCCCACAAAGGCACACGCGCATGTATACGCCTATATACAACACAATACAACACAATACAATACAATACAATACAATACAATACAATACAATACAATACAATACAATACAATGCAATACAACACAATGCAATACAATACAATAACAATACAATACAACACAATGCAATACAATGCAATACAATACAATACAATACAATACAATACAATACAATACAATACAATACAATACAATGCAATGCAATACAATACAATACAGTACAATACAAGACAATACAAGACAATACAATACAAAATAATGACTTTTTGAGAAGCTTGTGTCTACCCGGTTAATGAAATAGCAATAAATATAGTTATCTGCCGTAATAAAAAAAGAAGATGAAGTAAAATCTATGAATTTTTTGTGAAATGCTTGAATATACAATGTTATTTGATGAAGTGTTTTTTTGCTGTTTGAGTTTTTTTACTGCTCGTTGAATTGAACTAAAAATAAAAAACATTTTGTAAGAAGTTTCTAAAGAGCCACTTCCGAGGAAACTTTCCATTTATGTGGAAGCATTGAGGAAAGAGCATTGATTAGCGCCTAAATCAGTGCATCAATCTTCCCTCCAATAATGAGCATGTTGTACGTTCTACGTGGCGTCAGCCACCATCCCAGCTGAATGACTGATGCATTTTCTTAACTTTCAATGTGAGACGTGCTGCGACATTATCACGCCTCCTCCCACACTATCTGCTCTTAAACAGTTGAAACAAAAATTCACAAGCCCGAGATTGAGTATGAACAACTTTTTTTTATGATTGATCAAAATTTTTACGATTGAGCAAAAATTGTAGAAAGAAATGAAGTTATAATGAAATATAATATGAATTCACAACATACATACGTTTCAATTAAAGTTTATTTTTTGTGCGAACCACTAAAATAAAACGTCACTTATGTAATAATTAACCAAATGGGCGTTTTAAAATTTAAATTTTCTTTTTGAAAGTTAAAATTAAGCGAAACCAAACTACGCAAAATCTTCATTAATGACTTGTATTTCTGACGTCATAATAGAGATTGATGGAGATGCATCGGCTCGACTTTTAACATTCAACAAAACATTTTTTCTTGAATTTTACCTATTAAAACCGAGTTTAATGTCATTTTTAAACAAATTTTTTCTGGGTAAAATTTTGAATTTTGAATACACGCACATTCTGAATACGATTAATTATAAACAAAAGTAATAAATCTTCAGTTAAATTTGATTAAAATATTTAAATATGTTCATCTGACGACTTCTAAAGAATGGGAAAATAAAAAAATTACCTCACCTTGCAGAATATGAAAAATTGAACACCCACCAAGCCACCAAGTTTGTGGGGGAATTCAAAGGTACATACGTGATCTAACGCATTCGTTCTCAAGTTCCACTATCACAACTGGGTGCTTCAATTTATTAAGTGATTGATATTCTTGAAAGGACGTTTAGCACTTTTGTTTTTCATTCAACTAACTATTAAATGATCCCAAAATATTTAATTAACAAATTAACTTACACACATTCGTATTAATGCCTAATAAATAAACCAGCACATCTCTATTAATATTACCGACCATAAACTAAATACATATACATTTATACATATAAATGAATAATTATGTAACATAATGATGTATGAAACGAATGTAAGACATAACCCTCGGTTTAACATCATAACGGACATTCAATTATGTATCCACATCACACCATGTGACACTCGCATAAATGCACTTTAGGGTGGCACTTTGAGCAAATAGAGCACAAACAAATTTGACACAATCATACATGGCCAGACATTTGTGAGTGCGAATAAACGCATAAACCTGTCAAGAGGAACTTTCAACACGCATACAAACATGATTATCCATTAAAACTTGCTCGTATATTTTATGTAACTCTACATGTCCATCGTACAGTATACCACATGTACAAACACACATGTACTCTAAAAATGCTCGTACAGTTATACGTACACTCACAGTCACACAACAAGCGTATCTAAACGCAAACCTGATCATAAGCATAGATACACAGTCACCCTTGCATGCACATTAGCAAACAGACAAGCTTTCATACAAATTCTTGTGTACAAGGAGATACTCGTACAAAATGTGTACAGGTTCACAAATACAGGCATCGTACACAAATACGTACACACATACATGGATTCCTACAAAATGCATGCACACACACACACACTCACACACATGCACTCATGCATACACACCAACACCTTTAATCAGCATGTTTAATCGAAGGAACTTGCTTGGTGCGTGGCGAGCAGAGCGTGTACAAACTCAATAAAAAGAATAGAAAATGCCAAATAAAAGAATCTCTAGTCACTTCTTTTCCTTATATATTTGAATTTCCTTTTTTTTACAGTTTACAAACGCAATAATGTTGATGCTGGGGTTTTTAACTACTTTTTATATTACTTTTTAATGATTGCAATGTAAGATATTTATATTATGTTCATCAACTCTTAAATCCAGTATACAAATCAATTGAAAATTTTTCAAACAGACATCAAGCAATATTTTTGTTGTCAAAACCCTGCCAAACTTGAAACGTTGAGATATTGTGGAAATTGTCAGTCTCGGTCCAGTGAGGATGTTTGAAAATTTGAAACTGAAAGCAGAACATTGAAAGTCCATTACGTGATGGTTTTGGAAAAAAATTTTTTAATTCAATTTTAGAGGTAAGGTGGAAGTAGAAGTCACGCTCATAGCGTTCCTCGTGCACGGTCACAGGGCAGATTCAGAAACAATTTAGGAAAAAGAAGATGTGAGATGCTTTCTGTCATCTCCTGGGGTGGGGAAGGGAATATTCCACAGGATGTGGTGTACATACGTCAGAGAATTGGTGAATTATTTAGCATTGACAATTATTGGAAATTATGTCATTTGCATAATTTTGTTGAAACATAATTTTTTTTGGTGGTTGCGTTCCTTCTTCCTTCTCGTGGATCCGCCACTGCTCAAACGCAGGTTACTGAACTGTAGGTATAATGATCCACAAAAATCTCATAAAATCTAAATATGCGAAACTGTTAGTTATATCGCAACTACAGCAAGCGCAAACACGTGGCTAGGTTACCGACTTGCTTTGATAACGTTAACAAAAATTTGCCTCGAACTAGATAATGGGAATTGTTTTGTAATGCTTTCCCATTGTATTATGTTTCATTGTGCCATCAATGTTTTATAAATGTTCAACTCTTCTTACGACTATTGTGTGTAAGGTGTTTGAATGATTTACTGAGGCTAAGTGACAGATTTCATTGTTTTGACCACGTAGTCAACTTTATATTAATTTTTAAATCTCTTACTTTTAGATGCTAAAATAAAAAAAAACGTTTTCGTGTCAACAATTTTTACTAAATTCGAATATACATATGGACGCGTGATGGTGGAATAGTTAAAGTGCTTGGTTGCTGTTGTTGCAGTGACTGGCTTCAAATGCAATCAAATCAAATCTGCGTTTATTCAGCAAAGTGTAACACACACGCTAGGAGACCAGAAGCAAATGCTTGTGAGGTCACCCTAAAAATAAACAAAATTAAACAAGTTAAAATAAACAGGAATTAACTCACAATTAAAACAGAAATAAAAACAAACAGGAATAAACAAGTTAACTTAATTCAACAATCAACTCTGGAATGGAATATAAAACTGAAAAGATAAAAAAAAAATAAAAAAAACAGTATGCATAATAACAAAGGATAAACAACTGTGCATAAATACACAATTTAAATCAAGTTAGTGTGAAATGATTAAGTAAGATTAGCTGATTAACTGATGAGCGAAAAAGACCTAGAGAAGAACAGTCCCTTGCATCAACAGGCAGCACGTTCCTAAGACGCATAGAACAAGACAAGGCAGAATTAAGAAAGAAGTTAGACCTACATTTGGGAAAATAAAAATCTGGAATAAAACGTAGCGAAATTTGTCTAGTATTCTTATACAATGTTAATTGATCATAAAGAGATTGACAATAATTTAATTTAAATATTTTAAAAAATAGAAGTAATAAATGCAAAATATGTAACTGTTTTATATTTAGAATGTTAGCTATTTTATAATTATCTGCACTAACATGATCAAAGCGATTCAATTTAAACAATAATTGAATAAAATAATTTTGGGCTATAGTTAGAACATGAAGACTAGATTTAGAAGCACAACCCCAAACGGAAATACAATAAGTCAAATATGGTAAAATTAAGGAGTTATAAAGGGTTGATACAATAAATTTAGGAAATTTAAACCTTAACCTATAAATAAGACCCAAATTTTTGGATAATTTACCAGATATATATTTGATATGAGATAACCAACACAAGTTAGAAGAAATAACAATACCTAAAAACTTGGTAGAATCAACTCTTTTAATCATAGAATTGTTTAAATATATAATCGGTGATACAATATCGGTCCTGATCTTAGGTCCGAATAAAATAAAACATGTTTTGTTTAAATTAATACTTAAATTATTAGAAACAACCCAGTCATAAACAAATTTTAATTCATCATTAATAACAACGACAAGTTCATTAAAATCAGAATGGGAATAAAGTAAGGTTGTATCATCAGCAAACAAAACAAATTTTAATAAATTGGAGGAATTAATAAAATCATTAATATAAACATTAAAAAGCAATGGTCCCAAGATAGAACCTTGGGGAACCCCCAATTTAATAGGAGACAGTAAAGATTTAGAACCATTAATACAGACATACTGGAAACGATCAATTAAATATGAATGAAACCAATCATAATTCAATCCCTGGACACCATACGAATACAGCTTATACATTAATATACCATGATCTAGAGAATCAAAAGCTTTATGCAAATCAATAAAGATACCTAAAGGATACAAAATTAATAACATCAACAATTGCAAATTCTTGACAATATTTTCATATTCAATATTTTGAATATGAAAATATTTTGACCATATCTTGACAATATTTTCAAATTTCCAGCTATCACTTACTTGCACAGGGGGAAGTTGATTCGCACTTCTGTTTGTTTGCCACTGATACTTTTGGAAAGTGATATCGTCAAGAAAATATAGTATAAGCCGAAGGGTGAAGTTGTTTATGTTGGATGAATGAATGTAGTTGAGATAGTGTTTTGAAGCAGAATAAACAAAAAACTCACATAAAAATAGAATTGACTGATTTAGTGAAATCTTTTTCTTCTTACATTTAAGTTTTGATACAAAATATCTCATACTTTTAAGAGTATCAATTTTTTATGGACATTCAAATTGTTTCACGTACATACCACAGACATTACATACATTGCTTTACTGCACACGTACACACACGCTCGTATACATATACGCACCCACACGCATATATACACGCACACATACACGCACACACGTATAATTACATATTTACTCAGTACATAGGTGTGTTCCGCCCGAAGAAGTTGGAATGATAATCGTGCAGATGGCGAGTGAGGAGCAAATAAAATGATGTTTTTGTTTATTAGTACGAGTAACCGCAGATTAAAATTTATTATAGACGTGTTTTCCACAAAATTATCAAAATTATTTGCAAAAGTTAAATTAAATAATCATGTTCATATCTTTTGAAAATCAGAGTTGAAATATAACATATAGAACGCCATTTGAGTGAACTCTGTAGCAGGCAAATTGATAAACAACCAACAAAGTACAAGCATGGCAGGTAACATTGGAGTTGAACGAAGATTTAATAGCTTTGTACATCTTTTTACGGACAACTAAACCACAATTTATAGAATTTTCAGCTGTCAACTTTATAACCAGTTTGCTTTAGTTTGAGCAATTGTAAATTCGTATGTGTTAAACAAAACATCATAAGTGACTATTGAAAAAATTAACGAATGGCGCAAAAAATGATTCAATAATGTTATTATTTTTTATTGGGTTTAAAAATTAATAACTTGAAGAAGCTTGTTATTTGACAGCTTTGTTATTTGACTTTCCCGTGATGTCAAATCGTAGCATCCGTTAAATTTTCTGCGTCTCCATTTCCAGGTCCTCCTCAACTTTTGCTTCCACTTAGCCAACTCAACTGTATTTAATTTTTTGCATACATAGAAGCAGAGTTTGGACTGGAGTTGTTTGAAGTTTCAGGGAATAACAACAAACAATGAAAACAATAACATTAGAACTACGACAAGTTAGCAAAAAAAATTGCTGATAAATCAGGAGAACTTATCATGTTTAGATTAAAATTGATAACTTTCAATTTATTTATTATAAAATTATTACATATAAATTTGACACAAATTAATTTTGATAATTTTTAATTAATGTAGGGACTTTTATGGTCAGAATTTGTGTTGCTATTTGAATATACCTACGTTTGAAATTTTTTTTTGTGTAATGAAGCAAAAACTGCATTAAAAAATCAATTTTTCATCTTATTTTCTCCCTTTTTTAAGTATGATTTAATTTCAGCTGTAAAATGTTGAAACATTTTAAACTGCAGACGCATTGTCTGCATCTGCATCCACATATAAAGGAAACTTGTTACCCGTTTTAAAAGATTAAAAGAGTAAGTTTTAAATGATTTCAGCTGCTGTCAGATATTTCAAACTCGCGTTATTTATGCGATTTTTTAATGTTGCCAAACATAAATAATAAATTTAATTCCAAACAACAAAATGAAATAAAAAACATCGCAACAACGGACAGCAAAAATGTAAGCTTGTTGGATTGTAATGTTTAGTCGTATAAACTCTCCTCATGAATTATTCATAAGCGTGTCTGTCTGTGTGTGTGTGTGCTTGTTTGTTTGTTTGTGTGTGTGTGTATTTATGTGATGTACTTACATCATCAACATTGGGTTGCATATTCATTCGCTACATTCACGTATTCATAAAAGTATTAAACATCGGAAGTGCACATTATTGGGATACATCTCATGGAGCAAACGCTCTTTGATGAAGTTTTCATTTAAAAGTAATCAGGGATGTTGAATAAATGTGGAAATACCCTTAAGGAAATGCGGCTTGCTCACGAACAGAGCTCAAGAAACGAGACAACTCATTATCCCTAAGATCAACATCCCTCTAATTACAAAATATTTTCAATTGCAACTCAAGTGTTAATGTACGTCTGCACACACAAGCAAAATATACGCTGCTGTACTGAATCTCATCAGTTCGTAAGCACAACGACAAACATGAGCACAAACCTGCAAAAAACACACCTGCATACATAATACATAAACACACCAACCAACACACCAAAAAACACACATACAAACAAACCGCAACCAGCATACACAGGCATACAAACATATCTACGTATTTGTACGCCAGACATTCAAATGTTTGATTTGCTTGCCTGACAACATAAAACACAAACAACAAATAAATAAATGTGTGTTCTTGTGTATGTATGTGTGTGTATATATTGTATATATATATATATATATATAATATATATATATATATATGTGTGTGTGTGTGTGTGTGTGTGCGTGCGTGTGTGTGTGTGTGTGTGTGGACACACGCGCCGCATTATTTTTATTGGGTCCACATTTTCTTCATTTAAACTTATTTTCTACATCTTTAACGTTGAAAATTGGTTTTTTTAATGCAATGTTTGTTATCTGAACATTCATTGATCCATGCATAATTTTTTATCTGCCTCTTAAAAAACATTCGGAGAATTTTTTATTTAAAATCAAAAATATTTCACTCGAAATAAAATTTTCATATTTTAGATTTACACAAGATATATTATAATTAATTTTTGTGGTTGGCTGTGTAATTTTGTTCAAAGGCACCAATTTTACAACTTTCAAGCTATCAGCAATAAAGTTATTTACTTAGAAAAAATAAACAAAACCAAAAGTTTAATCTTTAAAATGAAAAAAAAAATTTTTTTTTTCCAACCGCAGGTAACTCCAGTAAGAAGTATTTAGCACCTCCTTCTCTCAGAGGTCCAGCTTTTAAAGATTATAAACTTCAAACTGAATTGTTGATGAACTGCTTAATATTTCATCATTCCAAAATAAAACATTTCACTTATTAGTTTCGGTTTTCTAGTTTTACTTCAAAATTTATTCAATTTTATTGTAAATTTATAAAAAAAATTTATTAGAAATATTAAATTGTGTTTGTCTACCTTTTAACGCCATGAAAGACTTCTTCATTTATCTATCTTTTCAAAAACAACAAGAATAAAATTTAACTTTTTCAAAAATATTTTCATAAAACTTAATTGAAAATTTGAAGTCCACAAATCACTGAAAGTAAAGCAGACATTTTCCTCAGTAGACGAGGTAGCAGATCACACAACACCCACATACTCAGACACACACCAACCACAACACACCGCTTGTCGCATACACAACAGAAATACACACGACAAGTTGTTACTTAGAAGAAACATTTTTTTTAATGAAATAATTTACTTTGAAGTATAGTTGCATGGTTGTCCGTCCTCGTTAACATCACAGGTGTCAACGTTCTTATCAGCAAACATTCGCAAGACGTTCGCCTCACTACTGCTCAACTCTCGCGCATTTCAGTTTTCTGAGCAGGTATGCAAAAATTATGACACGCTACTGCTGCTGGCTGACGATTTAAAAAAATAATTTTACTATAGAGATAATGTTGGATGTCTAAGTAATCTTATTCAACAGTTTTTCAAATAGATACAGAGATGCATTGTAATTGCATCAACAGAGCTTTATTATTTATTTATAGTGGGGCGAAATTCATTCTTACTTTTTATTAAAAACTCCTCATAAAAATTGAAATTAACACAACCATCAAACTCTGAAGATAACAAATTAGGCATTTTGTTCATAAAATATTTTGAGGTTCCATCCCAAAATTAAATATAGTTCCGTTGTTAAATTTCCGTCACCATTTTGTCTACAATATAATTGAGATGTAAGGAATCCAAAATATTGGTTTACCTATTTCATGATGCATTTTTGCATAAATAATTTAATACATTAAAAATAAATTTTCTGTTGCAATATATTTTGAGCTTTTTTCTTGTCATGTTGCTTCCTCTTGTCATAATGGTGTCAAAAGTAATTTTGCTGAATAAGTAAGTAAAAGAACATTTTTGCCTCCTCCTCCTTCTCCTCCTCCCCCTTCTCCTCCTTCACTATCAACAAGCACTCTTGCTCAGCTGAACCTTTTTAAAACATATTTTGCAAACACTTTAATGCAAACAGTTCAAATAAACAAGCAATGTTACGAACAACAATAGAAACCACTATATACAACTAAATACAATAAATGCTATAAATGTATATATAAATAGAGTGCAAAGATAGACAAAAACCAAACAGTGAAACTGATACAGGCGTACAAAATAGGAGAGAGACAAAGAAGGTAGGTGACAGACGAGCGTGCACGATCGCCCATGCAATCAACCTGCCACACAGCCTCATAATATATTATACGAATGTTTACTACCTATAAAACATACGCATAGTGATGTACCACAGTGTATTACTATGAGGATGACAAATTAATTATTCAAAAATGCCACGAAGAATTGTCGCCATTGCCATCATCACAAAATGTCACCATGCTTTTTATCTCCATCATAAAATTCATCGTTGTTATCATTAGCGTTATTGTTCTACTCATAATTATTGTTAGGAGTATTGCTGTTATTGTTCTTGGAGTTAGGAATGTTGCTGCTATAGCTTTTGGTGTTTTTGATGTCATCCGATACTTTAAAAAAATATCATATATATGTTTGTTTTGTACACTTTGTACATTGTACTCTGATAAGAAATTTTATTATAATTTTAATGGTTTATTATCACCGTGATCATCATCTTTGTCGTCATAATCACCATCATCATTTTCGTCATCACCATCCTCATCATCATCCTCATCAAAACCGATGTCTTGAAGATGATGATGAGGATGATGAATTGTTTTTTTTAATTTCGTCAATCAGTGAACAATAATAATATTGAGAGTCGTCATGTAGAAGAAACCCAGCATATGAAATCGTCGACACCATCTCCTGTAACCACATCAACCGATGTATCATGTAATCGTCATCATCAACCTATGTATCATGTCATCGCCATCATCAGACTATGTATCATGTCATGTCATCGTCATCATCAACCTATGTATCATGTCATTCATCGTCATCATCAACCTATGTATCATGTCATTCATCGTCATAACCAACCTATGTATCATGTCATTCATCGTCATCATCAACCTATGTATCATGTCATTCATCGTCATCATCAACCTATGTATTATGTCATTCATCGTCATAACCAACCTATGTATCATGTCATTCATCGTCATCATCAACCTATGTATCATGTCATTCATCGTCATCATCAACCTATGTATCATGTCATTCATCGTCATCATCAACCTATGTATCATGTCATTCATCGTCATAACCAACCTATGTATCATGTCATTCATCGTCATCATCAACCTATGTATCATGTCATTCATCGTCATCATCAACCTATGTATCATGTCATTCATCGTCATCATCAACCTATGTATCACGTCATTCATCGCCATCATCAGACTATGTATCATGTCATTACCAGCAATGCCATTGTTGAAACTCTTGAATTATGTACGAACTCGTTTTACTTTCATTCATTCTTTCAATCAATCATCTGCTGGTTATTTTAGCAATCAATCCATCTTCCGACCAGCCAACCAATCCATCAGTCAAATCATTCATTTCAACGTATTAACCAAACGGTTATTCATATAATATATTGAATTTATTTTACAAATATCATTTTTTTGACAACATAATTAATACATAATATTTTTTATTCAGCTCACACACCACACACACACACCATACACACACACTACACATACACAAACATACACACCATATATTGTCTATATTGTATAGGTCAAATTATCCATAAGCATAAACTGTGAATGTCCTAATGTCTATATAACACTGCAATTTCCAAATCTTCCAAATCTGTCCTCACTCCTACAAACCATCATATTTATTCTCCATTCACTTCAAAAAATAAACAGATACTATATCGTAAACTAATTTAAATTAGATATTGTCAACACTAAATTATAGCTAACTATTGAAATTTATAAATATAAATTTTATCATCATTATTTTATACAAATGTTTTGGTTAAATATTGTTGTATTGCGATTTAGTCAAATAAGACGATCAACATTTTAAACAGCGTATGTAACGGTAAAAAATCCATTTTTATGCATTTTGATGTAAATTATTTTACCCTTTTATGGTTTATTGAGTTGGGTTGTTTCCGTAATTTCGAGACGCCTGGTCTTTAAACCGCCTTAAACGTCTCGCACATGCAGGCTCCTGCGATTTATACAGATGCACCATCTCTTTTCTATGCGACTTTGTTTAAGGTTTGCTCAGTTAATCTCGGTCTAAATCATTTTTGTCAATTATTTTTTTGAAATAGATATAATTTTATAATTTTGCGAATTATATAAAAATATTTTTATTCATTCTTTGAATAATTTTTACAAATTCACACTTGTTGAAAGTTAAAATCATGTCCTTATTGTAGTCTGCCACTTTAATCGTTATATATTTGTCATTTTCGAAACTGAACAAATAATTTTGTTGACATGCAAAACATTTTTTCTTTCTTAAAATTAAAATATTGAAACAATGTATTTTCATGAACTCAACATTCACAAATGTTTCTTAATTAAAAATATGCTTTAAATGGTGCTTGGTAGGAACAACACTCAAGCGAAATTAAAGTGCTGAGAAAATTGTTAAAGTGCAATCGCACTGTCATACGTTCCATTTTTACTTTTATTACCTTTGGAAAAATGGTTTCCATAGTGCGTTCATCGTTGAATTTCTGATTAATAGTTGAATAGTTTTTGTAAAAATAATGAAATACTATTAGAATCCAGCCATCCTTATTCAGTTTGACTCCCCGGAAAAATGTAACAAATTCGCAAAGTTTAGTGCAGAGAGATGTTCAACATGTTATCATGTTATTATAAGCGCAGTTTGAGGTACATAATTAAATTCTGCAAGCAATAGGAAAACGAAACTAGTAAACTGAACAACAAACAAGCATGTGAACAAAGAAATGAACAGAAACATAAAAATAACCAGCCAATATAATGCAAAGAAAGAAGCAGACAGTAAAACAAACTGACGGGTTGGTGAACAAACAACACAAACACATACACACACACACACACACACACACACACACACACACACACACACACATACACACACAGAAAAGTATACACGCCCCCAAAATCACATTAACAAATTTGTTCAGCATGAGCGAAAAATTGTTTTTCTGAGAAACAATAGTTAGGAGAACAATGGCGTGCTGTGTAAGAGAGAAAAACAATTTAGGAAACAATATAATTACACGCACGTTATAATAACACATGCACCACACACACACACACACACACACACACACACACACACACACACACACATACACATACATACAAACACACACACACGTTTTTACAATAGATAGTTCAAGAGAAAGTATCAACGAAGTGATAAGCAATATTCATTCACATGCCTAACACATTCCACGAAACAAATAACTGATTAGGAAGATGAGTTTGTGGGAGACGAGTTGTCAAATATATGAACATGTAAATATCTACATGAGCTTGTACACAAACATTTATTAAACCTTAATTTAGTGGTATTAAATTGTTTCGCTTTTTAAATACAAAAATTTAACAATCGTTTAACCGGGCAGCTAGAACAAATGGATTGTTAGGCACGTCAAATAAATTGATTGTACGAACATAAAGCAGAGTGGGGTGAATCGCGTCCACGGCGTACAAATGTAGTAATGTTTGCTTGTTGCCATTATACAAGTGTACGTATGTGTCGTACACTTATTCAATGCACTGTTTGTACCAGAAATGTTGAACGTGTGACAGGTAAGATGCTGATTGGCTGATCACCTTATAGCATTTGTTAAATTTTAATTTGATGAAAAATGTTCACTTGTTTTGTTAATTGAACATAAAATAATGTAAATTGTAATTCTAACAACATATGAACACATACACGTGTACGAACGAATGCATAAACACATAAATGAAAATATGAACGCATGCATACACATGTGAACACCTGCAGGAGCACATGAACATACGAACACGTGCAGCATATGAACACACACACGCCGATTTCAACTGCCGTTTGAAATATGAGCCAATGAAGCAAGAACACACTGTCTCCTAAATTGTTACATCTCAGTAAACTGAATCCTCGGAAGCGATTGATGCACTCGGACCACATTCATAAAAGATTTTGCTAACACATTCGGCAGTAATCCGCGGATGAAGTACGCTAGCATAAGAATTGTTTAATTAAAACATAAGCAGTAGGTATCGTATCTTCAGTGTTGTATTATAAACAGTAAGGAGCAAACTTTCAAATAAAACATATCCAGCATTTTACTTTACTTTTTAAACAAATTAAATTTCTTATTTATCTGTTTTCATTCTTCTGCAGCAGTTTCCACGCTGTACCTGCAAAAGTGACTGCGCTGACATGTTGTACAAAATGGACCATAAAAAATGTTGCTAAGTTTTTTTGAGGCTGGATGGGACACAAGCATTTTTGCAACATATACTGAAGCTATCAACAAAAATGATTCATTTTTGGAAGTCTATATCTTTATACACTTAATTTTTATATAAAATTACAGTGAAATTAATTTAAAGATTTTAAATAAAATTTACAATGGTGTTATATATGTGTAATAAAAATTTATATACGTACCTATATATAATATATAAATGTATATACACGAGAGTTTCGGTGTGTTCAGTGTTTGCACGCTGTCTTTTTAACACTGGCTGTTATTTTATGCATTGATAATCTCTAAGATTAAGTCGTGGTTGTTATGGCGATACATGAATTGGTTTGTTGGGCTCATTCATCAAACCTGATTTGACTCATTTTTCATTTTGGGAGTAATAAAATGATAATTTTTTTCAAAAACGTGTTTCCTGATTTTAATATAGTTCGTTCCGACAATTTTTTCATGTGAATCTTTGATTTTACTTGTTAAAATTTGTTAAAAAAGTTCATTTTACTCTAATTCCAATAGATTTTATATCAAACTGACTTTTAGTAATTGAATTGTAACAGATTTGTTTAATTTAGGTGTAAATCAACATTTATTGTACTCTACACTATATGTTAAGTTAATTACAAATAAAAAAAATTGAAGCTAATTTTTAACGTTGACTTAAAACAATTACCTACTGGTATGATTGGATTATCTAAAAGAGCACAGTGAGAGCCTGGAGAACTTGAAGGAAATCTTCTTTACTTATAGTTTACAAAATTTCATCGTTCACAGCATTCTGAACAAATATTTCTTGTAATCTACATCAAATTCGTGGTAGCAGATTTTGGCCTTAAACAAAATTTTGTGAAATTGTATCTGCATGAACTCATGTTTCAATCACTGAAGATTTCAGTGTGAATTAATAAACATATTTTGTTTATGTGTTCTTTTTATTTTAAAGCAATTATTCTCATCTTGAATTTTAATGAAATTAATGAGACGATGATTAAACCTCCGCTACGGTTATTTTACTTTCAGTTTTCGAATCGGGATGAATGTAAGTAAGCAGCTGATAAGGTGTTTTTGAGTTGGAAATAAAATTCGGAACGAGTCATTTAAAACTTTGAAATATTAAGTGTTACTTTTTCACCAGTGTCTCATAATGTCTCAATATCGTACACTATATTACATTTAATTTGGTATGAGATTTTATTTTTTATAATTCATCAAAAAATCAGAATCTGACAGACGCAGAAACTATTACAACTTGCAAGGCAATGGTATAGAATGATAACAAAAAATAAATAACGAAGTAAAAATGCTTAAGCATGAGAAGATGGAAAATGAAATAATGATTGAAAAAAACGAAAAAATTGAATAATTAATTACGTGACTAGTTAATGACTAAGTAGGATAAGTTATGCTATCGATAAGGGTAAAGAAAGTTTTAAGAGTAAGAATGTGAGAGATGAATTAAGTATGTTCGCATATATTATTAATTACCAAGTTACAATCATAATTCCAAGTGAAAAAATGCTTGTGAATTTGCCTAACATTTTTGGTGTTACTTTTTCTTGCGTTTAAATTCAGAAGTTGCCATTGAAAATTATTAATAAAAACAAATTGGTGAAACTGCATCTATGTTAATTCTTTATGAATAAAAACATAAATGGTAATAATAAAAAAAGTATTCAAATATTTAAATGCTTGCCAGAGTTGTTTGTTTGTTTCCACTGTTGACGACACGCCCAAAAATTAAGAGGATGCATGGAATAGGCTAAATGTTGCTGGTCTTATTAACTAATTTCACTATATCGATAAATGTGCTGCTTACAAAAGGGATTGCCTTTTAAATTTTCATTTCAATCAACGTGATGGCGCTTAATTAAGGAAGATATTTATTTTTTGGCGAAGGAGTAATATTAATGTCTGCAATTTTTTCATTGAGGAGGGCCAACATATTTTTGTCAACTGGAGCCAACTCTTTAATGTTATTTCGACTAACTGTGTTTTGTATTGAAAAAGAATTTAATAAAAAAGTTGGCCACTTTATTAAACTATTAAACTGTTTTTATACCAACAAGCAAAAAACAAAAATGTATCAAAATGAAAATGTCTATTTAATAAGTTAAACCATTAATTTTGTACGTGCAACTCATACAAACGCATGTACACTACGTGCAGTGCGCATATGTGCAGCTCACTTTCCACTCAAAATTGAATTCCAAATGACGACTTTATGATTGAAATGTCACGATGTCAAGTTCTCGACTTATTAATTTTTTTATTCTTATTATTTAATTTTTTTTTATAACTAGCAGTGCGTTTTCTCCGTTTGTTATTCTTACAGTAAATCAAGAGTATAATTTTTCATTCATTTCATTTGGCAATTGACATTTGTGAAAATTAATTCTTAATAACTCTAACGCTCATAACTTTCCGATAAATAGTGTAAAATAACAATAAAATCCTTCCCTTAGTACTGAACATTTCCGTATTAAAAGCCATCCTCGTTTAACATTCCCATATTAAATTAACGCGTCAAATCATGACAGATTATTTTTTGCTCTGTTAGGTTCAAGCGAGAACAGAGTCGTTGTTCACTGAGTTACATACGCGTGCTGAGAAAAAAAATAAATTTTGTTTTCTCACATTTGATCGCCTATAAAATTTTTATTTCTAACGTTTCATAGTAATATCAAATAAATAACAAAACTTTCATTTAAATCAATGTGATGGCGATTATTTAAGGTGGACATTAATTTTTGGACCTAGGAGTGACATTGGTGCTTCTCGTACAGAAGCAATTATCACCAACATAATAATCATTTACCGATGCGTGAAGGAAAACGTCTGGAATGAGCTGGGTGGTCTACGTGGAATAAACCAACAGTTTCAAAATCCAAATTGAAGAGCTGGAATAATAAGACACTTAATTAACAATGGTTCTCACACAGACCCTAGTCTGCTAAAGCACCTTTGAACCCTGTTATGTTACGTAATGTTGCATTGTGTTATGTTATATTATGTTACATTACTAATCCTCTCTTCTTATCATCACTTAATCGTCGTCCTACTCATTGTCATCGTCATCGTCATCATCGCTGTCATATACATGTATGTTCAGTTCATGCCATTGTTCGTCATCCTCTTATCGCCGCACTACTGTTTTTATAACTGTTGCCATCGTGTTATTTGTTTCTCAACAAATAGTGAATTAATTTTATCTATTTTAAATTTTGTATTTAAAAAGAAATTAAATTATTTCACTTGAATAGTACATAGTCAAATAAATTTGATCTTCTAATTAACTTTTTTCTTAATATTATGTTTGAATATTTTACAATAAAACCTTACTTTTTATAAAAACACTTGTAAGCACAGTTAATCATGCAACTAACAAATTCTAGAAATTCCTATCAAACCATCCAAACATTGATTCTATTTCATACGTTCAAACATTTCGTGTGATGGATGCGATAGATTGTACATCATACAATCTTTGTCAAAATGTATTGACGTAAATTTTTTTTTAGGAGCAGAGGGGTATTGTGCGTGCGTACGTGTGATCTGCAGTGCATTGTCTCAATGTGCCCGTGAGTGAGTTTTATTTTGTCGCTATTCTTCTAATGAATCGAATGAATGATTGTGTATAAATTAACGAGTGATTTTTATTTCGGTGCTGTTCATTTTATAAATAAAATTAACAATTATGATTAATTCAACGTGGATGAAAATTAAAATAGTTAAGAAGTGGACCATTGACTTGCATTTAAAAGTCGTGTTGCCAATTTTTAAATTGAGACGAAATTTTACAACAAGATTTTACGGCTGATTTAGAATCTTTGATGACTCACAAATTAGGTGTTTCTAAAAGATATAATAGTAATAATAAATAATAAAATAATTCAAGTTTTTTGTTGGGGTTTTGTCATGTAACAAAGCGAAACATAAGTTATTGTTGATAAAATAAAAATATAAAAATTGTGATTAAATTTAAAATTTGTGTAAATTCAAAAAGTATATTGAATAAACTATATCCAATTAAAATATTGGTTTTATTTTGTTGATCAGATGAAACAGTTAGAAATTATTTCTCAAAAGCCACACATCTATCTAATCATCTGCTTGCATAAAATCCAGCACACTTTCTGGTCACGTACAATTTTGTTAAAAATATCCCCATTTCACAGAATTTTTTAAATTTTTGATAGGATGAAAGAGCAAAAAAACTTCTCTGCTGATGATTGGCGTGAAAATTGTGTGGTTGTCGCGATTGCATTTTAAATGCTTGTCTATTTTTTTTGTAATAAAATTGATTTTGTTTCTAGTAAATTAAACTTAAACTTAAATTTAATTAAATTACAAACAATAAAAGTGATTAACATTCTTTATTAATTGCAACGTTAACATTTTAAAATTATCAAATCGCTTTAAACTATACGTTATTTATTAAAGCAATGAGAGTGAAGTCTTCAACGTTTCCATTTTGTTTGTTTAATGCTGTTAGAATTTTAGGGCTTTTTGGATAATCTATAAAAAATAATTTCCTTTTTGAAAAAAGAAAATATATATATATATAAAATCGTTATATTTTGTTGTTATTGTCGTCAAATATACTTAATAACCCTCAACATAGTTGTCGTTTTAAATGTTGGTAGCATTCTATATTTTTAAAATTTTCTCACTCCCCATATTTCCATTTTTGTATCGTTGTCACCAATTTGCGTCAAGTTCATTCCTACCAAATATTTGCAGAAACATCCTTCACACGCGCATCGAGTCATTTTCACCACTCATCACAAATCCACCATTCACGTCAACATTTGTCATTGTCATCTTCCTCATTTTCCAATCATTTGTTTTCCAGCTGTCTGATAGTTCTAGAATGAATGAACTTAAGATTCAGTGTTGCCAAGAACTTTATGGTATGCAGTAAAAAAATTCAATTTTGAAATTAATAAAAAAAGACTTGTTCAATAAAATCGGATTATATGCGGTCGAAAATGTTCATTATGTGAGAAAGTTTGAAAGATGTTTTGTGAGTGTAGAATTTTTTTTGATATTATCAGCAGAAAACTTTTACGAACGATTTGAATCAGACTTGGCGTCATAATTGTTTTATGATCCAGATCAAGAAAAGGCGTAATTTTTTGCGATCGTTGTTTACATAATTTAAAATTTAATCATCTAGACAGGCTTGGGCCATGTTTAATTTTTTTTATTTATTCATGAATAAGAATTGTATCATTTCACTAAATAATCAAATATAAAATTTAAACAATAAGAATGTTAGATGCAATTTTCAGAAAAAAATTGCCACGAGAGAAGAATTTGCCATAATTAATTAGGAAATAAACGATTCTTCATTGACGATCATGCACGCAAACAGATGCATAGAAGAGAATGTTTGCACACGTGTCCATGCATTTTTAATAACTAATAAACCACAAACGGGAGACTCATGAAACATAAAAAATCAAATTGGTTTTAATTTTGTTATATCCTCCCAATTTCCTTCGGTAACAAAAAAATCATCCAACCTATTAAAACAAATTTTAAATAAAATTGAAGCATATCTAGTAACATATCAAAAAATATATCTAACATCATTTAAATATAATGAAATGCCGTATGATAGTGCAAAAGTTTTTTAAACATGCAAAACATTGTTACTTTATTAATTATTTATACATTTAGAAAAAAAATTCAGTTATATGAAACTTTTCTTTTTATTATTCATACTGGAAAAAGTTTGAAATCTGTTAAATGTTTATAATTTAGTATTAGCTAATTAAACGAAGTATATGGCATAGCACAGTGTATAAACATAGGTTTGGTTTTAAATAAAAAACTTTCATTTTTTGTGTTTATTTTATAAATACATTAGGATTGTTAGTGATTTTCTTATAATCCATTCATAAATTTATATTCTTCTTGCTAAACACACTCAGTTTTTAAATGAGAGATTGTTGGAAAGAATAATGAAAAACACAATGACAGTGGTCTGGTCAGAAAATTGACAAGAGGGGGAGAGGGGTTAAATATGTTTGAAATAATTTGTTTTTTGTTTACAACTTAAATATTAACAATTTTTGCTATTAAAACCTGTAATTTTATGAAAAATATACCCTAGTTTTATTGTTGTGTGGGTGAGCTCATAGTTTTCAGCCCGGATTTTTACGAAGTTATATAGAGATCTCGTTAATTTAAGCTTTAACCTTAGCAAATTTTTTCAAATAGTCAGAAATTGTTTACATTTATTTACTATGCTAAAGTCGGAAACTTTTTTCATATGTTGTTTTATAAGTTTGGTGTATTTTATGTAAGTGCCTTATCACGCATTCTTAATTCTTACTTTCAGAGGTTCAAGTAAAACATTGAGCCGCACCGATATCATAAGCATACGATGATGATTCATGTTTTTTCCCACAAAGTACAATTTATAACACCTACGTTTGATAGTGATGGGAACGATTACTTTATGAATTTGTTTTTGTAGTAGCCTATAGTTAATTTTTAATAAGCGACATAAAATTTCGTATTCAAAATTTAAAATAGAATTTATAGATGCACTTATCTCCATGCAATATAATGACTAAATAATACAAGCCTTCAGGAGTTTTCAACTCTATTCAGAATTTCTTACGTTATCTTGTTGCAAAGTATTCAACATTCCACGCTCTTTCCAAAGGCAAAAAACTTCAATTTAAATTATTTAAAACTCTTTTCCAGCACTGTTTGTTTCAAAAATTTTTTATCGTTTGAAAAAAATGCAATCTTTAAAGGAAGCACAACTTTTTCATCTTTGAAATTATATATTTTTCAAACTTTCGTAAACTTTCTTGCATTTAATGTTGCTTATTGTTTCCGTTGCTAAGTGAAATCTTCTCTGCAAATGGAATGCTTCTCAGGGTTTGCCTGAGTCCATGTAGATAACATATTTAGATTTCTTTTAAAACATCCATTCAACTGACAGCAGTTTATAAATTTAAAAATTTATATACATAAGATTGCAAGAGGAACTATTATTTATTTTTGAAAAAAACCTTACCTAATTTAAAAAAGAAAGATGAAATTGATTAAAAAAAACAGCAAGCCATTAGGCAACTGCTACGGGTTAAAGTTTTTAAACGTTGAATGATTAAGTAATGAAAAGTTTGTAATATGCTCTTTTTCTTGAAAAAAAATTAGAAATTGTTAAAAAAAAGTTGCTTAATGGAGTGAAATCTTGATGGAAGTTGTCAAAAATTTGAAGTAGATAGCAAGAAGGAAGAAGGAATTAGTTCGGAAGAGGGAAGAAAGTGGCAGAACAAGTGACAATAAAAAAGAACGCGGTCAAAATGGAAAAATTCAACGGTTTTTTGAATTGAAAAAGCAGTTGTATCAATTGATGCCGAAGAGCTTTTCTGTAGTAATAACGTTATTGATAACGTTTTTTCAAAAATGTAAAATTTTAAAAGTTTTTTATTTAACATTAATAAACTTCATCAAGATGATAAAAGTCTCGTTAGAAAAATTGAGAAACTCAACTACAAGTTGAATAATGCCGAAAACGCAGTCATCTTTATAAATAATTGTATATATATATATATACAAAAAATGTAAATAAGCAGATAAACGTCAAATAAAAATGTAATTTAATTCTTACAAAGCAATTAGAATATTTATTATGAATTTAAATAATATAATATATATGCTTATATGTATTAAAGTATATATATATATATATATATATAGGGAAATATG
>NW_008703570.1:7493004-7508724 GCF_000326865.2 Helobdella robusta | reverse complement strand
GCATCAAAGTTCAATTTAAGAAACCTGACACCTAATTCGCATCAAAGTTCAATTTTACAACACCAAAGTTAATTTTTACAACGTCAAAGTTAATCTTGACAAAGTCAATATTTCCCTATATATACAGCAAGGAGCACTGACGATGATTCATTCGGAATCGAAATATGGCCTTATTTGCAGCATGAATTCGAAAAATAAGTTTATTTTGAATTTTAATAAACTAAACGTTCACCAAAAAACTTTAGTGAGAAAAATCGAAAAAACGAACTACAAACATATTAACGCCAAACATTCGGTAGAATTTATAGAATATTGTATATATATATATATATATATATATTCATAATTATATATTAAACTCATTTAAGCGAACATATTCTCAGGGTATCATGTATGGAAAAATGAAGGCATAGAAGCACGCAGGCAATTGTGTGGAATTGTTCACAAGCGACCAGCCAGCAGCGTATAAAAGCAGGTTACAATGTACTTGCTACGTCACATTCTGAACGTTCTGCTCTGACGGGTATCTCGCCACGTTGCTTTGTCGTTCATTTGAAATGGAGTTTTATAAAGGAAAAGTTATACGCTGTTTTTTTGTTGTTGAAGTAATTTTGTAACGATATTTTAAAATTGCGTTTTTCTCTAGAATGATTGATGTGTTTTTATTTTAATAGCGGCGTTTCAGTTGGATGGTAATTTTTATGCCGTGTGCTATAAATAATATAAATTCACTTAAAAAAATATATTTTAATAAAAAATATTTATGTAGAATAAATTCAAGTAGATATGTTTAATTTTGTAACTTTGCCGAAGTTTTGCCTGCTTACAAATTTTTGTTGAACACGTTGCGACTTTTGTATGTAAATTCAATGAATATGTTGACTTTGTCTCACTCGGTTCTGTCAATCACGGACCATTCAACAAAGTCATCGTCATCATCATCGTCCTCTACCTCCTCATCATCATGGTCATCATCATCGTCGTTATCGTCATCTTCATCGTTTCTGAACTTATTCTACATTTACTTTACTTCTTTCTTTGTCTCTCTCAATACAAATTTATTAACAAGTTTGACATCATCCGCATCATCACTAACACTACTCCCAACGACATCAACGGCCTCTTCCTCTTCATTTACATCATCATTTGGTTCACCTTTAATAGCAACTCTTCCACCACTGAAATGTATGTTCATCTTGCTGGTCGTGATGAGCGCCTCATCACTTCAGTACGCTACGTCATCATCGCCACCTGGTTTGTTCTCATTGAATTTTTAGTTTCCAAAATATTTTTCACCAAAATAAAAATCATTTCCTCTAGCTGCGCTCTGCTCTTTATGCATTAAATTACACTGAACATTCTTTGATAGGCGTACCTGCTGACACATGTAGGAACCTGTGAACTCCACATACACAAACACAACACGACACATACAATTTCACACACGTTTAATCAAAAAAGTGTACTCAAACAACATGTATACATACGCGTGCATTTAGATATAAACCTGCGCGTATACTTTAGTACGCATATGAAAATACGCACACACATGTTCATACGCACTTATACACACGTACATACAAATACACTTAGAGATGTACGCATATCATTGCATACATCACAAACAGACATACATACATTCATACGTGGTGTGCACCAACAGGCTGCCTTATTTAAAATGATAATTGCACGTCATAAATTTTAAGCTTACAATAAATTGAGTCGGGAAATTTAAAAAATAGCATTTTAATATCGAACGCCTTTTTTTGAGATTTTCGCGCAACTCTATACTGAACCGTAAACAACAATTTGTTTTTTTTCATAGATTTTTTAAAATTAATATTTAATTCACGTTTTGAAGTATAACTTTTTAAAAATTACTTCTTAATTTCGTCTTTTTATCATTTTTCTAATATTTAAAAAATGTCTAGATGGTGGTTTGCAAGGACAAAATATTTTATTATATTTCAAATTTGTTGATTAACTAAACTTTTTCTAAACGTATATAGAGCACTGAGCATAATAAATTCATCAAATGTCTTGCTATGTATAGAAATAATGTAATGAATAACGATATTTGTATTATCTAAACACGCTTCCTCGTTGAAACGTTCTTTAAAAAAACGCAACATGAATCTGGGTAACAATTTTAATTGAAGTAAACAACAAGACCCAACAAAAATTATTACATGTTATACACGCAAAAAATTCATGTACACATTTCAATGAATAATAAATTGCAGCGTCGTAAATTCTCACAAGTGCGTAATAACTCATTTGACGCATAGTAGTACATACATGGTTTCGCGATGAATGAATATAGCGAGCTGTCGCATATTCTACATCGGCTCATGTAGAAATCTTTCCGTGCCATATTTGGCATTTGTGCGTTAATTTTAACGTGCGCTTTCTCCAATGACGACTCGTCATCTACTGAACTCACGTAACAGAAGATTTCTGCGAACGTTTAAAAAGGACGCATCGATTGACTCGCTCTACGTGGCTTTCAAACATTTCATCATGAATATTTCATTAACTACTTCATCATTGTAAATACATCTCTCCTATATAAGGAGAGATGTATATCTATAGTTGTACATATATATACAGGCCTACACATAAATGTTTTAATGTTGTACAGCTAGTTCCACGTACATTTATTTCACAACTGTTTGTGATGTTTGGCTTATATTCTCATCCATGTATGATATACAATGCATATGCGTCAGTACAAATATTACAATTGTATTTGTCTATAAATAAATAAATGATTGAATGAATGAATAAAAAAATGAATGAATGAATGAATGCTGAGTAAGAATTTATTCCGAAATTTTGAGGTAAAAAAGTTGAATTAATAAATTTTGGAACTAAATTGGAAGTTATTTTTTAAAGCCATGATTTTCGAATGTTTTGCCTTTTTTAAATTTTTTTGCCAATATTAACTAATGCAATTAATTATTTCTGAACTTTTTTGGATTCCGTATAAATATAATTTTACAAGGTAAAGGAGTAGGCGTTTTCAAGTTTTTCTCTGAAACGATTTTAATGTGTAATTAAATATTTGTAAAATTGTGCTATACCTAACATGAGAAGTTTCAGATGCGTGTATCTGACTTGGTGTTTTTAGCTCAATCCATTTATTTTCATGTCCTCCTACGTCTAATTATTTTTTTATTATGTCGGTCATAACTGTTTTTTTTTGTGTATTTCGAACAAACTTTAAATTTTGATACCTAAACCTAACTTGTTCGTATATTTTTTTCATTCTTCACGGATGTCGGTAAATTTTGAGCGGCTGAATTCTTGAATCACCCACCATCTCATTGATTCCTGTACTGTTTTCAACATTCCATTTATATGATCAAAATTTTTTTGTGACCGCCAACATTTCTGCATAGCATTTCTGCGTAGGAGCTGTTCAAACATTTTTTTGCTACTTATTTTGATTGTTTTAAAATTTTTGCACAGGTTAGAAAATATTTTTCTGAAAAAATTTTCAATTTTTTTTATCGAGTTTTTAAAAGCATGTTTTATTGTTTCATATTTATAAAAAATTAAGATTTCTACATTTTTTGTTAGGTTATTTCAACTCAAATGTATTTCATCAGTTCTCCAGAATTTGCGGCGCAAAAGTAGCGTAATTGTTTATGAATTTAAAATTTGCCTCCGATCATCGTAAACAACGATCAATTTCTGCTAGTGTAAGCCATAAAAGATGTTTGTATCAATTGTTTTCATTGTTTGACTAATAAATTATTGAAAGATAATTGTTTGTTATGTGGGGCTAGTTAGAGCGGATTACCACGGACCCCTTGAGAAATTGTTAGAGTGAATCAGAATATCTATAAAAATGTAAAACTAAGTTGTCCTTTTATCAATTATACTATAAATACTTTCGTTAGTTATAGCGAATAATAATATTAAATTGAATTCATATTACAAATATTAGAACGTTTGACTGATTACGAGCTGGAAGTGCGATAATAAGCAATAACAAAAAATAATAAAAGAAACAACAAAAGAAAACTAGGTAAACAATATGAATTAATGTAGGAGAGGCACGGAGGAATAGCCAGACAATGGCAAGTATTTGTTTAAATATGTTTCCCAAGAACAATGTAATAATTGCAATAGGCTGCTTGCACGGTATATATATGTTGATAGTGCCATATGCACACTGCTAGGTTGGTACACAACATTCACTCAAGCTTACATGTGTTTTTTTGTTCAATTCCAATTTATATTTATGTTCGTTTTCGGCTATTCAAATATTCAGCGCCGTTATCAATATTTCAGCATGTTGTTATTTTCAAAGCAATTGATTCAAATTTGAAATTTGTCAAGAGCAATAACAATGAACCCAAATTTATTGCAAACTAGTTTATTCCTCATACACGTAGACTGGTTGAGAGAGACTGCAGAGGGACAAGTTAGAAATATAAAGTTTGGAGTGTAATTATTTCAGCTGAACACTGATCTATTCAAAAGCTATAATAAAAACAAACGGAGTCTATAACGACATTGTCAAAAACCCTCCTTCTGTCTCAACATAACTCCGCAATATTATTAATTGTAATTTTTCATTTCGGAATAGTAATGGGTGCGATATATGTTCTGTTACTTCCCAGAGTCACTTTTTTATTAAAATTTGATTAAAGTTGAAAATTTAAATCTTAACAGAAATAAACTTCAACCTGAAAAAAAATCTTTCAGCCTAACGTCTCCATATATTCCGGATTCTTACAGCTGTCACAATGCAACGATCTGCCAATAAAAATATACGGCGAACTCCAGCACTTAACTGCGTTTCCTTCTATAATTTTTTTTAATTTTTTACTTTTAATGAATAACCAAAAAATTGAAAATTATTTTAATATAAAAATCGTAAATTTAGTAGTGAAAATCTAAGTAATTGTTTTATTTTTCAATTCCGGTTTTTAAGTTTCACATTTTTTAAAAACGATTTGCGCGAATCTACTCAAACCAGTGAGATCCTTATCTATATTTACTGAATATAACATTGGTCCAACAAACTGTGATTATTAAAAAAGAATCTAAAATAATTTTTTTTAATTTAGATGAATAAAATTGAATATTAAAACTGATTTGGGTATATAGGCAACGTACGTCTCAATAAAAAAACAATCTCTAATAGATGCATTAAAAATTTTCCACAACAACAATGAATTTAAAAATGAAGATCCATCTTGTTCTGCACTTAAAACTGAAAAAAACATCCAAATAGGACCCGACCTCAAGCGTCTTATAATAATGTTCAGACATCACATTACAATATGTGATAAACGAAATTTTTGTTGTTGAGAAATTTAATTTGTATTTGCGGTTTAGTTGAACCGAAAAAATTTGAAAAAATACTTTTTGTCTCCTGAAATTGTAATTTTTGTAAAAATGTCAATTATGTCTTAGAATAAAATCGAAAATTTCTTAAATTATCAAACTTGGATATATTTGACGGCTTAGCTCTGAAGCGTGAACTCGGCTGAAAAAATAGATGAATATCAATTTATGGTAATCTATGGCAAATACCTTGTAATAGTTTAGCAAGATACATTTCAAATATTTAAAAAAACTTTGGTTACATCAATTAAAATTGATTTTGTTATAAAATAGAATGTTTATTTTTGTTGAGATAATTGCAGCTGAGTGCGTAAGATGTATAATTCTATCATACCTATAATGATTTACATTTGCAATATCTCAAAATCATTAAATATTTTCTTAATTGGAAAAAAAAGTTTAATTAATTATATCAGCCATGTTATGTCAAACATTGGAAAAAATTGATTTGTCTTAATAATGCAATCAAGAAATGAATTGATTCAATGTTTTTGTATGCAAAATAGCAATGAATGATCAGATCAATGAGGTTATACATATAGGCCTACACGTTTTTTATTTATAGAATAATAACATGTTATTATTTGTTTATTATTCATTTATTATTATTTTTAATTATTTAATACCTTGTTCAACATTTTATTAAGCTACAATTAACTTTCTTCTTTATTGAAAATGCCTGAATTATTTTGTTCTTACTACGCTCGTCTTATTAAATTAAATTAAGTCATAATAAATTAAGTTAAATGAAATGAAATGAAGTTGTATCATAATACACAATACATTTATATATTTATTTGATGAATCTTTGTTTATACTTTTTATTGCAACAGTCAATTTGACATTGTCCTTTTAATGTTTATCTGCCTAAATCTCTGACCTGAAGTAATTTGATAACACGCCAGTTGAATTTTTCCAAAGCTTAGTTGTACATTTAAAATTGAATAACGCAGTAGACATTCTAAATTTTCATTTTTTTTTTATTTTTTGGAACTTTTTATATATTTAAACTATTTTATCTATTTTATATATTACCGAATTGTAACTGAAAATTCATTATGTTTGAGAAAAATTGCCAAGCGAAAAACAAAACGGCTATTAAAACAGAAATGTTTGCGAAACTCGTTGGGCATCACGAAAATTATGTTTATCCAAACACAGCTGATGGATTGATTGAATGTTCTTATCAACATTCAATCTGAAAACCTTCTTTGACTGAACCGAAATAAACGTTTTGCGCCAAGAACCTTATCAGTTTTTTATTCATAACATATACGATATATTCATAATATATTCATAACATTTATTTGTTTTTATTCATTCATCTCTATTGATTTTTGTTAAGTTATTTAATTGTATATTTTTGTAAGTACTAAAATTGAATCTTAACAATAATAATTATAACATTAATAATAACGATTTTCAATTCATAACATAAAAAACACCAGAAAATATTTAAGCAATAACATTTTTAAATTAACGTACAACATCATGAAACACAGAGTGAATATAAATAATTGTAAATAAGCAGTTTGAAAACTGTTTTAAAAGAATCAGAATAATTTATCTGATAAAATGCGAATGATCTCAAAATCAATTTCACTATAATTTTTTTACCGTTTAGCTATTTTGACAAATGTTAAACACCGACAATAACTAAAAATAACCGCAGGTAATATCAACAGATCCACAGATGTGTACACAAACACACATACACGCAGAGACGGACAAACAAACATGAACATAAACGTGCAAGCAGACACGCACGAGCACATACTTGAACAGTTATACGACCCCAGGACGAATGGTGATGCATACAGATGGTTGCAAAAAGAGCGTCGTTGAAGCTCAGCGGTACGTAGACGGAGCAAATTACAATGAAATAAAAATACTCTCAAGAGGTTGTCTTCGTAAAGTGCATCAACCAACATGCGTAATGTCTTGCAAACAATCATACATTACCTCATGCACTCTGATATATGTTTCCAACTGCAGCATAAACATACAAACGTTTGTTTACATTGTCAATGCTCCTTAAATATGTCTATCGGGCTTTTTCAATTAAATTGCAGATTAATACAAAAATATATTGTTATTATTTAAAGATTATTATTAAAATTTTATTGTTAAAAAGTGTTTTAATTAAAACATGCTGGTATTAAAATTATGTTGCATCAAACTATTCAACCAAAGGAGGTAGTTAGGTTAGTAAACATTTAATTGTTCTGTAAAGATTGAGTTAATCAACTCAGCGAAAGTGCTGTGATGTTTTGCGAGTAGATTTCAGCGGTTTGTGACCTGGATGCATTGAAACGAACATCAACAGGAAATCAATCAATCCCGTCTACGCCACAAATTCAACTGCATGCACATGTATGTGTACATAATTCTGTATGTTTGTACACGTTTGCTGTAGTGTATGTACAAACAATGTACAACAGGAATAGAATGTCTACACACAGAGAAACATTGCTGAATTGTAGATGTAATCATAACCGTCATAATGCATGCATAACTAAGTAGGCACTGCAGACAGTTTCTCATTATGTTTATGATGAATTGCATGCATATAAAACACTTACATTTATAAAGAATCAACCTGGCCACGTCTAGAAATATGTATGAAAAAATGTATAATCGTGTAAGCCTGTCAGCATCAACAATTGTTTACTGTAAGAGTTGGGTGTGTGGGCGCGCGCGTGTGTGTGTGTGCGTGCATTTATTTTAGAGTTCAGGTATGATTTCAAATGGCAGAGCGTGCGTGTCATCTGCGCGTAAATTAATATTTGGTGTAGTAGGTGCTGCTTTCATTCAGGTCTAAGTCCGCAGGCACTTCACGTGCGTGCATACAAGTTTATTAAGATTTCAATCGAGCCAGCCGTCTGAAGCACAGCTTGCCTGGTCACCTTGAAAGGCATAAACGAAAAATAAACGTCAATCCTTTGAAATAAAAAGAGAAAAAATGTGGAGTGAAATAACTGAAATCATTATAGATGCATAAAACTTTGGTTGGTCGTGCCTGAAATGGTCGCAGTTCTGCGAGTTGTCGTTTGAGAAGCTGAGCAGTTTTACGATCTTAATAATTGAAACTTTGCTGGATGATGACGTTCACAAAATTTTTTTTACCGAAGAACAATTTTTTATTAATCTGTTCATTTTTCCTGTTTTCATTGTTTTTTTTAACAAACTATTGCCGAATTATTAGCGAAAACCTCTTAAAAATGAGATATCAAGCTTTGAAAATAAACTACAACTAAAACTGAACAGATGTGTTAAGTAAAGAGCACATTTAAGAAATTAAATAGTAGATAATTAACTAAATAAAAGAATAAATTTATGATTAAATATAAACAATTACATGATTAATCGAATAAACAGAAAGGAAACATTTTGACTACAAGTTCATCACATTTTCAGTGTCTTGGTACTGTTTCTAAGCTTCATTTGTTAACCGATTTTTTCCATTCTCTTTCAGGTCATAAGTTTTTATTCTTCAGCATTGATACCGTTTTGAACTAATACAATAGACTGACATCTGACCCGAGCAAATACTGATTGATGACTCTGTAATATATTTCTCATTTCTAACTTCATCCATGTTCTCTTGAGAGGATCTTAATAAACACCGTTAATTAACATCATTAACACAAAGAAAAACTATCCAAGCTTTAACGGGAATGGCATTTTTAATAACAAGAACATCTTTATAACATATAACACACCTAAATTCAAGTCGTATAATTTGTACATATGTAACTCAATTCATGAATGCTTCGACACCATTTTGCCAAACCAGTTTTACAGACCACTCTTACACATGGCAGTCATAAAAATTCTCAAATTACTTTATGAAACTGCAGATCTGATATTTTTTACGACTTCTTTGCAGTTTTTCCATGTTTATATTAATTTTATTATTTGAAAAGCCGAAACGATAAACTGATGTTCACGGTTTCCTGACTTGCCTTTTAATTTTCTGTTCCCATACTTTTTTTTTTTTATAAAATTCTACCTTGATTCTACCAGTCTATAAAATTTATTGCGAAAATAAGTATGGCGTGAATGTTTTATCTTTCTTTATAATTTGTAATTGTGTTGGTTTCTTTTATGTTTCACTTTTAATAATTTTAATAATGTATCGCCGTCAAATATTAAATAACTGAAACTTTAATAAAAAATTGATTTGGAGAATAAAAATAGATAAAAATTGTTATGTTTATAAAGTTTGCTGCGCGCCAGACCACGTATTCAAAATATATTGAGGACTTAATTGCATTCATTTGCACTAACATCCAAGGTGTCGTTCAGAATGAGTTTCTGATGACAGAATGCTCTTTCCTTATAATTGATAAATTTTTTTGTAACCTTTCTGTAACTAAAATCTAATTAAAGAAATCATTGAACAATGGAAAACCATCAACATTTCAATATAGTTTCTTGTTAACAAAAAATTACATAATGCTTACTTGTTATAAAAATTTGTTTATAATTTAAGTCAATAGAAAAGTTTTAATTAAAATTTTTAGATAAGTTTGGCGATTGTGAAAGAAAAATTGTTTAATAATTTTTTCTCCAATTTCTTCATTGTATTTTAACTAAAATTTTAACTTTTTCAGCAGGTTTTTAAACCGTTTTTCAAAAACTCGTCCCTTTGCCATGCTTTTTTTATGACTGCGCGGCTCCAGTATTTTATCATAAACAAACAATAAACGTAATACATGTGTACATATGCGAGTGTCACGCATGTAGTCATGTATGTATGCATAGGTGCATGTATATTAATGCGTATGTATGTAAGTATGTATCCATGCATGTATGTATGTTTATATGCATTTGTATGTAAGCCTGCCTGTGTAAGTCATGTACACCTGTGAAGTGTCTGTTGATTAATTAATCTCATTGATTTAATGATATTCAAGAAATGACGTTCAAGGCGTACTTTCATTGAAAAATAATCATCGCTTGTGTGGTCACGTTGGTTTTCTTCTTGTGAGTGTGTGTGAATGTGTGTGCCTGAAGCTTGTTTGCGTGTTTGTGTGTGTGTGTATGTGTGAGACTGTACGTGTGTGTTAATGTTGAAGTGTTCGAATGTTTGTGTGCTTTTGCTTATGTCGCGATTGTGGTTGGATGATAGAGAGAGATGTATGCAAGGCAGGCATATCGCACGTTGGGACTTAAAGTTACTTGAATCTCGTCTCGTTAATTTGAAATGAAATTTTATTTACAATTTTTACATGTTAAAAAATTTGAGCGATAATAAAATGTTTATCAACATCACATTCGTCAGTAAACAACTTTTAAATAAGCTTTTGATAATTTTGATAATTAAAAGATATATTACATTCAAGCCATTATTACTACAACCACTAATATGAACAGATGAATGGACAAATGGTGACCGAGTTAGCTCAGTTGGTAGAAGCACTACGTCTCTCTGGCACTGCCATTACGTGATGGCCTGCCCGAAACCCAGAAAGTATTAAATCCGTGTGTGTGATGTGCATGTGTGCAAAAAGTGCATGCGCGTCGTGTGGTGTGCATAGCGCAATCTTCGTGGCACGAAAATTTAATAGCAAGTGTAGTATAACATGCAAGAGGCTCAGTTTGACGAAGCTGCATTATGAAAAATAAGAAAATCATTGAAAAGAACGACGAGAAGAAAGAAAAAACATTGAAAGGAACAAGCCAAACACGAACCAACATTGAAATTACTTATCACATGAAATGAATGATTGTCCATGAATCTACCAGCCAGGCTCCAAATAAATTATTCAATAAAATTAACAAACTAATTAATTATTATTAAAGTAAATTTATTGACACTTAAATTATTTAATTGAAATTCAACTTGCCAAACATCAATTCAAAATATGTTTTGTGTTTTGCTTGCAACGCAATAATAGACTAACTTGTCTAAAACCCTATCGTACTGCAGATTATTTGACTTGTTGGATGACGAATTTCCAGAGCTTGTTGGATCTGTTTTCGCATCGAAAGCTTCCTCTTGCATCACGTGCCATGAGACATTCTTAATGTAGTTGCATAGTTTACAGTTTACATTTTGGATGAAAAATTTCAATGATTAAAATAATTTGATTTAAATAAACAATTTAAAAATTCTGTTTTTAAAATTTCAAAATTTTTTAAAGGTAAACTTAAAGGTAAAATTAAAAAGTTTGTCATTGTAAATACTTTTTTAACCCGAAGCATAGAAAAAAAACCCATAAAGTTTTCAATATTCAGCCGAATAACTAGACTACTACACTTCATATTGTCTCATCAACATTTGACTACGACGGCTGAGCAACTACGTAATAAAGTTTTTATGCAGTTGAAAAGGATCGTCTGTAATCACATGTGCGTGTGGCAGTTCCAATGTCTTTACCAATGTTTCTACGTGTGTCTGTACATCTGTTTGTTCATTCGTGCATATTTTTTTTACATGTGCGTATGATTGTACAATGTTTGTTTGCATGTGTGAGGGCATTTTGTTTTACCTTCGTCGATATTACAATTACAAATAATTTTTTATTTTATTTTTAACTCTGTCTTTTACATATTGACCGGCAGTCGTGACCTTAACTGTAATTCAAAGTTAACATTTTAGGAAATTTATCATCGTACATTATATTTTGACGCAACAAAATCAAACTTACAGTAGAATTCGAGTTAAATTTTTTATATAGCTTGACTTCCCAATTTGAACACGAGACAGGAAACACGAGACAGTGTTTTGGTAAATGCTTTTTATGTTCAGTTTTTGATTTACATTTGGTCATTTGAAGATAATGAGCAAAAAACTATTCTATTTTTTGAAATTAATGCTTGAATCTCTTAATTCGTAGGTTGTATTTTAACTGAAGAATAACTTTTGAAACTTGCCATTGCTAGTTTTTAAGATAAAAGTACAATCAAATAGAAATTAGATCTTCAATTAAATTGTTGATTACCGCACCTCACTGAACATAAAAAGATGGCAACTCTTCGTTTCACCAATAATTCAACAATTTTCTGTTTCGTAAGATGCATCTCACATAGATTGATAACATCGTCGTCTGTCTGGTTGAATTGGATCGAGTCGAATGTTGTCCAGTTGGTATGTTAGCATCTCACATTGCTGTATGTTATAATTGATTTTTATGTTGAAACTATGTTTTATATTTTTATTTTGAACGTTGTCCAATTTTGAGAAAAAAAATGCCATTTTATTAATAAAAATTTTTTTAAAATATTAATTCTTTGATTTATTTTCATCAGCTAGATTGTGAAAACAAGTCAAATGATGTTGGTCTGCAGTCTTCAAACCTGTCTAGACGCTGTCAACGTCAATTTTTTCTTTTGTGAACTGAAAAACTTGGAATATTTTAATATCGTTGTTAGTTGCAATGATGATAACAACAACACAGCAGTTGTGAAATCATGTTATTTATAATTACGTATAATTTACTGTCAAAATAACTTTGGATTAAAGTTAAAGAGATATTACATTTATGTTATAATGATGTGGTTCTGATTCTTTTTGGTTTGTAAGTTGTGTGGCATCATTTTAATTTTATTTTGTTGTTATTGATGCTTTTTTGATGTAATTTATAATTTGCCTTTTTGCAAGTCCTGTCATAATGTTGATGTTTTGTTATGTAATGTATAGCGTTGGTTTACGTTAGTAAAATAGTTTAATCTGCTATGTGAATGAAACAAACTAATTTCCCCGATATTAACTGCAATCGTTAAAATTTTAAAACTTTTTCAACGTAAATCGATAAATGCATTCAAACTCAGAAACATGGTTTAACTTAAAAGATAAACAAAACAACAATACTGACGTCATTAATATAAAAAAATGCAACAACATTTGTTTATTTGTTTGTTAATTAATTTATTTATTGATTAATTTATACAATTTGCTTCTATGCAGTTTTCTGACGGTGACGAAAGCCGTATCAATGAAATAAAATTACACTTGAATTCAAAACAGACACAGCATCTACTTCTACTTTTCCTGATGATGTAAATGTAACAAAAGTCAACACACATGTTGCTAGTTGAAAATTTTAACAATTTTGTTTAACTTCTAATCAATCAGTAACGAAAGAACGTTGGACGAATGCACTTTGCGGCGTACCTACGTGTTCCTGTGAGATTAACATCGATTTTAATTTTTTTTTCGATGCGGCGAAGAAATTTTTGTGCAAGTTGACGTGTCATCAGGCTTTATTTTAGAAACTGAACAGGTGTAATTATTTGAAAACTTTTTAATTTATTAAATCTGAGAAATTTCTGGCGAAATGCGTCAGTTTGCCAGTGCACTAGATATTGTTATAATATTTTTTCAAGACTGAAAATTATTTTTATTTATTGAGAGTATTTTTTTACATTTTCTCTTGGTGAAGTGAATAAAAAGACGAATAGTAGTTGGCTGTTGAGCTCTGTGGCACAACCTTTTGATTGTGTGAAGGGTGTTTTCTCTGTGAAATTATATAACCTGGTTCATTAGGTTCAATTGAATTGCTTCCTCGCTACCTGCCTGATTACTTGATTGTTTAGTTGACACATTTTTATTCTACCGCTTGACTATTGAAGTAGGGATACCAATTCTTAATCAGTTTTTTAACGAATAACATTACGATGTATGAAATCTTAGGCATTTAAAACTTTGTTCAATTTTTTCATCGTAAATCACTGATAAAAATTAAATAATCAACTAGTTGTTTTATCTCCCATGCATAGATCGAAGCGACGAGTACTGCGACACAGAAGTGTTTCGCGCCGAATGTTCCGAGAACCACGTGATCCTCATCCAGAAGGCTCTGTACGGCAGAATGAGGTTGGGCAGGTGCGTGGAAATCGGCATGGGCAACATCGGATGCTACAGTGACGTCATCAAGATGACCGACAAGAGATGTTCCGGAAGAAGGATGTGCGAATTGAGAGTTCCCGACGCCGAGTTCGAGTTGTTTGTTCCATGCCTGAAGGAGCTCAAGTCTTACTTGAATGCTGCCTACGAATGCGTTAAAGGTTGCAAATTCAAACTATTTGTTTCAGCAATGTTTTACTTGGTTTTTGTTGAATGTTGAATATAAATCTATAAGCTAGAATAGAAAATTAATAAAATTTTGGTTATAAAATAATAATGTTGAAAAATTTAACGTCGATGTTTGAACGAAAAATATATGCGTTTTAAATACTCCTTATTATTTACACAGAAACATGTAAAAACGTTTTGTTGTTTAAGTCTTCTTTTCAATGGAAGAGAATGCTATTAAATAGTAATGCTAAGTTGAATTACGTATCACGTATGAAATCGAAATAATTGTTTTGTTCGTTGACATGCTTTCTCGCTTCATATTCAAATAGTTTATGAGCAAAATCAAAATACAACGCTTAAAGTTGATGTTAAAAATTTATTAGCTATTGGTAGACACTTTCTGCGGGCAATAAAAAGCAAAGCTTAAAGAAAATCGTGCAAATTAATTATCTTAAATGTATTTGTAATGCAATTTGAACAAGGAAACTTATTAAATTAAAGCTATTAAACTAAGTTGAATAAAACAAATGAAATAATTAAAAATTGAAACCTGATAGTCGTATAGCTATACTCTTAATAAATTAGCAGATTGAAATTAACCACTCGCAAAAATTAAACGCATAATTCAGTGTGTTAACGGGAAAGCCATAAATACATTAGAGCGATTCTGACTAAAAGAAAACATTCGTTTCGGACACATCCCATTCACTACCACATTGCGGTCTAAAGTTTTTTGTTCTTTTATTTTTTTCTTTAACCTACTCTTTCTCTCGCTTCTCTCTCTATGTTTACATAATATACATAATTATCATATACACACATACATAAACACGCACACACACACACGCACACACACGCACAAAGATGCGTATACATACACACAAATAGTAGTCGCACACATATACACATATAGGAAACGTGTTAACGTACATATACTATGGATACCTATTTTTCTGTATTTTTTTTTAAATACAAATGAACTTATTAATATTTGAACATTATATTTATTTTTAACTTGAAAAGTTCACATAATATATTATCTAATAATTTAATAAATTTTATTTTATCAACGTTTAAGATTATTTTTCTGTTATAAAAATCCATCCAACACTGCACTTTAAAACGCACAGGCGTACATTGTGTTATAATGTTACTCGGTTTTAATTTATTTTATTTTAGTTCTTTCAGTTTTTTTATTTCGTTTCTAAATTTTTTTCAACTTTCTTTCTTCCGCTCTGATGGAGACACGTGGAAAGGCACAGCAGCATCCATCGGTCGGAGTCTGATTTAAAGATTAAAAAACTAAACCCATCCCATGAGTGCAATGCGGCAAT
>NW_008703570.1:7351236-7491236 GCF_000326865.2 Helobdella robusta | reverse complement strand
TTTGAAGCAAACTTTTCATTTTTATTTATTTGAACAAAAGTTTATAGATAATAATTAAATTATTCATTATAATTAATGTAATTTTATACATTTTAAATTGATACATACAAATAATAATGGCGAATACCGACAACTGTCTTTACAACGTTGAACAATTCATAATTCGATCCCATTTCATCCAAACAAACAAGAGTAATTATGAATAAACAAGTTTGAACGTTAATTAAGAAACAACTTTTTTAAAAAAAAAAAAAACTCCAGTTGTCGGTTGCCCACTGCCCAACTTACCAGATGGAGCCTTGTTCTTCAACGAAATGAACAACAACATCAACAACATCAACAACAACATCAACAGCATCAGCAACAACATCAACAGCATCAACAACAACATCAACAGCATCAGCAACAACATCCACAGCATCAACAACAACGTCAACAGCATCAACAACAACGCCAACAACAACTACAGAGCCAACAGCAGATCCAGTGGCAACGACAGCCCGGGCAACATACGAACGAACAAAAACGCGATGAGAAGCAAAGACAGCAGCAGCACTAACGTCATCACGTCGCAGAACGTTCATGACGCCAATAATAAGAACATCACGAAAGAAATAAAGAATGACAACGAGGACGTCAATTCGATTAACGTTCACACAAAATCGACCAAACACACCGAAGGCTACAGTATAAGAAATAAAACAACTCATTACGGCCACAAAAACAGCATAAAAAATGTACAAAAGTTTCACCGTGCAAACGACAATAACAACTACATCAACAGAATTACAGACGACATGATTAACCGGAACGACATCAACAACAACAACAAAAACATCAACAACAACAACCTCAACAACCACATCAACAAAAACATCATCATCAACAACAACAAAAACAGCATCAACTACACCCATTACAATATGTTGATTAGTTGTGTGTACAACAACAATCAGTGGTTGATAACATGCCAGGATGGTACTTGGTCGGCTCTCGGCCTTATAAATTGTGTAAAAGGTTAACCATTAAGCAATTCAAATGTTCTGCTTCGTTATTACATTTTTGAAAGAAAATAGTTTCCATGCTAGTCAATAATATAAGAAAAGAGAGGATGCTTATTTTTCTTTTTAATTTATTTTCAGTCAGAATGATTGGGAAAATGCTCAAGAATCCTAATGCTTTAAAATAATAACTTGCAATAGATTTCAGTAAACAAACATTTTTAAACATACATATTCTAAGCAGAAACGACATGTTGAAAACTCATTTGTGAAAATTTTTATTTGAAATCATGTAAAAGTCAAAATAAATGATAGCTTGTTTTTGTTGTGAAAAAGTTACAAAAAATTTTTTTTGTTAAATTATTTCATACATCAGAGGCAACTAAGTAACAGTGATGTACGTGAACAAGTTGCAATCGTTGAACCGCAAATATTTGAAAGTCTTAGACATTGGAAATTTTGAATAATGTATGTGAAAAATAAACAGAGTGGAAAAATGGAGGAAAATAAAAATGAGACGCAAGAACTTTATTAGGAGCTGTGGTAATGGTCCACTTACAAAAACGGGTTGCCCACCTTGTTGAGGTATCAGCATTTAACTGTGAAATAATAATTGACCAATTTTTGAACACAGTCTCATGGTCTTTTTCAAATAGTGATTTTCAAGGTCGTTGATAGCTTATGAGCAGGAAAACCAACGAGAAATGCATCCTAATTTTTAAAGAAACTTTTTTATTAGTTGTCAAAAATGAGTGAAAATATCCATATTTTCACTCATTACACAATTTTCACTTAAAATTTTATACAATTCTTTTTACACAAAAATGTTATACAATTCTTCACACAATTTCTGGTTTTAATTTTATTTAAGTTGAAAAAATTAGAATTGCATTCTATAATTATAGTTATCAAATGTTTAATTTTTAACAGAAATTGTTAATTTGATGTAAACTATAACTGAAGATCAGTAAAAATTATAAAAACTACGACAACAATGACAAAACATCAGGTACTTCAACAACCAGACGAATGTTGCAGCCGACCACAACAGTGGCGACATCAGACTCACAAACGAAGCTGCACAACAACCTAAAACTGCCTTTCAGACCAACATTGCAGAGCGAGCAACACATGCCGACAGACATTTTGTTGAGGACCCACAAGGGGGAACATTTGAATAGTCGGCACCAACAACAAGATGACCACGATCATCTGCCATATTACTCCGACGTTGATGGTTTCTACGGCCACAGCAACCGGGCACCGCCACATCAACAGCGCTCATATTTCGAGGAGCTGCAGAAAGACGAGCGATTCCTGGAATTTGCAGGTTTCGAAAATTCGATAAATTTTTAGTGAATAAAACAAAAAACAAATACGATATATAGACATGCAACATTGATGTAATACTAAATAAAGTTATGTGTGCTGAAAAATATCGAGCTCTGTATAAATATAGTTCTGTACAAATTACAAAATTTCAATTTCAAAAACAAATGATGAAAACTTAAATATGGAATAACTTTTGACTTTAACTTTATTTTCTTTTTAAACAAAAATTAGTGTTTGAAATAAATTTTATTGGAAAATTGGAAAAACCCCTCCTCCTACCAACAACACATACACACACACACACACACACACACACACACACACACACACACACACACACACACACACTCACACGCAATCACAGAAACCCATCTCTTTATTATCCAATAATGTAATTATAAAGACTCATTTTCTTGTGATACAAATTTTTAATTTTTCAATATTTATTTTTGTATTTTCAAATTTTGAATTTCATATTTTAGTTGGAAAAAGTAATTTGTTTTGGATGTTTTTTCAACGATCCATTTGACTAAATTAAAAAATTTTTTAGTTAAGTTTTAACCAAAGAACTTTACAAAAGTTATGAGACGAAGATGTAATTTTCACACATCACCAATGTTCCTCTATATGCGTTATCTTATCAATCAATGCTTCTGTAAAATATTTTGTGAACATTTGAATGGATGTGACGATGCACTGATGAAATATTAACAATTTATTAGGATTAGTGGCCACCACGGTAACTGCCATCATTGTCATAATCGTCCTCCTCTTCCTCATTTTCAAAGTCAGTCGAGACGACTCAACGTTAGTCTTACGTTCTCTTGTATTTCGTACATTTGTTGTTGATTTGGTTGTTGTTGTTGCTACTGCTGTTGCTGGTGCTGTTGCTTCTGTTGTTGCTGCTGTAGTTGTTTTTGCTGTGGATGTTTTTATTCTTTTGTGGCTGATGTGGTTGATCCATTTTTGCAGTTGTAAGGCGTTGTAAATTTTTTTGTTCTGTTAATCTGTTGATTCAGTAGACGCATTTTTTTAAATTTTGCTTGTGATTCTTTGTTGCAATGTTGACGTTTGATATCTTTGTTTTAATCTTTGTTGCCAATTCAGCATTCTCCGCTTCTACTACTTGCAGCAAATTTGTTTCTTGTTTTTTTTTAGTTTACTTCCACGATGGCATTAGAGTTAAAAGCAGCAAAAATAACAAGTTTGAAGGTTTAATTTAAACAGTCTTGCCCATCGATAGAATGTTTAATTATTTTTTTGGTCTAACTTTAGAAGCAGTTCCGTCTCTTCATGCACCTTTCAATCTTATCTGCGTAAAATTTAACAGAGCCGTCGAAGAAGACTTGTGTATGAAATTGAAGTTGTAAAATTTGCAGCAGCGTTACTAGAATGAAACGCAACTTTTAATTAAATTCCACAACATTTTTAATCAGTCGGAGTCCAGTGCATTCTCATTTAAAACAATTGCCATTTTAACTTCTTGAAAATTTATAGATTTTTTTCAGACTATAAAGTTATTGCGCACGGTATTAATAAAATTCAATAAAACAAGCTCAAGGGTTTATTTAAAGGGTTTACACAACTTTATAATTGTATCAAAATGTTAGCCTCGCCTGTGAATAAATTATTAACAAATTAACATTGCTCTATGTTTAGTTGCCATTTGTTTCTCAATCATAATATTTTCTCAAAAGATTGTGTTTGAGCTAAGTTATATTGAGCATTGATTTTATTTAAAAAGTTGTTCACGGTTACTCTGACCGACCACCCACAATTGAAAAGTTGTAGGTAAACAGTTCAAATAATATGCTGCACATATCTGACAAGTATAAACAACAACAATATAAAGTGGTTGGTATGATCAATTAATTAATTAATTAATTAATTAATTAATGTTTTGAGGTAAATAAAAAATAATTTAACGTGAAGTTTGACAACACTTACCAATAAACTAATGTTATGATGACGCATTAATAGAATCTTAAAAAACAGACTAAACCATTTGACATTTGAGGCGATCCAATCTCACATATATATACCACTGCACTCAACTTATAATTATAATAATAAAAAAATAATTTCAAATTGAAAAATATGTCATGAGATTATAAAGCAAAATATGATACGGATGAAATAAATACATAGCCTGACATCTGAGTGCATAAAAGTATGGCGTATGAATGACTTTCACCTGTGTGACGGTAACGCGGCGGGCAGACGACAAATTAAACAATTTTAGATCGGCCACCTGATGCCAGCTTGCTATCGAAAAATAATTAAATATCACTTACTGATGATGACCGCAAACACGCTGGTTGGTTTACAGCTCTGAAGTTAATTCAAATATTAGTTCGATTATTTGTTTTCACAAGTTGATTTATGTAGAGTTGTTAAAAGTGTTGTTTCATTCTTTTTATCATCTGTTTTCCAACCATTCGATTTTAATCTGTTTTTTTTTCTCGTTTCACTGAACAAAGAAATTCTATTTTGTTTAAGAATTTATTTTTGACAATTTTAAAATATATTATACAATGCCAAAATTATAATCTAGCCGATTAAAAAAATTTAGTAAAATTAGAATTATTAGAATTGAATTATTTAGAAAAAGCCTAAATATATAATGAGTGGTATATAAACATTTTTCTAGCAAACCTTGCAGTCACTCGCTGATGACGTCAGTGAGACCACGCAACAAAACGAACAGCAGCAGCAACAACTGCTACCACCTGAACAACAACATCAGCAGCAGCAGCAGCAGCCACAACAACCACACCACCAACAACGACCTCAATAACAACGATGACAACTTCTTCCACACGTCGTCACCACAGCACCACTCCCACCACCAGCAACTCCGCACAGATTTCAACCACGCACAATCAACATCTGAGAACGCTAAAAACCACGTCAACACCAGCGGCATCAACAACAACAACATTACCAACAACAACAACAATAACACCAACAGCAACAAAACAACAAACTGGAAAGCGGAAACAAACCTGAGTTATGACGTCACTGAGAACGAACGACTGTTATCGACAAACAGGCATGATTGCGATCACCGGAGTAACAATGTTTTATGAATGAAGAAAACAAACATTGAATTTTGGGTACAGTGTTATTAAACGTTACGAGGAGTTGTACTTACAGACAGATCACCCGCAAGCTGCAACGTATCTCAGTGCAACAATCATGACAATCAAAACAATCATACACAATCAAAACAATCATACACAATCAAAACAATCATACACATTCATAACATAACAACCATTACAGGCAAATCTGAAGAGGCATACTAGTTCATTCTCACTTTGCTAAATAAATAATTATATAACCTAATACGTAACTGAATACAACAGATTTGGCTATAGCGACTATGTGTTTATATGTTTGTTCATTTTTTTAGTCAATAACGTTCATAACTTGTTTTGTGCATAATTTATATATACAGAAAAACACGATACGTTAATGAGTGAAAGACGCGGCGTGGTGGCCAAGTGGTTAAGATTGCCGGCTCTAATGGCACAGGCACTGGGTTTGAATATGACAAAATTCTCTGCGTCATGCTTTGTATAGGATGCGTTGTTTAACACGTATTCATAAACGCTGTTTGTGTGTTGTTGATTTTTCTGATTTTTGGATATGTGTTTATGACCTTTAAACTTTTAACTGTTTAACCTTTTAGTTCTCATAATGTTGGTCATGTGTTGTTGCAAGTCATAAAAATATACAAACACACAATCGAAATTATTTTTTTATGTTTTTGACTGAATAATTGAGAGGACTCAAATGTTGGCCATTGTTGTTAGCTGGCTTGGATACTATGTAACAAACAAATGAATGTTCGTAGATTCATATGAGACGCCTTCTTTTCATTGTGGATTTGAATATGCTTATTGACGTTTAGAATTTAATTTAATTTGATTATATTATTTGTTATTAATAACATGAACAGTTTGCGCAATCCTAAACTTCACACACAGAAACACCTCATACAGAACGACACGTGCATAATGAACATTAAAACTGAGAAGTGAATGGGACATTGTACATGTAGAGTACATACTTATGTACTATATATAAATATATATATATATATATATATATATATATTTACAATATTCTATAAATTCTACCGAATGTTTGGCGTTAATATGTTTGTAGTTCGTTTTTTCGATTTTTCTCACTAAAGTTTTTTGGTGAACGTTTAGTTTATTAAAAATATTAACGCCAAACATTCGGTAGAATTTATAGAATATTGTAAAAATTATGGTCTATTACCAACATATATATATATATATATATATATATATATATATATATATATATATATAATATTATATTTATTTTATTTTATTATAACTTTTTCATTTCATTGTTATATTGTAGACGAAAAAAGAAAAAACCACACAATCAAACTATTTTTTGTTCGTGTGTGGAATATTAACATCGCTCAAATTTATTATGTATCGAAAACATACCTCCTCACTCACTCACACGCACGTGCACAAACACACACAAACACGCGCACACACACATAAACATATTTAACATTTAACTATAAGCATATAATTATTATTTTTATTTTGTTTTTCAAAGTGAAGAAATTATGATTTACAAAAAGTATTCGAGGGTTGGCTGGCAATAATACTTTTTTTTATACTCCACAGCCCTACATTTGCACAATTGGTGCTAATTTGTTGAGAGTACGATGGAATGGAGTGGGACTAGATAAGGACGAATCAGATGCGCAGGATTGGGGTTGAATGGGAATGAATGGGATTGCATGGGATTGTGGTGGACTGATTTTGCTGTAGCAGTGACTGGGTTTAATTGCGAAAAGATTTCTTCCTAGCACATGCAACGCATGCATTGCATGGGTTCACTTGTATTCACATGCCTGTGTGTTGTGTACGTTTCAGATATCTCTGATTTCAACGTAAGAATTTATGATAACAATATTAATAAAAATAATAATAATTGTAATTGGATGAAATGAGATAGAATGGGATTAAGTGGGATTGAACGATTGACGTTTGACGGAATAAAATAGGATAGATTTATTGATAATAGAATAGGATAGCTTTTAAATGATACAGGATTGAGCAGATTGAATGGGTTTGAATGGAACAGGATTGAATAGGAATTGATGGGATATGATTAAAAATGAATATTGGTTGGTCAGTTAGTCAGCTCAGTCGGTAGAAATGCTACGTCTCGCGATGTTATTGCGCTATAACCCGGTACGAAAAGTATGATGCGTGCATTTAAAACATGTATTCACATCGTGTAGTGTGGGTAGTACGATATTTTTCTGGTGCTCACTAAGGAATATAAAGCATGATTTGACGTGGCAAAACGTGGGATGAAATAAAGCATTAGATAGGTTAAGAAAACATTTGTTGAGACTGGGTAGGATTAAATGGAATTTAAAATGATTGCATAGCAAAGAACTGGATTGGATGGAATTTTGGGAGAATCAAACGAAAATCGGAAATGGATGAAGATAAAAGTTGAATTGGACGATCTGGGACAATACAGTGGTGTTCTGGTTGACATCCTGATTTTCAACAATCTCGTTGTGTGTGACCAGCTTGGACCACTTGGCAAGGTAATTTTGTTGTTTTTATATTACTTATTATATATATTTTAATTATGTATTTTCATTTTATGTGTGTACTTTACATAATATTTATTACATTAACACGTTACCACATTTTCTTGCTGAATTTCACACACGTGTAATGAAGCGCGTTGTTCTTTTGTGTTTTTATTAGCAATAAAAAATATAATTTGCCATACATTAAGCTTGACTAAGAAGAAAATAGAGTGTGGTTGGTTATGGTGGGGATCTTGATTGATTTGTGTTTTTCCACATCAAAATTTCTCCGCAATCTTTCTAATGCTATTTTCACCATCTAATCTCTGGCACAACTAGCATTTGTTCTTTCAAGTCTCAAATTTTTTTACTGGCAATACCATTATCGATGATGAACGGGTCACGATAAACAAAGCGGAAAGAAACTTTTTGAAAAGAGAACCAAAACCTAGTAAGGGTATTTTAGCGCATTTTTGTAAAATGTAAAACATTATTTGGTAAAAAATTGTCCGCTTTTTGTCATTTTGTTCTAAAAGGCCTTTCCATTATGTCGTTACTTCAAAAAGTCCGCTCTTAACATACAAAACACTGTCTGTTACTCCTAACTGTCCGCTCTTTAGGATCTTGCTCTTGAGGGCTTTTACTGTATTACATTTGTTGCTTTCACACTTAATATTTGTTTCACTTAATTTTTTGGTAAAATGCGTTTAAGTCTGTTAATAATTCGAAATCTTTTGAATCTTTTGACACCAATCTTATTTGTCTAAACATCAACCTAATTTGTAAATCATTTTTTATAATTCTAATACTAATATCATAATAAAATCGAATTAAAATATGAATGTAAGTATAATACTGGAATGTTAGCATTGTGTGTGTGGAGTTTGTGGTATGGAAGAAAGTATTGTATGAAGAAAGAAGAATATGATGGAAATAATGACTTTGATGAGAAATATATGAGGTTATGTTTAACCTTTCAGACTTCTTGACATTCGTTCAGAACGTTGCTCGCTGTTAGGCTATTTTCCCCAAATTTCTCAGTTTTTTGCTATTAGATGCATCATTACGGTCGAAGTTTATTCTATTAAAATAATTATTTATTTTCGGAAATAAAATAGCTTGTTTAAAAAATTGTGTAAATTCTTTATGATTTTTAGTTGAAGAGTGGATTAATGTGTGTGAGTGTGTGTGTATGTGTGTGCGTGCGTGTGTGAGTGTGTGTGTGCGTGTTTATATGTGTATGTGTATTGTGTGTGTATTATTTTAACACTCTTATTGAGAGATTTTATTTTCAATTTCAATTGCAGCCCTCACTGTTCTTTATATCAACTAAGAATTAGGGACACCTCAATGTTAAACTGGAAGATCTCTATTTAAATATATATGAATATATAAGGCGATGTTATATTTCGCGAGTGAATGTTTACGTGAAAAATTCCTTTCTGTCGCATGGGTGGGATTAGTAGTAATACATGAATTACAACTTTTACTCATTGTGAACATTTAACATTAAAAAAAATTAATTTGGAGTACTGGAGGTTTAGAGGTTAAAAAAAAAACGAATAAGCATGGGTTTTTAGTTATTTAAAAAACAACAGAAAATTTTTCAAGTCCGCTAAATTCAACGACCAAACTTTTATAAATTTTTTTCCCCAACAAATAAACTTATTTCTGCAATGAAGTTACTAATTAGTTCAAGTCAAATGTAATTCCTGGAAACCTAAATATGGTAACACTGTCATGTATAGTCAGCAGTCAGCACAATTGAAAAAAAAAGTTTGTAAAAAACTGAAAAGTTGCTAACCCGTCGTAATTTAGATATATAATTATCTTTTATAATGTGGGCGTCTTTTTCTTGTGAAGTACCAGCTTCTGCCATTTTTTAATGCGCTTCGAATAATCATAAGTGTTATTAAGAACGTCCTTATAATTGTTTAGGACAACAACCACATTAATGAAGATATTATACGCATGAAAAACAATTGGTGAAATTGATAACGAATGAACTTGATACCAAATACAAATTCCAAAAATTATGAAGTTAAAAATAAATGGAAAAAACGACGGAGACGAAGAGGATGATGATAGTGGTGGTTTGGTGCTGATAGTGATTATCATCAACACGCGAGTGCAACTTTTAAGAAGAACGTATTAATTGTGATTAGCGTGTGCTAATGACAGATCCTTCAAACAGCCTCCCTGACATACAGTTCGACCATTCAATTAGATTTAGTAGCATCATTCTTCCCAGCACACACTCACCACACACACGCACCACAATACAAACCCAGCACACACTCACCACACACACGCACCACAATACAAACTCATACCACACATACACACACGCACAAAAAGAAGCAACACAAACACACATGTATATATTTATATATACATAATGTGGAAAACTTTTGAACAAATTTTCAAATAAAATATCTCATAAAATACTTTCACTTGTATGTTATATATGTGTTTGTAACACAACACTCCTGAAATAGATAAGAAGAACATAAGAACATTATTACGTTATAACATTACATTGAGATTTTCTGTCTTTATATGGCCATACATGTCCACGAAGTTTGATTTAATAACAAGTCGTTTGCGTATGTTTGTAGTCCCAAACGATGGCTATGCCCGTCGTTGGAAAGTTGTTGCTGAACGCTGTACCGTAATAATAAATTTATCACGGAACATAAATAAGCTTCCGTATTATTATATTCTACACGATGGCATTTTAAAGACATGAAAATTGTTGTTGTTTTTATCCTAAAGATTTTTGAATATATTCGAGATGACTAACGAAAATTCCTCACTTATTCTTAGACCTGCTAAACTTTAATTTGATAACAATCTTTTATAGTAGATAAATATGTATAGTGCATGCAAAACAAAAACCAAAATTATAGAATTAATCAATTTGGAATTATATTTCCGAGAAAAACACATGCATTTTGCTTGAGGCAATTGGTTCTTCTTTCAAAAGCTCTTCGTAAGTTATCATGTTTCTACTCTAACTACAATATAAACTATATATATATATATTTTAAAAAATTTTTTTGAAACATGAATTGACGCAAGTAAAAAACATTCCTAAAATGAGAAAATAAAAAAATTCGAAATGCCATTTCACGTTGAAAATGAGCAAAAAAAAAAAGAATTGAGCATGAGAGAAAAGTATGCATCACTTCTGAAAAACTTCAAAGACATTTATCTTGCGCCTTCCCGTCAAAATTAAAAATTTAATTATGAAAGTGTATGAAATTTTTGAGTTTTTACAAAATTTTTTTTGTCGGTTTTTGTTATTCTGATCTTTTGAAAAAACAAGTTCATAATTTGTTTTCAACTGTTGTAGAAAAACTTGTTTTAATTCAGAATTTTGTAATTAAATTGAGCAAACTCAGTTATGTTTTATGTTTTTATATGTTTTATATTTATAAAATATATAAAGTGAAAAATTAAATTACAATATACAATGATGCAATAATAATTTCCTAATTGATAATAAAAATGACCACCACACACACACACACACACACACACACACACACAAACACACACACACAAACACACACACACACACAAACACACACTGCATGATAGCGGTCAATTAGGTAATTGAAGTTATGAAGTTGAGAGTATTAATTTTGCAATGTGCAAAACAATCTGTCAGTTAATTGACCGATCCATCAAAAGTGCACGGGCCTCTCAAATTTTTATAAACTAAATTAAGTTTGCCTTGACACGCATTTCATCACATTCCGCAAATTAAAATCGATATTTTGGGAATTATGAGTCAATGTTAGAGCTGAATGGAGCCTGTGGTGGAGACATAGTACACGTTTATTTGTTGCTTATTTTACAGAAATTCTGCTTAGTTTTTCTAATTTTACTTCTATAAAATGTCAATTCATTGCATTGAATGAATATTCACTACAGAGTTTTAAAAGCAAGATGTTATTATATTAAAGCGCTTTAGATTTTGTTTAACAATATAACAAGTAGATCAATTTTCGCAAATAATCTAATAAAGTTGAATAATTTTGTAAGATCGTAATTAAAAATGCAAATGTTTTTTATAGAATTATTCGAATGAAGCACATAAATTTAAAATTTGTTTAAACAAAAGTGATTGCAGTTTTTAAAAGATGTGCCAAAGAAAAGAAAACACACTCACATCAACAAAACAATATGCAAAACTGTAGCAAAACTAAAACAACTACAGAACATTACAACTATACAGCATTACAACTTCAAAACATTACAAAACAAAGCCTTACAAAAACATTCTAAAAAATGCGGCAACACTCTAACACAACACAGCAACAACAACAGCAGAAAAAAATAATAAAGACCAATGACAATCCGTCAACACGATGAAACAATTTGAGGATTGATCGTTCTAATTACCACATGGACCACCGTGGAATCCATAAAAAACCTTGGACGACATAACTTAACGCACATCTAACTAACTTGCGCAACATTTCACGCGTCCATTTATGGTCAGTTGTTTTTGATAGTTTTGCCGTTGTTGTGAACGCTGTTGTTTTGATGCTATTGTTTTCATTTATATATAACATGTTATGATATAAGGTATTATTATTCTATTATAATAAATAGTTCCGATAATCTTTGCATGCGTTTGTACCGTGGTTTAATTGATTGGTTGATAATGTCATCAAAGATGTTTGTACGATCTTTCTATGAAGTTGACGATACATCTTATCACTAATGATGTTATCTAATGCTGACACTGAGTAAAAATTTATGGTATGGCTAACGATAAGGCAGATTTTACTCATAAAATAGTTTTCGAAATTAAAAATTTTTTTACTACAATATAATGAAAAAAACGAAACAAATTAAGGCAAAATTTTTTATGATGAACCAAAAAATGAACGATGGTGATAATCACATCGGTGAAATGATGGTGGTGACCTGTTTGATTAATGGCATTAATTAGAAGTGATACTTTTTCTTGTGATGTGGTAATAAAAATGTTGAAAATGATAACATGACAAAAATTGGTTATAAAATGAACTGAGATTTTAAAACATTTGTTGTTTAAATATGTCAATAGTTAATTAAAAAGAAATACTCATTAATGTTAAAAAGCTCGAACGATAATGATATAAATAGTTGTTATGTGAGGTTTTTACTTGCTGGTGACAATGCTATTAACATTGATGTTTCTGATGTTGATGCTAGAATCGAGTTTAATGATACCTTGATACTAATCTCAATCCTAATGATGGTGATGATATACTGAAAATAATGATACTGTAGATACAGATATTTTACGGTAGCCACAATGGAGGGGATACTTTTACTTTGGTTGCGATAATGTTGATAGAGTGATAAAACTACGCGAGGAGTGGAGGAAGCGAGATGTAAGAATGATGATTTCATTAAATTGAAGAATAGATGATGATGGTGACACAATAGGAAGATAGATGATCAGGGCTGATTATAATGATGATAAACGCTGCATAGGAACCAGGAACCATCCTTTTTGTAGACTCGCTATTTACTGTCAAGTTTTTAACTGAACAATTAAATGTTTAAATATAAATTTTAGACATATTTAAACAATATTTTTTTTTAATCTTCCATGTTTTTTTCCACTTTCTTGATGACTTCTTCAGAATTAAAACATTTTTTGAACGATTTGAAAAAAAATATTGCCATCAGAAAATTAGCTTCCTAAAAACTAGCCAAAAATTCAAATTGAACATCGCATGATGATCATACTTTTTTTGACGCATTCGTATTAAAGCTGGCTTATCCTGATGAGATTGCATTTATACGTTTGCACGTGAACGCGTATTTAAGTGTCATGTGTAGCACACCAGTACCATATGAAGTACTATACACCATATATCATACACCATGTACCGTAGACCCTATACTATACCATACCCTAACACCGTCTATTTATACCGTGAATACCTTACCTTACCAATACCGTTTACCATGTTATTTGCAAGATGGACTGCTTATACTGGCTGATATGTTCATCTAGAGCGAAGCAGCGTGTGTGTGTGGAGGTTTCGAATGAGCAACGTCAATGAAATTGATATTAACGACATGATTAAATGCAGAAGTGATTGACTTGTAGTAACTTTTCTGCTTGCCCAGCTATCTCATAGTATTATCAGTTTAAACTCGTGTTTACAAACAACAAAGTAACATATTTCTAATATTTCTCGCACCATTTTGCGATTAAACAATAGTGATTATCATGTCACGATCATTGTTACCAGCGCTATCGAAATATTCATCATCGAAATTTTCATCATCACCATCTTCACTCTTGATATCACAACCATCATCATTTTCACAATCATTGTTATTATCAAATTATCACAAACAAAATAATTATTATTAAAATCACCATTACCATCTTCAATTTCATCAAAAATCACCTTTAAATTCCCAATCATCTTCAAAGTTGTCACGATCACCATCTCCCTAGCCATCCTCATGATCATCTTTTCACCCATCTAGACAATCATCGCATCGCAATCACCTTTTTATCTCTCCTCACCTCCCTTTGATTCATTGCGAAGACTTTTCTTATTATCTAGCAGCAGAGAAAGAAGACTCAATGGTGTGAGGCATCTGATGTCATCACATGTTTGCAGACAGTCCATCACGGGATAGCCTCATCTCATCAACTTTTTGAACCGCGTCCTTTCGAAGCTTTTGAATTATTGAGGCTAACTAGAATAATGCGATGGAAGTTTTGTCTATTTTTTAAGTGGTGCAGCGTTAAATTAAAAAATGTAATATATGTATATTACACACACACACAAACACACACACACACACACCACACATACACACACTCACAACACTCACACACACACATAAAGTAAAAGATTCCTTAAATTTGATTGTAAAAACATCTGACAATGATTATTCATTCTTTAATTCATTCACTCGGTTACCAAGTTAACTCGGTCAGTAGAAGTGCCATATTTTGCGCTGCTATAACGCTATGGCCTAGTTCAAATGCTGCTTAAAACTCAAAAATCATCATGCGTGTATGATGGGTTGCTGCTTGCGCGCGCATTAATAATGAGTGTGTGCGTCGTTTGGTGTGGGCAGTGCAACATTTTTGGCGCGACTGTTTAAAAAATAAAGTGTATAAAACATTTTAGCAGCTCTGCGTGTATTATAAAGTGTAGAAAAATACATACACGTTTGCTGAAAATATTTGAATGGATTCTCTGTATTAATTTAAAATGCAAACAAAACTGAATTCATATTAATAATAAACACAAACTTTTTTACTGAACAATAATATTTAACAATCAGCATGCGAAGATTCATATTTGTTTGTTTGTTAAGTTGAATGCCTGAACGATTGAAACGTGTTTCTGTTTTTACCTTATTTGATAAAATTATATGCATGAAATTCTCGTCAGTATATACAAGTTTACATTTCATTTTGGTCAGTAATAGATAAAATCCTTTTGTTACTTGTGAAGTTACACACAACAATATCAACGAAAGCTCTTTCACCAACAACCCTTTGAATATATTAAATATTTAATCTTTTTCTAACTACATAATATTAGTAATGTATTTTTGCTTTATATCGGTTTCCAAAAATCAGCTAAATTTTAGCCACATATACTTTTATAATGAGTTTCTCGGCTGATTTTGAATAAATAAATTTGATTTAAACCGATATGTAATTGTTTGTTATTAAATCAAACAAAATTTATATTAATTATTTTAGTTGTGATTTTTATATATGATTTTTATAAAGTAAAATTTAATAAATTATTTAAAAATCAAAAAACCATCCAAGGATCAAAATGAGAACAATTTTTCTTTACAATTAAACGTAAATAAGTGACTCTTTGTGGAGTTTTGCACCAACCTGACCGGTTCAAATGTTTAATTGGGTAGCTGAGAATGATATCCTAGCAAGCAACTGCATGTTGGCCACACCGAATTAAATATTTTTTGAATTAAGACCTGTTCGAGCTTAGATTAAAAAATTATTTGTTAATGTTTTTTTTTTTAAAGAATTTGAAACCATTTTCATGTTTTAACTTTTTAACAAAATAATTCAAACGTTTCAGAAGCAAAATTTTGTGTACAAATAACAATCATAGCTTAAAACACTTAATTAAAATTTTTTTGAAGCAAATATGGCGCCAGTGACACAGGGAGGACCTTTTGTGTGGTCATTAAAAGTCTTTATATGCCTTTTGATCAGACTACTGGCCACATTAATGTCCGATAAATCCCACTTCACTTTGACACTTCTGCTCTGCGCTGTTGTTTCTTGTGGGTGATTGGATCAACAAGTTGATAGGTCATTGAATAAATTATTACGTACGGATTAACAAGTGGCTTGAGACGTCATGAGAAAGTGCCTGCAGGCAGTTGCAAGTTGTCTGCACGCACTACACGTGTTTGTATGCGACGTTCGAATGGAATGCAGCTGGCTACATGCACGTGGTCGTAATATCTCATGAGTTCTAGCCAACCAATTAGATTCATAAGCTCCATCTTAGTTTTTATAAAAACTCTCTTTGTAAGTAATTTAAATCACTAATCTTCATTTTTAACTAGAACATTTGTTTGTACGTTTTTATTTTTTAAACATAGTTGAGTTTGAGAAGAGAATAAAGTTTATTATTGAAAAATAAGATTTCACATACATACATACATGCAAACCAGCAAAATTCTTCTAATTTTATTCGTGTTCAAGAATAACGAAAAGTTGTAATTTAAACTTGTTAGCCTAAAATATTATTAATCTTTTTTAAGATTCATTCTAGAGCACACGATCGTCCTGACAAATGAGGGATTATCTCAGAGAATGGAATAATGAATTAATGGAAGCATCAATGCTCTGATGAATGAAAGTAGCACAGTATTTTTTACGTCGACTTGCCATTATTTTAAAGTTCATTCGCAGCGTAATGAATTAAATTTGCCTCATATACTTTAATTGTCAATTTAAACAACCAATTTTTTACAAGTAAGATAAAAACATTTCCCAAAAAAAACTGGAAAATGTTTTTAAACAGTATTTTTTCATTTTGTTCAAAAAACGACAAGGAAGTTAAGAATAAAAAACTTGAAAACATTTGCCTGAACGCTGAAGAACCTTTTGCTTGGAGAAAGGGGACTGAAGGAATTAAATTATAAAGCAATCTGAAGAAGATGTATCGCCTTTAATTAACACGGGATTGTGTGTCAGTCATAAAAAGAGAACTATTAATTAACGAAACGTAAAATGAAAAATATTCCCAGCTCGGCTGATTTTTTCAAAGAATTCCGTTTCGTTTTAAAAAAATATTTATACCATTTATCTTATAATTTAATGAATTATTTGTGAAAGAAAAAAGTTTACTCCCTATACATACTTTGAAATATAATACGCCGTAGATACTGAGCAGAGAAAGGAGAGTCAGAATGACACTGATGGCATTCATATTAACAAGCAGAACCGCTCCTACATTGTAAACAACATTATCATCTTTCTCATTAACGCCTCGGACGAGAGAGAGAACAGGAACAACACGAAACACGTAAATTTCTTGCACAATATTTTTGTTATGTGTGCTTCAGCTATGTCACAAAACTTTGTTTTATTTAATTAACGCAAAAGTGTGAATGTCTGTTTATTATTTTTCTTTTGCAACATTAAACATTTTTTGGCAATTTTTTTAAATTAAATTGACTAAATGATGAAATTTTGTTGAATTATTTTTGCTTTGCCAATTGCGATTTTCGTTTTTATGGTGCAATAAAAACATCAACAACTCCTCAGTTTAAGTGCGTTGGTCTTCGAGATGCAGACATTTGAATACGTGAACGGAATATCAAGCGAACTCTTTCATATCAGTTTTGTGTACGTTTTACATGTCGTTGCGCACATTTCCTCTACTATTTCTCTGACTTCCCATTGCAAAGCAATAACAATTATTTCACATTATTAGAATGCCGATATTTTTTGTGGTTTCAATGCAAAAATCCAAGCAAACTTTATTTAGCTCAATTAGCCTGCAGTTTCTTTATTAGTTTTATTTTTTTCCGATCCATGCTGACTTTTTCTCGAAGTTTTATGATTATTCTTATTTAACACGCATAGAATGTTTATTTCATTTTCATTTGAGAACGATTTTATCTGAATTTGTAATGAGCTTACAGATGTGAATTTAAATTTTAACAACACATTCAAGCAACTTGAATAAAAATTTACTGAAATCAATCATGATTTTAGTTGCAGTATTTTTACGTTTATATCTTCTGAGATATGAAACTTGCTATATTCCAAATTACACAAAGAAAGATGTAACAGAGTTTGTGAGATAAATGGTAAAAATTGTGTTTAACAGAGAAAAGCTGTTGAAGTAGGTATAGAAAAAAAAGAATGAGAGAGAGAGAAAGAGAAAGAGAGAGAGAAAGAGAGAGAGAGTGAGAGAAATGTGTATAGCAGGAGGTCCTCTGGCTCACTCGTACATCATTGTTAACGCGTTTACTCGGGCGTTCCTTCTCCGAAAACGTATAAATCCTCGCCCTTTGATTAGCTTCAAAGAGAAAATTTTGACAATTAATATGTCATATTTTTGATGAAAAGCTTAATTAAAAGATTAATTTTTAAATTATTCAATCATAAAATGTTTTCACGTTTAATAATTGATTAGCGGGATGAATAAAAGTCTGTTAATTCTTTTAAATGTTCTAAGGCTTTATTAAAAAGCGTTTTAAAGTGACGTTTTAAATTTATAATTAAACAAAATACATTCATAAGAATTTTTTTTTGAGTTTATACCATTTGTTGTTAACAAGAACAGTGCAGCTATCAAACCAATATTATAGTGAAAAACACTTATTTCAATTAAAGTCACCGTATAAGTTTACGTGCATATAATTTAATCAAGATCATTTAAATTATTAAAAAATTCATTATTTCAATGAGTAACAACGTATATTTTTCAAGCAACTGACTTCGAAACTTTAAGTACAAGTTTTTGTAATACTAAATCAATTAATGTTTGAATGTTTGAATGTTGAATACTAGATGTATAGTTTACGACTCAACAAAAGCCACTTCGATATTGCAATGCATTTGAAATATCACAAAGACCGTCAAACCTCAATTAATCACGTGATCAGGCTGAGACTGTTTGAAATATGTTTGCATCCAACTTACCAAGATTAATTACTTGGCCACATTTGACAGGCTTGTATTATACGTAGCACGCCACACCCTACTCCAGACTGATGCGATTGCTATTAATTAACAATATTCAAACACTTTCTACTGTTAAACAAAACTGTCTGTAAAAATGTCTAAACGATGTAAAAATGTCTAAACGATGTAAAATTGTTACTATCGAATGTTTTTATAAATTAAAATTAATTACTTTTAATAATTGGCCGGTTCTGGAGATTGTATAAAAATTTCAAGCTGATTTAAAATCGAGTTTAACAGCTTATTATCGTTGAAAATATGTGCCAAAAATTAAACAATGCCATTAATTTATTTATTCATCAAACTTATTTATTAGTTGTTTGGGTAACAACCTTTTGGACACATCGAAAAGAATTATATGAGCTGGTCAAAACACGTTAGGTACTGTTAATTGGAGGAAATCGCGAAAAAAATTAGAAGGACTTGAGATTGGGTCAATTGATGGCTAAGGACAGAAATTTGTTGAATCAGGATATCCAAATTTGGTTAGCTGACGCTCTAGTCTATATACTTGAAGTTTTATTGGTCAATTTTACAAAACTTAAGGCCATGTTTTGTAAATTAAACAGTTGCAAAATTAACATGGTGTAATGAATCAAATTTATAAAAATTGTTCTAATCTAAAATATTTAAATTATTTTTTGTAATCTCAAACTTTTATTAAGTGGAATAATGTTTGTATCTTTAAACATCATATGTTTGTAACAATCACCACTCAAATTTGAAGATGGCGTGGGTTGTTTTTAAAAGAAGCTTTGTTTGGTGGGTTTATCTCTATGAAAAAAAGATTTTTTATATGAGGCCAAAACACAAATTTGCAATCAATGGAGAGAGATGTGGTTTAGTTTTATGAAAAAATTCTGAAGTGTATATATATATATATATATATATAATAATCTATATACATATATGTATATATATATATATATATATATATATAAAATCTAAATACAATATAGAGAGAGACAGGAAGAGAGAGAGAGAGAGAGAGAGAGAGAGAGAGAGAGTAAAAGAACATTTTGCTTGAATTTCATTCCGTTTAGGTTCTGGCTGTAGTAATATTTTTTAAAAATTACCAACTTCATTTTTTTTAAGTAATTTTTCTAAATTTTTTCTAATATAATATCATGCACAAACGACAAATTGTGTACATTTTCAGTGCAGTGTACTAAGTAAGCATGCGTTGAAGGTTTGGTAAATAATTAATGAGATGATCCTCGAACAATGATGTTTTACAGAAGATATGTTGAATTGCTTCTCAAAAAACATTGTTTTCGAGACATTCTTGAATTGTATTCTTCACTATAATATATTTTGTACGAAAATAATTTTGTGACATTCTTACCCTAAATAATGATGTTTGTATTAGCATGCACGTGTGCGCGTTTTTTGGATGTGTTTGTCAGTCTGTTTTGCTGATGTCGAAACATTTCTTTTCATCAGCTCATCACGCGATACTTCTATATAAAGAATGGTGTCTCAGTGTAATCATTTCGTTCTCATATTCATCTGTTCGGAGATAGCTCACTAATCTTTTTGTACTACAGTCCTCATTACAAGCCAGGTTCATTAGATACATTTTTCTATCTTATGCCTGTTTCAATTGAATTTTTTTCTCATCAATTTTTAATTAATTTCAAAATAATTTCAATTTTTCAACACAGAGTTAGTTTTTTTAATTTTATAATTAGTTAACCAAACAAAACGGTTCATTTAATATTGTAAATAACTGTAAATTGAGTTGTGTTTTGATGCTGTGTGTGAACTTAATAAAGGTAATTTGGTTTTTTTTTTTGCATCAAATGATCTTATCATTCATAATCATTTTCATATGATTGAAAAAAAATCTTTGTACATGTGGCATGCAAATGAATAGTCATTTGAAAAATGTAGGACATCAACCTACAAATGTTTACCCTTATAAAACTCAATATTAGAAAAAAGTAGAAATATCAGTAAAGGTATCATCATGTTATGCTAATCAAGTTCTCTCATCGACGCTCCACGTGTCATTCCTTCATGACAAAACGTTTGTTGTCTTTTGTTGACCATTCCTCTTACCTTTCTTATTTGAAATTTTTTACGCTTTAGCGGTCATAAAACATCGTTATTAAAATTTTGTTCTGGCTGTCAGCGTTGTTTTTGACATTTACGTTCCGTATAAATTCCTACACAGGATGAAACTATTAGGATGAGGAGAAAATAAGGTCGCATTTGTGACGTCCACTTTGAAGTTCAATATTCACATCAACAAAATTGTCTGCCGAAAGAGAAAACTTTATACTCAGGCAAATAAAAATAATAAATTTATAATTTTAGATTTATAATTTTTATTTTCAAAATAATTTTCATAACTGAAATGAGGAAATACTGCGTATGGCGGAACAAAAGTTCTTCTGCGCCTGTCGGCAAACTGTTCTTACAGTTTCAGTGACAAGCTTCTAATTGTTTGGAACACTCAACGGAGGTGTGACTTTTTGAAACTTTTTGAAAAATAAAATTTTTATAATATTAAAAGAGAAAAGTTAAAAAATGACTTTGTTTGTCAAGAACATTTCAATTACGTTAAAAAAATTTTTAACTTTCCACGCGTTGTGAATTTTGAAGAGTTTAACGTTTAAATGTTTGAAAAATTTGAAATTCCACGCGGACTATTACAGAGGTTTACTAAAGTGGCAGGAAAATATTTGGGATTGTCACGTGTTGCACATATATATATAATGGTTGGTTATTTAGAGAGATCGTTATGTTTGAAATTGCTTGAAATTTAAGATAATTCATTAAAAATTAATTTTATCTAAGCAAAAAAGAGAGAAAAATTATAGCTATATTTGAATATTATTACGAGAGAGAAATAAAAAAAAAAGAAATATAAACCTGTTCTGAACAGTTTTCTGAGAATTTTTTTTTTAAAACTTATGTTTTTAAAACGTTGAACCAGAAATGTTAAAAAATTACTTAGTTTTAATTTTAGTTTTAAAAATTTCAAAACAAAGCTGGAACTGGTTTTCTCAAAAGCCTATATTTAAAGTTAATCAATTAGTATTAAGATATTATGTTGCTAATTTACTGTGCTTCTATTTACGCCAAACTGGCAGCGAGTATATGCATTTTAAAATACTCACTTTGTTTTGTTTTTCTTTATCATTTACCACGTCCAAGACGGGTTAAGATTTAAATGCATCCTTCACAAAAAAGGCCATCTACAAGAAAGTACGCCATGCTGATATTCAAATCGATCAAAAACAGGTGTCTCTACTTAACCATTAAAAACTTTCACAAAAAATTCATGTAATTAAAAATTTCCACTAAGACTTTCCCTAAATAATCAGGGTTCCAAATCCTCATTGGCTGTCCCAGGGCCTTCACACTTGCAAATCTGACTCTGACCGCCTCACTGAAGGCTATTACATAATCTATACTTTAATTTTGTTTTGGCAACTGATAAACGACAAAAACCAGTTTTTAATCTCAATTCTATTAATTACCACGTTGTTCTGATTCCGAATTTATCTGCTTGCAGAAACAGGTTGAACAACCTGTACAACTTAATACTTAAAATAAAAAAAACCAACCGACCGCATCATGGAGATTTAACGTTGCTGGTTTTCAAGCTCATCCGATGCCAGATTAAAAAGCATCGTAACTTATTACTTGCATCGAACATTATGAAATAAAAAACTGTGTCTTGGCTCTAAAATTTTTAATTTAATACCAAAATTTATTTTTAAACCATTGAATTACATGGCTCGCATTTTGTCTTTGTGAGACTAACACATTATCAGTGGAACAAGTAAGAGTTGTGATAATAATTCGAGATTAAGTTTTCAACGTAACAACAAAACATCATCTTCAGAGTTCCAATAGATCAGTTGACTAAAAATTATTGAAACAATTCTATTAACACACCCATCTTGTTAACGTTTGAAGGGATTGTTCATTTGATATCTTTATTTTAAACTTTTTGTGAAAATTGAAAAAAGTTAATGAATACTATTGTTATTATATAAAAACCAAGTATGACATTACTTTGTAGAGCAAAGTTATCTGATTTTATATTTTCACAATGAGGTTTAGTATAGAATTAATAAAATAAACCATACTGTTAGTTTAGAAGTTAAAAAATGCAAAACACAGAAACAACAACATTGCAACAATAACAACAACATTGCAAAATCAACAACATTGCAAAAACAACAACATTGCAACAACAAGCACGAACATGAACGCAGCATGGAAATGCCGACAAATTCTTTTGACTTTTGTTTCTGTCATATTTAATTCAATCACGCTTCGTTCGTGTAACAATTTTTCATTCTTCCTCATCACCAATTACATAGAACCTAACACTTTTGTACGTCCTATAAAATGTCGTTGTGTGCTTTTTCCACGAAATAAATAAAATACGCGTAGGCTGGAGATTTTTAGAAAGACATTTCTAAAGGTGGAAAAATAGATAAAAATGTTATTAGCAGCAAAATTTACGACCGTTTAAACAGTGTCCCTCACAGAAAAATGTTGTAATGTTGAATTAGTTTAACGTTCAACAGATAACGAACAAAACAGCCTGCACGTGCGTGAATTAAAATTATGCCAAGAACTTAAAAATTAAAAATTTATACTTTGGATCATTCATTATAAAATCTAAAACGTGAAATTAGTTATTGAAATTGAATACAAAAAATTTATGACATTATATCCGATTGATCATTTGAAAACTTTTAACGCAGTATGAACATCTTTTTCGTTTGTATGTACGTATGTAGATATGTATGTAAGATTTGTGCATGTTGTTCCATTGCTGTGTATTATTTCTTGGTGTCATGTTAGTCTATTTGTCTTCATAGCGCCTTCACTAGCCCCATCACCTTCATCCTACGTACGTGCTCTGTATCGCGAACGAGCTGAAGTTGTCACTATCGCTGGATGCAAAACTTCAATGTCGTCCTTGTGGCCTGCCGATCATCGCTTGCCTCTTCGTTTTATTGCAAGTTCGTATGTAGGGGGGCTTTTATTTTTATATCGGCTCTCTTCACTTACGTGTGTATGTGACGTCAGCAATAAACTTATATACTACATACACACACACACACTATACATACACTTTAACAAAAACACACACACATAAACAAACAAACAAACACACACATATACAATACGATACGATACGGTACGATATAAAATCATCAACTTAATTAATAATTTATGTGTAGGTGGGAGTGAATGTTTATGGATGTAGCACAATCATAGGTGTGCATTAATCATACTGATGCCCAAGCATATGAGAGATGAGACATTGTAAGCACAATCTACATTTACGTGAACATTTCATTATTTTGGAACAGTGGGCACATGCATACACAACACATACATAGAATCACATATGTGGTGGGTGATATATAGTTATGTGTGTGCAAGTGTGTAGGCAAGGTTAATTGTGCTTATGCTCAGGCGATCTTGCGATTTGTAACCGTGAATACTTGATATTTTGATTTATCTGCTTGGTGTCGATACATGCATATTTTTTTTTGTTTTTTTTTAATTTTTGCTTTTGTTGGACCTATTTGACGTTATCTTCGTGAAAAATTGTTATACCCATTTGATTCGTATATTTCTAGAAAGAAAACATTTTAACTGGTCTGAATAACTTTAATAATTCCATAAAAATTTTCCATTACTCTTTTGTATTACTAATGTTATTCATTGGGGTGCTTAATTAATAATGGCAACGATAAATCAATTTGTTTTTTGTTTTAAGTTGTGTAAAAGAAAAATAATTTGTTTTGAAACAGTTATCATATATTTACAATTAAGCCGTAGTTAACATTTTAATTATAATAATTTTGTATGTATACATAATTTATATATCTATATGAATATATATGTTTGTATGGCAAAAAGTTATAGTTATTTGTTAATACATATATACGTGCGTATGTTTATACAAAACTCGCTTAAATGCACGGGTAAATAGATAGGAAGGCACGGAGGCATGTATGCATTCTTCCACGCAGTCTCTATAGATATGGACATCAGTCATATCTTCACCCCAACTAACCGACAATTATTTTTAAACATGCAAACGTACTACGCAGCACGCTGCTCTACTGCATATGAAAGAACGCCATATTAAAAGTTGTTGCTAAATTTCTGCCAGCATACTGTAAAATTTCTTTAATTCAATCATATATAAAAGTATATTTAAATATTTATATTTATATCAGACAAAATGAAAACCGTTCTGAGGAAAAATCAAGTAAATAAAATGTGTACTTAAGTGGCGAGCACTGGTGTTGCGTAGGAGACAGGCAAGTTAGTACCTGCCTGAAAAGACACGTACGCAGCGAAACATATCGGGCAGAAAAAAAAGTTAAGCAAACAAACGAATTGTATGCAAAACACAAAAAGGTACACATGTACCATGTAAATAGGGCGCATAAATAAAGGCATAAACAACACAGAGAAACACGGCGCTTGTGGAGGAAATGTCAACAATGAGAAGGTGGACGCAATTACAGCAGCAGCCTTCAGATGCTTTCTCTCTTTCTTCCTGTTTTTTTCGTTCTCCATTACGTGTTCCTGCAAATGTAGAACTGTTTACTTATCGTTCTTCACTTTTCAATTAAACTTTTCTGCCGGAGAGTCTCTACCAACCGCGTCACATGACGCACACGATCGTCGCACTAACTTCCTCGGTAGTTGCTGTCATTTTGCGAGCCGCGTTCGAACAGGGTCATGGCGCAAAATGAGACACTTCAACCGTGTAGGTTGCAAGTTTAATATCCGTTTCTTCTTTTGTGAAATAGCCATCACACACCTATCACACTGGCATGTAGTTGAGTTGAAGAAGTATTTGTAAAAATAATAATAAGTTGTAGGAAAAATTGCTAAAAATGTTTATTTCTATGAATTTGACTCAATTAATTTTTTATTTAGTCATTTTTTTTATTCAAACTTGTTAGCAAAACAAAACAAAAAAACGACAATCATACAAATTAATTATAATGTTTTAAAACAATTTTATCTTTAATTTAAAATATCAACGTAATATATTTATAACAATTATAGAATAACGAAATCATTTGAGTCAGTTGTTTCGAGTTGCACCAAGCGTTAAAATGAATCTTCTGAATACAGTTTGTCGAGTCGGTATAATCGAAGAAATTGTGTTGAGCTTATAAATGATGGAAAAATGCCTGAAATGTGAAACATTCAATTTTTGAAGTTTCACACAAACTAACGATGAAGCTTTTTTTTAAAATAGCAGGTAAAAATCTTTTAAATTCAAATTCATTTCGCGATCTATCTAAATACAAAAAGTACACTCAAAGTTTAAAGAGCAACATTTTAACACAAAAACAAACATGATGAAAATCATCTTGCTGTAAAAATAAACTAAGACTCCAAAGAATATAATGTGGCTCCAAACTGAGGAAAATTTAAAAAAAAATTGAAAAAGACCTGAAAAGAAGATGTGAAAAAGTGACAATTGCAAGAAATGTTTTCATGTTTGCTCATTTGATCATGAATAATTAAAAGAATTCATTCTGAAGAAATGGACAAGTTGATGTAGAAATTGAAAAGTAAAATGAAAAGGAACATAAAAGAGAACGTACGAAGTTTTGTTGCTCCATTACTTATGCATTCAACGAAAACTATTGCTCTCTGAAAGAAAATTATATTAAACAAAATATGTTTTGAGATGTTTGTTTTATGAACACAATATTTTTCGTTTTGTATTTTATTATATACTCATTATATTTAACATGTTATTGTATCTTTATTCATTTCATTTTATTAATTTATTCAATTAATTGTTTAAATAATTTATTTTAGTATTTTGAATAATTACTAATAACCTAAAAAAATTAATTCAAAAAACGTTTTAAAAAAGGAATTTAACCAACTGCACTACAACACAAAGCAAATATCATGTAGGAAAGTGATGGACGTACGAAGAAACGTCAAGTAGCACACATTGGGCAACAACTTTCCAATGCATCGTACTGGCTTTAAGTTGTGTAACAAAATAACAATCTATTGAAAATAATGCAAATCGCATCGAAAATAAATTGAAACGTATTATATATTGCAGCATTATATCTTCAGCACACACACAATTATGAAGCGAAAAATACATTAGCGTTAAACTAATGTACATACACACGAATCATATGAGATTTATATCCGATTCTATGGAGACATGAATTATTTAAAAAAAATATTTATTCAACATAACTAAAAGTTGTCTTAAGTGGATAGTAATGTAGAACGATTATTTTCAATTTTTAATCAAAATTTTTCGACTTTTGTTACTAGTATTTTCATTGAACAAATGTTTCTAAAATAATGTGGAAATGTTTGTCTTTTTAAAAGTTTGTAAATAATTGTTCAGTAAAAAAAGTTGAAAAAAATTTAAGTTTATAAATTTTTAAATATTTTAATTCTGAAAAAATCTAAATATTAATTTGCTAATTTTCTAAATATCAAATTTAAAACTAGAAACACGTCAATGTTTGAAAATGTTAAATTGGTGTTTGTTTGAAAAAATTATAATTTTATAATCCTGAAAAAATTTTTACAGCCAGCTTAAATAATTTATTACAAATGACATATTATAAAAATCAGAATTTGCTCTACGTTCTTTGCACTTCTCTTATGCTTCACCGCATTATTTCTTTTTTCTCAAATCTTTTTCTTTTTCTATATCTCTCTATCTTTTACTCTCTCTTTCTTCTTTTTTCTCATTTCTTCTATTTTTCCTTTTTTTTTATTCTTCATTCTGGTATTTTTTCATTTTTGACTTTCTTCTCATATATCTACTCATCTTATATAGAATGCATATAAGTTTAGTTACATGTTAAACGTAATTAAAACAAAACGCAGATGATGACAGTCCGGTTAACGTTGTACATACTGACTGCTAAACACAAACCTTGTACCGTTAAAACGTTTCCATCATAATTCGTCCATTTTGCAATCGTAACGCAAATTGATGAACTCATCTCATCTTCAAGCCTTGCAACTGATCACGCCTTAAACATTTTACGAGCGGCTTGTATATGTTCGTTGTTCGTCCTTCCTATAAATAATACTTCCAATTCCTTCTTCTTATGCTTTTTCATCTCTTTAATTATCTCTAATTAGTCTATTGTTAGTATGTTCGCAAATTTGTTAGGTTTTATAATTCATCAAATGTTAACCACGCGTTATCTAGAGTTGCGTTTGTCAACAACTCGAAATTTGTACTCATTTTTTCTATATTTCCTCTTTGTTTTCTGTTTTACTATTTTTCCAATATTATTTTTTCACTCTGTTACTTTCCCCCTTCTCTTTCTCTCTTCTTCTTTTTATTTTTTTCTTTTTCTCACTTTTTTTCTCAATATACATTTCTATTTATATATTGTTAGAATGATGTAACTTTAGAATAAAAAGAAAAGTGTTTCCGCATATTTAAGCCTAGGGAAAAATGCTGAATTGTGAAAACGTTATTTGACCTTTAAAGATAAACTGAATGAATAAAAAATTTATCAAAAGTTTTGAAAATAATTTATAAACTTATAAATGCTTGAATGTATCAATTTAAAAAACTTTCTTGAACAATTTTTGTAACAAACTTTTTGCCTGGCACAATGTGCCTTATAAATCATGGTTCTAAAATTACTTTGAAATAATTCTCAAAAATGCTAATAATTATGGTATGTAGCCTAAGGATAAATAAAATAAGAAAAACGTTGAGATAGAATAGCAATTGAAAAAATAATGAGAAAGTTAAACATTTCAATAAAAAATATCCATTATAACCCTTTCAAATACAATAACTAAACCAAATGAACTAGAAACATTATAAGAATCGAGCACTACCATATTAGTGGTCTTAATATAATAAAAAAAGAAATAAGATAAACGAAAATTTATTACTAAAAAACGACAATGGAACATTTTTAAAGGTATCGCAATGAATGACAAGTGCCTCGGCAAACAATTGGCAAGATGTTAATAAACCTTTCATCACATCTCGCCGCCGACCGCCATGTATCTACATTGTCTCCCAAACCTAGTTTATGGTCTTCCGTGTCAACTGAACAAGAGCTAGCAAGGCTGGTCTTGTTTATAATATTAAAAATGCAGGTCTGCAGATTATTGCGACGATATATCTTTCTGAAGGTGAAGATAGTACTGGTCACATATGAATAAGTTAAAAAATACGTGCGGCCACATAAATGATGATACACAGACGCTCTACCAGTCTTTATAAGAATGCCCCGTAAATTACTGTATCCTGAATGAGGAAGTGGATAAATGAATGAATAAATAAATGAATGAATAGATGAATGGATGAGTGAGTGAATGAGTTGGAACAAATAAATTAATAAGTATCTAGTATAGAATACATAGATATGTAAACCGTTTATTTAATTTATTGATAATTTACGGTAAAATGTAAAAATCACTGAAAATACGTTATTTGTAATTAGAATGTGTATCTTTAAAATTGAAAAGATACAACAAACAAAAGAAAACTAATGTTTATGAATGAAACACAAAATGATAGAATTGCAAATTTATAAAAATGGTGATCTTAAATTTTTACATTTTTTCACATTTGTTGTGTTTTCCAACCCAGACTCTGGGCATCTATAGTATGACATCCTTACCAATTGAACCAACATTTCCACCTGAATGCACGTAAATCTTAATCTCTTAGAAAAAATTTTTTTTCGTGAAAATAACCAAAATATATGATTTTTATTTCAGTATAAAATAGGTTATGTAAAATTCTTGTAAAATAACTTTCAATAAAAAGTAAAAAATCGATTGTAAAACATTGCTCGAGCAGGTAGCAGATGAATTAATTTTTGTAGAAAGACTGGTGTCGAAATGTTGGTACAGGCTTCATATAAAGGTTACAATTAAAAAGCAATATAATCATAACAACGTTTTAATCTGAATCGGTTAAACTTGATTGATATCTTGAGAACCTCCAACCAGTCACAACAATAATTAACAAAAAGTTAAGTTAAAAATAGTCACTGTTAACAGTAACAATGAACAAAGTGGCTTAATATGTAAGCATGCATCTGAGAACGTATAAATATGTACATGTATGTTTGTACATGAATGTACAACGCGTTAATGTGCCCCTAAGTTTTTAGTTGATTACCTACAAATTTAAACTAGACAGAGATATAAATACTAACCACCCTTTACATAATATCAGTGATTTTCACTTTGGTTCTTGAAGTAGTAGCAGATATTGAGACCACTAACGAAGAAAGTCTGACCAGCGCCGACGAAACACAATGACACGTTGTACGTTATTCACGGCCGTGTTTGTATCTTGTCAGATGCGTGATGCTTACAAGGCTGCCACCACTCTTCTAACTTGTCAGGGATTACTGCTGGGGCTGATTGGATGATGTCGTGATATCAATCATGATATCAATCATGATATCAATAGACAAAACCGCTGCGATATCAATAAAGTACAACTCTAGGTTTTTTAAAAATTGGTTTTTCAGCTCTGAACTGATTCGAACATTCAAACACAGGAATATATGCACTCAAAATCGTCTATTGACATATTTATGAATAATTCAGAAATAAATTAATATATAAAATAATATAATTAAATATATATTAATACATTGATTAAAAGTGTAACGAAAAAATGTGCTAAAGAAAGTCTCCGAAAGAAGCGAAATGAAAGCAAAATGAATATAAAACGCTGGCATACATACGAGGTAGGAACCTTCACACCAGACGTGTGTGATCGTGAAACACGAATGCGTTTGTTACATAGGCAGATAAATTTTAAGGTGCCAAAAAACAAGAGTAAAAAAATTTCAAAAGGATGCGTATAAAAAAAGAGACGAAAAATAATAATGAAAAATTTTTTAGCAACAAAGAGAAAGATGATAAAAGTTTTCTAAGAAAAAACAAAAAATTGTCTGATTCGAAGGCAAAAAAAGTTTAAATATTTGGCAAATTTGAAACTAGAAAGGAATGCAAATGTAAGATAAAAGAGAATACAATCGAATGAAAATTTAAAAAATGGAATATGAAAAGAAATGACAATATTTGAACAGGGAAACAAACACGGATGTTAATAAAAAAAATGTTGGAATGAACAAAATTTTAAATGAGGTGCAAACAAGTTGTGCTGTAAAATTTTCAAAAACAGGGAAAAGCAATAGTTGAAAAAACGGAAAGGAAGTAAGAAGAAATAAAAAAAGAAAGACGAGCTAGATGGATAGGTAGAAGGAAGGAGTAAGAGAGGCAAAGAAAATCACTGACATCGACCTATAAACAATTTCTTCTTTAGTATTCAGGGTCACGTTTCTAACACCCTCCACTTTTTTCGCCATCTCTAATTTCTGCATTGTTTTTCTTTCAACAATCTTTTTTGACTGATATTGCTCGTATTGCGCGAAGAGGTCTCGCACTTTTCTTGCCATCACGTGTCCTGCTAATTTTTTTCTTCCGAAAGTAGTTCCTCCTAACGACAAAACACGGTGAGTGTGAACATACAAGTTTCTGATTATGGCTATTAATTACTGTTGGTCTGCATTACTGTTTTTTAGATCGGAGTCACTGTTTTAAATTTAAAAAAAAAACATGCAAATGAACTCAGAAAACATGCGTCGATATAAGAATGTTGAATTCGATTATGTTGAATTAGCTTATAAAATTTATTATTTACTTAAAAAAATTTATCGTTGACTATTTTGATTCTATGCAAATGGCGTAGCTATCGTCTAAAAACAAATGCAGATTATCATAATCAAGTAAGCGTCTTGTCTGTTCAACACGCGAACATGACAAAATCATCATCATCATCATCATCGTCACCACCATCATCATCACCACCATCATCTTCGTAATCACGGAGATCAATACAACGACTGACCAACATTGACAAGATGTTCAGCGCGGACTGGGCAGCATCAATAGAAAGAGAAGCAGACATTTTAAATATCTGCAAACTGCCCAAACGTTCAAGTGACATGCAGCTGTACAGCAACATGCGTCGCCAGTCACCACTACACTATCATGTAAACATCATCAACATTGAAACGGCAAGATTATTCATGCAAAATTAATCTAAATAAAAGGAATATTATTGAATAAATAAAGAACAACAGACTGTTAATGGAAGGATGATAAAAAATTTATTATTCTCAACAGAAAATATTAACACAAGCAAAATTAAGTTATTAATAATCTTTTTATCAAAAATTGATACATCGTCAACAAAAAAAATATGGTCAACAACGAAACATTCAATAACTTCGAAAAAAAAGTCAAAAGCAATAAGCGAGCGAATATAACAGGAAACGAGATCAATAAACTCAACAACATTAACAACAACAACAGCAAAAATTTCAGCAGCAACATCAACAACAACACAACAGCAACAACAACAACTTAAACAAAACAGATCCATTGGCATGCACCGATTTCTAATTTGGGTCAAAACATCGAAAGCGAGGCCTCGCGAAAGTTTGAAAAATTATTCAAAGTAGAGTGATCATATAAATACATACTGACATAACTTACATAACATTCACGACTATGATTATGTAAATTGAAACTCATACTAAAAATTCAATTTTTGCAAAAATAACATTAGATGCATTTAAATATTAGATAGTTAACATGATTCTGTTTATTAGGTTGTATAACAATCAGTTATGATAGATTTGAATGGAGTATAGTGTGCGATATAAACAGTAGATCGTGGTTTCTGAATGAATAATTTCTAACTGCATGAAGCGAACAAAAAGTCTTTAATTAAATTACACTCACATTGGAATGCAAGTCAAGTGTCGATGAGATACTACCACTCACTACTCCAACCAAACCACACCACGCCACATCACACCACACAACGCCACACCACACCACACCACACAACAACACATCCACGCTTCACATGCACTATTCTTAGCAAATTTCTTTGTCCACAGCTCCGGTTAAACAGATTGTTTGATATGCAAGACCGCCCTTCTACATTGATTCCATGCAAATGGGCTGATGAAGAACTGTTTGAATTTATGACAACTGGGTTTCGTTCATTTAAAAAAATTGTTTACCTCTTCAGAAAATTCTTATTCGTTATAATTATGTCATGATTGTTACGTACAAACAGAAACACAAACACACACACACATACACACACACATACACACACACACAAACACTTTTACTTATGTTTACATATACACATACTGCTACAGATAGGCAATTTTGTGCATGTACAATGTACATTTATTACGAGCAGAGTCTAAATGTGCGTACCCTTCGCGAACAAGACACACGCAGACCTATCTAACTAGAACTACCAGACCTAAGCATAAGAGTAGTGGAAACATTAGGAGAATTTTAAAAAAATAGAGCAGTCAGAAGAACAATGATGACCACACGGGTTTGATCTTAATTTAAATCTTGATTTATGTTACTGCCTATTCATCATGAAGCATAAATTAACATTATTTGCGTTAAATTTTTATTCACATATAATAACATTCCACTTTAATTTTCCTTCTTCTTTCTTTTTCTTTTCTTTTAAATACTTTTGAAGGTTAAAGGTTAAATTGTCAAGTCTAACTTATGTCATCATCAGCATCGTCATCATTGTAAGTCACTATAGATGGTAGTGGTGATGATGATGATGATTATGATAGTGATAATGATGGTGTGATGATAATGATGGTGGGATGATGATGATGGTGGGATGATGATGTTTGTTTCATCGGCAGATTGCACCCCTTGAATTGCTAACATTTATAGTCAACCCAATTATCACCAAAGTTGTAAACCTGGTTATCTATTGTTGTTAGTGATGTTGTTGTTGTTGTTTTATTGTAATGTTGTAGTTGTAATGTTGTTGATGTTCATACTCTTGTTGCGTTGAAGTTATTATTGTTATTGTTGTAATGTTGTTGTTATTGTTGTAATGTTGTTGTTATTGTTCATGTTGTTATTGTTGTGGTGTTATTGTTGCTAAAGTTATTAATTTTCCTGTTGCTGTTGTCATTATCATAATTGCTTAATTTAGCATTTGTTTTCTGTCGATGATGCCTCATTTTTTGTCACAAAAACTTGCATTTTATTTTTGATGTTTTAACTACATGGCAACTGCAACAAGTTTGTTTGAAAAAGTTAAAATGATAGTTTTACATAGAGATAGATTGGTGGCTAGTAGATAATTAAGCAGTTGGATTTGAGTTGAATAATTTATAAGCAAACATACTTCTACGTTTTATAAATTTTATTTGGAGTAATTTATTTGGAACATACGTCTGTTAACAACAATGTGGCAAACAAGCAATTTCTGTTATGAAATGATAGAGACAACAATTTCATACCCACAGTTTGTTAGATAGATAAAAATATTTAAAACTTCAGCAAATTAATTTATAAAAACTTTAAAAAATAAATAAAAGTAAAAAAAAGAAAAAAAGTTGAGAGAAACAGAGGGAGAAGAAGAAGAGAAAATAAAAAGAGAGGGAGAGAGGACAGAGAGGAAAAAAGAGAGAGAGAGAGAGAGAGAAAGAAAAAGACAGACAGAAAGAAAGACAGAAAGAAAAAAGAGAGGGTGAAAGAGAGAGTGAGACAGGAAAGATGTAAGAAGCAAAAAATGAGATGAATGAGGTATCTTTTGAAAGAGACTGAAGCAAGGTCTTGAGATTAGACAAACGAATGTTCACGTGCATCTTAAGCTCACACTTCAGCTTTACGAGCTACTGGCAGGTTAGGTAGAAAAAAACATGACCGTAAAAATGAAGGAAATAAAATGAAACATTAGAAAAACAATATTTTATATGTGCATGGAGGCAATTATACCTACTACGTTCGGCGCGCCTGTATATGTGTGCCTGCGTATGCTATGCATGAATATATTTAGTTTGGTAATCAGTACATAACATGTGTTTATATATCTTCCTTCTTGTTTTCTTTTTTATCTTTCTATGTCTGTCTCTCTTTGTTTCTCTAGCTCCCTCTATCTCTCTCTCGCTCGCTCTCTCTCAATATATAGTGTGTGAGTGTGTGTGTGTGGGTGTTAGTCTACACTATAAAAAAACTCATTTATTAAAAAATTTTTCCAATGTTTTGTCATTATGAAGTAAGATAAAATTAGCTACAAACCAACAGTGTGCTTATTGAAATTAAAATATTAGAGATGCTATAAATATACTTCAGGCATTAATAAGCCTGTGAAATTAAAAATATTCTCAGAAATTTACTAAAAAAGTATTAAAAACCGTTTTTCATTTTAATAATTTATTTGCCGTTGTAAATAATAATTTAACTTAAAAGCCATTTATTTTAAACTCATTGCAAACATTTGTTAGAAATTTTCCTATTAAACATTTGCTTCCAAATAATGTTCTTCTAAAATGCATTGTTACATTAATAATGTTAAGGATATGATAAATTAGAAGTATAAATTTGTTAATGTTGAATTTGTTTAGAAGATAAAACAACTCAACTCAAATGAAACAAAATTTCGGATAAATTTCGTAAATTTTTTCCCAACGTAATGAAAGTGCGCACTAAAATAAATAAATAACTTCATTTTGATAGATCGGTCAATGCGTAGAATGTTGAATAAGCCGCTTCTTCATACTATTTATGTCAATAAAATTTCGTTCGTTTACAAACTACATGAACCATACTAGCGAACCATGTTCACCCACCACAGTTGAGGTGTGTTCTGTATTATTCGTTATGGAAGTGCCTTCCACAAGTTCATTGTATGTACGTTTTGCACGGGAGCGAATGAGTGAACAGCTTTGGTGCTATCAATTTTTAATGTGCCACATAAAACATTCAGACAGCATTTAAGTTGTTAACTTGAAGATATGCGTCGTAAATCAAATTGTTATTAGAAGCTGTTGCTCGGTCATTTTTTATTTGTGAACACTTCCAATCATTAAAATAAATAATATACAATTCAACAACAAAAATTCACCATAAAAATGTGTTTCCAATTTGTTTGCCTTTAGTTTGCATTTTGCCTGATGCTCAAATTATTTCTCTAGACTCTGAAATGTTAGCAGGTTAGTTTTTTTATGATCATCCACATCTGTGCATTGTACATCTTCTGTGAAATTTTGTTCCTACCGCTGCATCATTATTTTTTTCAAATAAATGGCTGCTTGTAATTAATTAACAAAAATTAAAGTCGTTCAGAAAAATTCTTTCCAGCTAAAAACACTTTAAGAATGGTTTTTTTAATAAGTTCTAATTTTAAAATTAATAAAACTAATCTAAACATAGAATTGCAGCACAATTACCACACGCACGACTGCTACATCATTCAAAAATGGATTCTAAGTATTTAAACTTCTATTTGTTGTGAAAAATTATCTTGAAAGTTGGAGATTTTTATTTTCATTAGATTTAGATCGTTTTGGTTTCAAATTATTCATTTTATTAATTGTGTAATATAAACGTTCATAAGGTAAAAACTCATTGTGACAGAAACAGTCAAACAAACAAAATTTTCTTTACAAAACTCATGGCAAAATTATAACGTTAAAATGTTAATTAAGCCGCATGAAGGACTCAACGATGGCAAGTGAAAATTTTTTTCTTTCCAAAATGAACTTTGAAGTGGGTTTCCTTTGTGTTTGTCAGCTGCGAATAAAGCTGCTCTAACAATTTCGTTTTATTCATTTTTTTTTGCACACGTTGAAGCTCATGAAGCTGAATCTTCAGCTTCACTTTTTATTCACTCCATTAGTCGCTTGTTTTATTTAAACAATTTCTTATTTAACGTTACGTCCTTTTATTTTTAATAGTAAATGTACGTTTTTAATTTAAATATTCACATTTAAAAATTTGAACTATTGAACAAACAGTGACAGTTGCCCACAAACATAACAGTCAAACTTAAGCAACAATTGACAAACATATGAAATTATGTGCACAATTGCAACAAACTCACACAGGACAACAACAAACGGCCAACAACAGCCAGGAAATGCCTTATATCAAGAGATAGAGAGCTCAACTAATTAGAAAGATGCCTTGTTGAATGTACTTTGAACCTCAATGGGATTATTTCATCATCTTCCTTGCACCAGCCTGATGGATAGCACAGGATCATTCTTTCCTTTAAATTACTTTCTTTCTTTTTCTTCCAATGTGTTGCTTCTATTTTTACTATAAAAAGTTTGTTTTGTTTAGCTTATTTGTTACTATTTTATTTCATTTTTGCAGAATTGTAGACAAACTCAAACACACTCATCCGCAAACACTCGCTCATTTTATTACCTACTATATTTACTTTTTATACTTATAATTATAATTTAATCGGTTATCCATTTTTATTATTAATAGGTTTGATTTTTGTTATTTGGTCGTTTATAATGTTAAACATTCAATAACGTAGCAACCTCCAAATAAATACTCACTTGAAGATGTAATGTAAAATTTAAAATGTTAATCAAAAACATTTTACTTTGCTTTTTTCTTAATTTGATTATAAAAAAATAATTGAACCCAGAAAAAACATTTTTGCAAACAATTTGCAAACATGGACCTATGTGCTGCAACAATTGTCTTTAAATGCACCTACCTTTTTGAAAATGTTTTACTTAGTTTTCAAGAAACCCTCAGAAAGCCGGCCCTGGTCCAGTAGGTACCATCCATACATCCTTCTTGCTCGCTGTGGGTTTAATTGAGTTCTTAATTTGTCATGAAGCCCATGGATGTCCTGCCAGTAAAAATGCTTCATTGCTTCTCTCCTTTTGTTTTCTCGCCAGCCAACTACGAAATAATGAAAAGACTAAAATGCATCGCTACGGCGCAACAACGTGAGATTAACCAGCAATAACGCGCTCGTAACATAAAACTTTATCGGTTAATTGACCATATAACTTGTAATTTCAGATAATTAATAATGTTATTACTAGATAAAGTTATAATTAATGACCGTTTTTCGGACGTATTTTTACGCAAAAAACAAAGGAAAATTGCCAGCACCGAGATATGGAAGCTTTATCGAGATGAAATGAAATCTTATTTGTATTCTTCATTTGTTTACACACAAACATAGTACTTATAAATCATATTTTTACAAAATTACTAAATAGTGCTGATTGTATTGGAAAACATAACTAAAATTTTTCATTTCAATCGCTCTAAGAAAAAATGTTTTTGTCCTATATAACATAACAAAGTAATAAAATTTAAAATTCCATAACATTTCACTCCCAAGTAACGTAATGAAGACCACATCAAATAAAACAAAAAAAATATTTAATTAAGAGAAATGAGAAAAACGTCTTTTTCTAAAAAGCAAACAAAATAAAACTCATCCATTAAGGAGCAATAAGAGATTTATAAAATCCTCTCCATTGAAATATTTAAAAAAAAATTTATTTTTATCCAAGGATATCAAAAAAGTTAAAAATGAATGATGAAGCCATAAACGAAATCAAAGCATTATTAAATACTGAGACTCAACTCCCACACGTTACATTTAGCTGACAATTTTTTTAATTAAATTTTTTAATCATTTAGGCTTTGTGAGAGGACAGTTTTTTGTATAAATACTTTATGAATAGGTAATGACTGTTAAATAATACATTAGAATTGAGATATCACACTTGACATTAACCTTGACATGGAAGCGTTTGCATCATTTCAAATCATTTCCACCCATCCCTGATTATGATGAATTTGTGACGTCAATGATGATCTGGCTTTCAAACTTTCTAGTAATGTTTATGACGAGAAGATTGTAATGGAAAAATAGAGCCCGACAATCGCAAATCTCCATCTAATCTCAATAGTGTTCTTCATAAACTATCTCTATGTCTTTTTTCAATTATCTCTTGGTCTGACTCTAAGTGTCTTAAACTTAATTCTTCAAAATTTGAATTAATTTGTTTTAATAAATCTAAACGCTATATTACTATTTTTTCCATAATCTTACCTGATTCAAAAACTCTTGATGTTTCTCACAAGTTTTGTAGTCTAGGCTTTATTTTTGATTCTCTTTCTTCTCATATTAATGGTGTTGCTTAAAGTTCTTACTTTCATCTACGCAAAATAGAAAACTTTTGCCTTTTCTTGATCTTACCTGATTCAAAAACTGATCCTACTCTTCTCCTTCTTGTTACTTCGTTAGTTTTAGTCTTATCTAGGATTGATTATTATAACTCGCTCTACTATGGTCTTCCTGAATCTACTCTCTACCCTCTAAGTAAAGCTTTTAACTCTGCTGCTAGTCTAGTTGCTCGTGCCCCTTTCTTTTCACATATATTTCCATATTTTGTTCTTTTGCACTGGTGACCTATAAAAGATAGCATAATTTTTTAAATTTGCACATTTATGTATGAATCTTAATTTAAATTCTTTCCTAAGTACTTACGAGATATATTAATTTAACCTGAACGCCCCGGTTTACGTTCGTCTTTTTGTTCTCACTTCTTCATAACTCGTGTTAGACACTCTTTTGCTAAATCTGCATTTGCTTTTTTTGACTTTTTTCTCTGGAACTCTCTACCTCCTTCTCTGACTACTTCTCCATCACTTACGAAATTAAGAGCTGATTTCAAGACCCATCTGTTTGCAAAATTCATTGAGGAGCGCTGTTGAACATCGCGGAAATAGCGCTTATAAACTAAATGATTGATTGATAGATTGATTGATTGCTTGGCTATAATGAGATCAGAAAAAAGATACTAAATATGCTTAAATATTATGCAGTTAATAATTGAAGTCAGTGGCGTATCTAGACAACAGTGATGGCGTGGGCGAAATTTTGAGTTTCCTGTTACAGCAATGAGTTTTACTGATTTTAATAAAAATACCACTGATTACAGTTATGAGTTTATGATTAAAAGAATGTTGAATTCAACTCACACATGAACCAACTTCAATTTTTACATTATGATTATAAAAATGCTTCAAACCAGATAATTTTTATTTATAACTGTTTATTGTGAGTTGAATTCTAATAATAATTGATCAAAAGACAATTTTATAAAAATTTATAGTCTTTTTTCTATATTTCATTTGAAAATCAGTGCAGATTTGGCAATTTTTCGATTCACCAAAATAAATTCAATTTCATTTGTGAGTTAACCATAAGAGTAACTTACTAACTAACAATTTGATTATCAGGACTTCCTTAATTCAGATTAAACATCATTGCTAACTATATCTCTCAAATCCAACACAACTCAAATTCAGATGAATGTTCATTGCTCTGGCGAATGATTGAAAATTTATAAATAGCTAAAAAATTTAATATAAGCTAAACGTTAAACCATGCTGGAGTTTGATTAATGAAGAATTAAAACATATGTGTATGATATTTATGAAATAAGCTATTTTCGTTAAATTAATTTATATAAATACTGATATTACAATATCCAAAATCCAACAAATATATGTTCTGTCTCATCATGAGTTTTCAAAATAATAACAAAACAGATTATTTGCAACAAATCTTTCAAAATGAATTTTTTTCACCAAAAAATTTTGCTATTAAAGTTATGACCAGGAGCTTAGCTCAGAATATTTTCTCCAACATTGAATATTTTTGCTAGGGATAAACGTTTTTTGGAAAAAACATTTTTGTATAAATTTTGGTTTAATGTAGTTAATTATAGCCGCCATCCCATCATTAACCACTGTTTTCAAAAAACTGCTTTTAATGTGAAATTTGCAATTGAAAATGTGACATAGGCAAAAAAATGATTGTGAACGTTTTTCTAAAACCTTTTTGATTATGCCTCTTTCAGTGTATTCGATGGGTTTCATGTTTAAAAAATACTTAGTCGATTGTGGTTTTCAAATATTTGACATTTTTTTACCTCACAACAATGAGTCAGAATTATTTTCAAAGAATGTTTAATACAAGAATTGAAATCATTCCTTTACAATTATTATTTTCTAAAGATCTCCCAAAATATGTACAAAATATTAAGTGTGAAATTGTGTACAATTTCAAATAACAACTAACAATTTTATTTTACATTTAACTATGAGCAAATACAGAATCACAAAATATTTCAACGAATACAAAAATGTTATTCAGCTGTAAAAAGCCAAAAAATCAGTACAGCGAATCAGGTCATCGGCAGATAAGGTTTGTATGTTCCTACCTTCGAAAAATGCATTTCCGTTTTCGTGTCTTGATTTAAATCTTTAACGTTTCTAAGAATAAATTAGCAACAAAACAAAGCAAAAACAAAAAACCTTGTTTGAATGATCGACTGTAAACAAATACAATACAAAAGCTACAAAATATTTGTCTGGTTAGTTTAGTTTTTTGGTTTAGATATTTTAAATAAGCAAAAAAATTATCACAAAAATGTTGAATTGTTAATACTTATGTTTAGAAATCAAATGTTTGAAAATATTTAGTTTATATATAAGAAATCATTTATATTGTCTGTACTTCCAGGAAACAAAAACAGTTATTTAGCCAAGGCGTTTTGTTCGGATGAAAATATAGGAATGCTTCGTTCTGGCAAACCAATTCTATTTTCAGTTATTGAATCCAGCAACAATTTTTTTAGTAGAATCATTTTTTCCAATCAAATTTTTTTAAGTCAAATATGTGTAGTGTCCAATTAATTTCAAATGTTGACTGAAACTTTAGAAATATAGTTTCATTATTTAGTAATGTAAATTCGCTGCTTTGTTATTACAGCTGTAATCTTACTATACTATCAACATCATCAACATGATCAAAAGCACTGAATCTCTTTCTGTAGCTATCTTCATTTTTTCATCTTTTGTAAAACTTTCAAAAACAACGTTATTAACAGTTTTTTCTATGTCAAAATTTGCAAACGTGGTTGAAAAGAATTTGTGTCACTCAATAATTCCTGAGGTGAAGTGAGCAAGAAAAAGAAAGGTAACCAGATCAATGAAGTTCATGAAGTGTTTTTTATTTAGCAGAAGTTGCTGGTGTTGTTGACTGCACTTAGGTGATGTTGGCTAGATGTCGGCATGCTATGTTGATGTTCATTCATCTTTATTGTTATCTGCGTCTCGACGTTACTGCAAAATAAACTTTGGAAATTTTTAAAATCAAAATTATTTTTGTTGATTTTTGATGTTAAGGAAGTTTAATTTCATAAATTTTTTATATTGAAATACAGAAAGTTTTGTCAAAAGTTGGAATTTAAACACTAAAATTTACTTTACCGTAACGAGCTTAACAGATGAGGGCAGACATCCTGTTGAAGTTTGAAGTTTCATATTTTTCATATTTTCATAATGTTGCTTTGTATAATTTATTTGCATGGGCGAAAGAATTCTCTTATAAGCATGTTCATTGGCGTGCTGTGCATCTTTGCTTGATTCTTTGGTCCCATTTCTACTAATTTTATTCCTCAGGCTAGCTAAGTTGCTGCCTATGAAGATGGGAACGCTAAATTTTTGTTTCAAAAGTACTTATTACATTTCATTTTTAATAAAAATACAATTATTTGTACATTGTAGTTACATGTTCTTTGTACAATGCAGTCACATGTTCTTTGTACATTGTAGGTGCTTGTTCATCTCAAAGGCAACCTACATGTTCGAGGCAACAGTTTTAGCAGAATTTCCAGATTTATTACTTGGAAGGAGCGCTTAGGCATGGATGGGTACACTTACATGGTTGGCTGCTTTTGGACGGTTTTATGTACATGTATAAATATTTTAACTTGATATTGGAGTCGAATTTGAGAACAAGCAGCAAGTGTAATTGCACAGTACCACACCACACATAGGTGCAAGCTCACACGAACAATTACAATTACTCGGCGTTTCGTTTTAATTATTTATGAGCATCTAGATTTACATGGAAGTCTTACAAAAACTGTAACACCAGCATACCAGCAACTACCACACAACAACAACAAGCAAGACACATTAGCAGCTACAGCTACCACACATGACCAATTGCAGTTAACAGCATCAAACGTCACACACTTCTTACATCACACTTATGCGGAGCTAAATTGCACCCTGGAGCAATCCATAAGTAAACTGCTAATCGCATTAGGGAATACTTTGATGCAAATGTGACTTACTTACCAGGCGTCAACTAAATTCTTCCTCCAAATAATAAGCACCTATCTCATTTATATGTGTATAAATTAAATTTACAATTATAAAATAATTTAAATATTAAATAACTTTCAAGCGAAATTATCGCGATATCATGAAACAAAATTTTTCTATAGTCTAAAAGTGTAAACAATTTTCCATAAAATGAACATATTATTTAATTAGCTTAATTTTATACTTGCTCAGTCTTTCAGATGTGCTCATTTGACGATGGATGCAATAAAGATAAACTATTGAATCAATATAAAAATAAAGAAATGTTCGAATTTCGAGTTTTTATGAATATTTGGGTTTTACTAACATATGTATTGTTATATTGCTCGTTCTTCACCGTTCTACGGCGGTTACTGAACGAACAACATTGTTTTTTGGAAAATTCTTTCTGTTTTTGTAAACTCGCTCGCTCAACGTTAAATAACTTGATATTGTTCATGTACATAAAATAATGATAGATGACTTTAATTAGCCACTTACGTATGTTGAGTATTCGTTAGTGTCTGAAATGTTATAAAGTTTAGTAATACCTCCTAACCTAAATTATTATCTACATAATAATATGCAATTGGAGTCAACAATAGCAAAACGTTAATTGCTAAGTCGACACTTCTACTTTAAATTTTGGTGTGAAATAATAGAATGAAAAAAGTTAACGATTAGTTGATTAAGCTAAATTTTGTAAAAAAATAAAAAAGTAAAAACGTAAAAATATGAAAGTTTAACTATAACAATAAAGGAATAAATATATAATCAAACTAATAAAGTATAATTTATTATTAAATTAAAATGTTTATTAAATTGAATAATTGATTATAATTGAATTAATAAAAAATAAATAGCTAATGAATAAATACATTTTTAAATACGAATATATGCCTAGTTATATAACTATATATTAAAAATAACAAACTCAAGTAAGTTACTTTAAAATCTGGGACGGAAATGATTTAAAACATTTTTCCTCAGTGGTCGATAATGGAGTTGGTTTTTATAAATTTGATTTTTTAAAAACACCGGAAACAAAATTTTACGGCTCAATCATGCCTGAAACTTAAATTTTGAATGCATTTAAAGGCTATTATTAAACAAACTGTCGAATGCAATGAAACCCCCGCCTAATGTATGCCATTTGTCTGATGCGTGGATTCAAGCACTTTTATGTTGATGTTTCATGTTGAAACTTCTGAGATGTACAAAGGAGAAAGTTGCGAAAAATGGTTTATAGATTAAATTTTTAACTAAAAATATTTAAACCAATATCAACTTGTTTACGGCGTAAATAAGCTATCATGTTTCCTCCTTGCGATAATAAGTTAATTTGATCATCTGCTTTTGTTTTGATAGAACCGCCAGGTCTTTTTACTATTTTGAGGAATTACTTTACTGCTCGTTGAATTATTATTATTATTATTATTATTATTATTATTACTGTTATTGTTATTTTTTTAATTAAAAAATTCTTACTGCTAAAGGAACAATGAAGTCATACTACGAAAAAGGAAACCTTGATAGGGCTACTACATACATAGGAATTCAAGTAGATTGTACAACGCCAACTTATCCACATGTTTGCATACATGTAGATAAATCGAATTGCGTTAAGTAAAATTTATAAATTTATATTCTTTGTTCGTTCACCCACAACTGACTACATTTTTGCAATCAGATGTTTATTTATAAAGATAAAGAGTATTTTAGATTATTATTTTTATATCCCAAATTAATTTTCACGTTATGTAGAGGGTGTGCTAAATAAACAATGCAATCTGTTCAAGCCATGTTCAGTCTTAGTTATTCATCCCAGAGAAAACCAAAATCATCTGAAATAATCACACCATCGGGTTTTTAGCTTTTAATTTAATCTACAGAACAATAAGTTACCTTCAATTTTTCTACCATAAAGAAGCTCTAAATATGACGGTAAGAACATTTTAAAAATTTTAGCAAACCTAACTTGCTTTTTAAATTAAAATAAAAATCGATTTGTCATTTTTAAAATTTTTAATTTTAATGAAATGTAAAAAACATAAAATGAACAGCCCCGCTTGATATGTTTTTTGTTCAAAATTACTTTCATTAGCAATCAACACCCGAACATTCAAAACGTGTATAATCATAAACAAGCCACAAAAATAAATTTAGTGTATCGTCAAACGAATCACGTCTGCTTTAAAAAACATTTCCAAATAAAAAAAACTGGAGTGAAGACACGCATAAGAATAATAAAAGGTTACTAGGAGGAAATGAAACTCAGTCATAAAGTGGTCATCTGCTAGGACACGCGCATGGCAGAACATTTTCTTCTGACATTTTCTCCGCATTCCAAGGTTGTAATTTGTCTCGAAAACATCTTACCAGCAGATTATTATCATTTTCACTGTTTCTCAAAAATTTCATTTACATTATTTTCATTAACAAATTTATCTATTAAATTTTTCAAAAATCGTTTGTCTCGTCTCTTTTTTATTGATGCTGTTTATTGAGCCATGAGCTTCTATATTATATTATATTCATAATCAGTGAAATAATTTACCCTCAACGGTTTTGTATTTGATGTTTCAGATTCGACAATTCAATAGACGTTGAATGGAAGTTTTACAATACACCACATGCAGAGCAATGCTAGAGTCAAGTTTAAAGTACACGGGTTGTCCCATTGGTTACCATCAATACGAAAATGTAACACCCAAATTTAGCTTTGGCCGTTAGTCTTTCTACAAGTTTTCTCGTGTTATTTGTTGTCATCAACATCGTTATCATCAGCAGTAGCAGTCCCAGCACCACTATCATCACCACCATCATAATCATCATTTCGTCAACGTCCTCCTCATCATTATCATCACCCTCATCATCATAATCATCATCATTTTGTCAACGTCATCATCATCTTCCTCATCACCATCACCACCATCATCATCACCATTTCGTCAACGTCACGATCAGTGCTGATTCATTTTTAATCCCATCAACATGCTCATTATTGACTTATTCAATTCCCAAATACATTTCTGCATACAGTCTTAAATTTTGCTTTAGATTTCTACATTCTTTTTCTCACACATCTCCACACACATTCCCACACACGTTCACACAGACACACAGACACACACATTCCTTCACACATTCAAACATACACAATTTTACTTTTAAGTCGCTCTGCATAGAATTGGATTGTGTGACATTTTCTGACGTTCTAATGCTTGTTGTCCCTGAGTTAGCCAATGAAAATGGTGATGATGTTGATGTTGATAATGAAAATGTTTTTGTTAATAATTTTAGTTTGAGGTTAAGCATTGATAATCATGTTGTACTGCAATATATATATTTAATGGTGGTTTCATTAACTTTACATACATTATGGACAGAAGGAAAGTTCGACGAGGTAATTCGCATGCTTTCAATGCTTTGCACTGCTTTGCAGTTTCCTGATTGTTGCCTGGTAACCAGAATTTAAAGTTAGAAATTTCTTTTGAAGTTTAAACTCGGGAGTGTATGGAGCATGTGAGATGTTTTGATTGCATCTGCACTGATGTCAGCAGTAAATGCTTCTACTTTGTGTGATGAACCCACCAGCAAAAATTTAAAAGAATGTTAAATGTAAATAACAAACTTATTTAATGAGTTCATTGCATTTTTTTAATGATTATTTTAAAAATTATATCATTTGTTTTTTAAACAAAATGTTAACAGGAAAATTTAATTTTAACGAAATGTTCACAAAAAATTTGATCTAGGAATTTCGTTTTGAAAAATTATCCATAAATTGGTATCAATTCATTTGAACATAGAAAAAACTGAATTACCATCATTAATTCTAACGATATGGATCTGACCCAATAAAAACTTGAACATGAAATAATAGGAAATAATACAATTTAAGTATTTTTGTATAAATATTAACTGTTTGTTGACAAGTTCAAGTAGATCAAAATTGTCCAACATGCCTAGCATAAAAAAGTGCATGAAATTATCGATCCAGTAAATTGTGACTAAAACTTTGTATGACTGTATTAGTGTATGTTTCTAGAGTTAAGAAGTTACGTGAAAGCTGCCTTGAAATTGAACACACCCAACTAATTTTTATTCAAAGTGTTTCAACCCCATATTTCATTATTATTGATGTTAACTTCTTGTTTACGTACAACTATTATAAATATAAAAAAATGATAAAAACAAAATTTTTTGATAAACAAAAGCAACCATCAACAACCGAAAGCGGTGCAAAATATTTTTACCAGTAGTATCGTTTTTTAATTCATTTATCTATTTTTATTTCTGCATTCAAGAAGTGGATTCAAATTTGAGAACATAATTAAATGAAATGATTAATATTCACTGTGTCCAAAACTCAGCACGAGATCAAATTTACTGAAGTTGTGATCATGTGCAGATGCTGGATGCTGGGTGGGTAGGTTTCTGTTTTTAGAAGCGCAGGATTGTCTATTAATAGAATAATTTAATTAGGAAGATTTTTATCTTCCGAAAAATACGTTCCTACGCACCGTATCAATTTTATTATATTTCCAAACCTCCAAAATTTTTTTAGCATTTAATTGTTTGTCAAAATGAACAAATCTTACTATCTATCTTTCTTTCTCTCTTTTCTTTCTTTCTTTATCTCTCCTCCCTCTTTCTCACACACACGCCACACACACCGCACGCACCCACATATTAATAATATTCTTATTCAAAAATTAAGTTAACGTACAATGCTATAGATAAATGGCAATCTAATGGTTCATTTTCGACCGTGGTACCTGAAAGAGACTGCACGTCAGAGGGTACGTTGGACCACCAACAAATTAACGTAGCGCTAGTGCTGAATCAAAGAAGTTTAATGATGCGCGCAGGCCAAAATTTTGTTGTACTCACTTTGTGCATGTGTACTTTCATTGATACGAGTTTAAAAATTTTCACTTGTCTATCAACATCAACATGAAAATTTCAATGTGCCAAACAAGCATACAAATTTATTGAAATAGTTTGATCTCTGACTGCATTTAAGATGTGACACAAATTTGGTTCTCAGTTACTTGTAATTTATATCTATCAAATTTTTGACAGAATGTTATGATTTTACCGCTAACTACAAATTTTCACCACTGATATCATCATAAAGATAGTTAATCAATCTAATCGGATTTTTTTCAAAAAGATTTTTCTACACCATAAAATTAGTTACAAGAACTACTAATTCTAACCAATCTAGCTATATAATTAACAATTGTTATTGATGTAGCTTTGAGGAAATTAATTCTTTTTGAATAATATTCAACATAAATTAAAATTTATTTTAAAATCATAAGCAAAAACATGATCTCAAAAAAAAAAAACTGAAATTGTCCTCAATTATGCAAACGCATGTTCCCAGCAGGTGATGTTTGCCTTAAAAAAAATATCGATCACAAAATAAACAAAACAATTCAAATAAAAAAGTAATTGAAATTTCCTCAATAGAATAATATTATACAATGCTTGATGGAACAACAGGTATGAACCTTTGCAACAACAACAACAACAGCAGCAACAACGACAACATACTTTTCATTAAATACACACACACACACGTATAAACAACTTTCAAACAAAAAAAATCAAACGCACAAAGAAATGGCAGCAATTTTTTTCTTATACAAATTTTTTTGTCAATAGTTCATTTTAAAAAACAAATTGTATAACGGCTTGAAAATTTTTCGAAACAATATTTTTATTTCATCATGTCTCTAACAAAATTCAGTCAGTCAGGCTAACACATAATTTGTTCTTGTCTGTCAACTGCTCAACAGAATAAAAATAAGAAAATTGTTTTGGTTATGTCGGAAAAATCTGCTGTGACAAAATTCTGTCATTCAAAACGTTCCAGTCTGAAAATCTCAGTTGCTTGCTTTAAAAATGGAATAAAAAGCAGCCAACTTTCATATGAAAATTCTCAGAGAATATCGCTCACTTTGTTTATTGCAGGAAAAACATTATAATATTTTTACGATCCAAATTTATCTATTAAGATTTTTGATCGGCGATTTGACTGAGACGGCCAGAATGCTTGTTGTCGAAATGCTGCTGTTTCACGCTGATCTGGTTCGAACGCTATGTGTATGAAAGATAACTGCTGTCAAGATCAATTTATCGGACATTTGTATCTAAATTATTTTTATATTTAATGTTTTTTTTCATCATTTATTTATCAATTTTTTTATCATCAGCACGTTATAATCATTATAATCGTTGTCATCTTAAAACCCCAGCCACTACCATCATCGCACCTTTATCACCATCATCAACATTTTTATCACAAAAATCATAACCAACATCGTTGTAATCAACACAATCACCACCATCTGTTTAATCATTATCATCATCATCATCATCATCATCATCATCAACAACATCATCTACAATAACAAAATCATCATCATCAACAACATCGTCATCACCAACATCATGGTCGCCGTAATTTTTAAACTGTTGTTTAATGAGACATCTGGTGCATGTCAGTGCTTATGGATGACCCCAGCACGCACCTGTGTCTCGTCATTTCAGCATTAAAAATGGGTGTCAGTTGTCCCACCACACCTCGTCATCGTCGTCGTCATCATCATTTTCATCGCTGTTCTATCAACAGTTATTGTTCAATTAATTTTAAACGTTGACTGAAACATAAATATCGTTTTGTTATTTAGTAATGCAGATTCACTCAGAGCTTTATTATGACAGCTTTGGTAATATCACAATATCCTCAACATCATCGAAGGTACGAAAGCAGCTATCTTCATTTTTATCATCTTTTGTAAAACTTTCAAAAACAACGTTATCAACAGTTTTTTCACGTAAAAATTTGCAAACGTGGTGGAAAAGAATTTGTCACTCAATAATTCATGAAGTGAAGCAAAAAAGAAAAAGAAAGGTAACCAGATCAATGAAGTTCATGAAGTGTTCTTCATGTTGCAGAAGTTGCTGGTGTTGTTGACTGCCCTTAGGTGATGTTGGCTAGATGTCGGTATGCTATGTTGATGTTCATTCATCTTTATTGTTATCTGCGTCTCGACGTTACTGCAAAATAAACTTTGGAAATTTTTAAAATCAAAATTATTTTTGTTGTTTCTTTGATGCTAAGGTAGGTTAATTTTATAATTTTTTTTATATTGAAATACAGAAAGTTTTGTCAAAAGTTGGAATTTAAACACTAAAATTTACTTTACCGTAACGAGCTTAACAGATGAGTATATGGTTAAACATCCTGTTGAAGTTCATATTTTTCCCTATTTGTGTGGATGCAAGAATTCTCTTGTGAGCATGTTGGTAGGTCTGCTCATTGGCGGGCTGTGCATCTTTGCATGATTTTTTGCACGAACATTTTGTTGGTCCCATTTGTACTAATTTGATTTCTCACACTAGCTCAGTTGCAGCCTCTGAAGATAAAAACTCTGTAATAGTTGCGTACGAAAAAAGATGAAAAATTGATGCTGTTACGCATAACGTTGCTTCGATGATGATGTCTTGTGTGGCTGATTTAACAGTGATAATCATAACTAAAGAACGATGAAAAAGATAAAGCCTCTAAATTAACCCTTCATGATACTTTTAAACTGATGGTGATCACAAAGGAAATGATAGTTACAAAGATAACCATTATGCTCGCAAACACGACGCTAAAAGTTGTGTCAATTTTCAGTGCTATCAGAATAAATCACTCTATGGTGATGAATGGTTGATGATGATGATGAATGGTTGATAAGGAGGAATGATTTGAGTGACCTTTTTTTTTTAAATTGCATGCCAAGGATAGAGCTGATGAGAAAGATGATAATAACAATGATGGTGATGACATAGTGATGTGGATGATGACGTGATTTTATTGCGATGTTCAATAATGTCGTTGTTTTGACGTATGATGGTGTTTGAGGCATTTCTTGCTGGTATTGCGTGATAAGGTATTTATTTCGTTTATTAGGAGATGGCGAATAATCTGGAAATCTTCTGCACTGTGTTGCTGTGTTGGTAGATGGTGCTGCAACGTGCCTCGTTCCTAATGGAGAATGAAATTTAACACGTAGGCTTCTGTGTCCAGTTGAATGTGTCGGCAGAACATAAATTTATATATTTTTTAATATTAAAAAAACTTTTTCAACATTTATTCCTATTAAATGTCTGTTATTTTACTTTAATATTGGAAAACAGTAAACATTTTAAAAAAATCTCCCAACAAAAAACTAAATATTGATTCATGCGACTTTATTTCAAAATAGTACTTTGTGGATAATCTTAAATTAAAGTACTTTTTTCACAATTTTTTTTAACTTGAAAATTTTTTTAATCGAAAAAAGGTTTTGAAAATTTTTCCTTTATTTGATAACTTAGCAAAAAATTCATATTTTCCCTCTTGCATAGGCCCCTATAACTTTATTTTTCATCTTTTCACGATACTGTTGTATTTTTATTATTGATATTTGCAATTAAAATTTCTACAATTAAAGTAAATTAAACTGAATTTTGAAATTTAATTAGCATAAATGTAAAAAACCTGAGATATTTAGTCAGATTCATGAAAAAAACACAAGATATATGTAGGTAGGAACATTTTTTCATAAAATTTTGCATTTTCAGACCAACCAAATGCATCAACTTATTGCTTCCTTGTTACAAATGCAGGGAAGACCATTCAGTCAAAAATCCATCAGGCAGTTCCCCTCATTAATCACGTCTCAATCGCCATCCCTCATCCATTTTCCGTCAGTCTATCCGCTATCCTATTCATCATCACTTTTTACTGGCTGCCAAAACATGGAGCATAGTTATTAACTTCTCATAGGCTGATTACCATATCTTTGTATTCCTGATTGATTAAAACTTTTTTAATTGACACAAAATCTCAAAATTATCACTCAATTAATATTTTTTTGTTTAATTAAAATGAAAAAATTATTCAAACAAATTAATGAACTTTACAATTAGACTGTGATTTAGATGTTTCAATCCTGGACAACAAACAACGATTGCATAATTTCAATGATCGATTCGAGGTGCCTACTGCTCGAGCACCTTATTATCCAACGTAAATTGCATGGTTAATCCAACAATCTGTATCGCGAACGGTCCTATTTATGCAATTATATCATTCCTCGTCAGTATCGTTCTCCAAATTAAAAATGTTTCAGCACACAAACCCACACAGCCACACACACGCATACACACTTACATTCAAACACACAAACAAATACACATACGGACACTCATGCACTGTTTTTAAAGAATGTAGCGTTAATTTTCCTGATCGATATGGCTTTAAAAAAGACTGTTATACTGAATCAGCACTTTTAGATATAGATTCAAAGTTATCAGCATAATAATATTTATAGATATTGCCAAAGCGTTGGATAGAATTGATCATGGTAAAAAACTCCATCAGTAGTATGAAATTTGTGGTTTGGCCTGGAATTACTGCTGTAAGAGTTACCTAAATAATCATTATCGACATGCAATTAACAATAATAACAAATCTAATTTTTTACCCAACAATTTTGGGCTTCCTTAAAGATGCCATTGTTTTTAAAAATTTTAATGGACGACCTAACAAACGTAAGTTTTCTCTTCGAGTTTGTTATTTACGCTGACGATTCTACCATATCAACTAACGATGGTTCAGTTCTTGAGGTGATATCTCTCCTGACTTCTGAACTTCTTTTTTAGACTTTGGTAGAAAATTGTGGTCATTATTTTTTTGTCTTTTTGCATCGATGGTTATCAAATTATTACCAAATTACTTTATGCTATTTATCAAATTTTTTCTTTCCTGATTTAGGTTTTCTCAACAATTATTGCTATCTTATTGATTCCATATAACTTACCCATATATTCATTTATATTTGTTAACCGGGCTTACGTGATATTTTGATGAATTATATTTAATTATAACAAACTCTTGACGAATGACTATTTTTAAATATATTAAAAAAAGAAATAGAAAAACAAATGAAAAAAAAGAAAAACAAATATAATGTAAAACAGTGTCATGTAATTCACGCTAAAAGATGTCTAATTGTATATGTTGTTATGCTGTTACATTACATGCATAATATTTATTCACTCACACACACTAAATGTATGCGGTTGTATGAGTCGTTCAGCCAATATAAGGAGCTCGCTGTTGAAGAGCGCGCGCCATGACAGAAGATTTGCCGAGATGCGTTCTAGTTTTTGATTTCCTGAAATCATATAGTTAATTGTTGGTGAATGTTTTTTAAATTTATTTGAACCATATATACCTCAATATATTGGACATTGTTTTCTGCGTCAATTAGAAATTAAATTAGTTTCTTTTTCAGTGTTTTCTTCACAATGAAGTTGTAAAATCATTTGATAAATAACATTGATGTTGTTGCTACATACGACTATTGGATAAGTAAGTATCAGAGCTATCACATCAGGTTAATATATGTAATTTGTTTCAAAGAAATGAAATATGTTTAATTGCTAATATTATGAATTTTTTGTTTGTAATTTATTTAATTAATTACATATATAATTCGTTTATTAATTTATAGAGCTTATTTTAAAATATGATTTATTGTGTTGTTGCTTTTAACAATCACAATAATTAAAAAAATTAAAAAAAATAAATCAGCGTTGCAGCTGTATGCAAATAAGTATTTTGATTTGTACGTTAACTAAAGCTTGGCATTGCGAGTAGTGGAATGTTGAATGATTGAAGCCCATTAAGATACTCACTCACCCGGTCGAGTTATCATCCTCAAGAACAAGTGCTAACATTCAGAGACGTCCAAACGCCGATGAAACTGGCATTGGTTAAACGAAACCAGGCAAACAGCTGTGTCCACTTTGGTGCACATTTACATGCAAAACGCTCGCTGGAGCCTTTCTCTCTGTGTGTCGTGTGTGCACTTTTGAAAGCCTATGAACGATTTTTAATGATATATTCAAACAGGGAATCAAATTAATAAAACTGTAGTTTTATGTGTTTTTTATTTTGATTTATTCAAAATATGAGATAGCACACAAAGTAAATGAATATTTCCTAAGTAAATGCCGCTAAATAATCGTAGTTGGTTCAAATTAATCAACAAATGAGTTACACTGGAATGTCTTCTGACATTAATATAATTTTGGCTTGCATCTAATTTCGCTGCACAAGATAACATTCTTTGAAGCTCTAACATTGTACGAACATCATGCAATCATATCAGCCTGCACTGTCGTCACAACATGCTGCTGACGTACAATTTTTGCCTGTTTTGCTTTTATTTTTTCATCTCATCTCAAGTTAAAATTCTTTTTTTTTACTTCTATTCTTGCTTCAATTGCCTGTAAGCATTTAAAATCAGATGTACATTTATTTCACAATATTTCATTAACTTATTAGCTTTTACATAATAAATGATTTCCCAACAAATGATTAAAAAGTAAATCGTTGCCGTTTATGCTTTCATGATGTTGAATATATCTCCATCAAATATAATTTTTTTATAGTAGCGACTTATTTATGAAAATGCTTTTCAATATAACAATTTAATCTGATATTTACTATTTCGTTGAAAGTTGTGCTGGTAGAAACTTTGCTTCATATGTAAAAACCCATACATCCATCACATGCAACTGCCTCTTCATTATATGGCTTCCAATGAATAAACAGATTATCATTCAAAATTCATGTTTGTTCATTATTACATCTCTATGTTCAACATCATTTGTTCACTCGCTGCTATGCATAGCTGCGGTTACAATCAGCTAATAAATAATGATAAGTCTCTTAATCCATATTGAACATACACACATAGTAAGCAATAAGAAATTTTGTTTAAGATATATCTCTGCCATAATATTTAACTTGTTTGAAATGTCAGCAATGAGTTATATATGGAGATTAAGAAAATGGTGGTGCTCAATTTTGCTATTTCAAATGGAAGCTTGCTAATCAAATATAACGGATGGATACAGCAACGTGCACAAAACTATATAAGCTATTCTTACAAACGAGTTTGTACGCACAGACAACTGTCGTCATGATAAATCATTCATCATTCAGAGTTTCTCTGAATTCTGCGTTCGTTCGTATAACTGAGCGATTCAAAACAAACATGTACCACCTCGCTAGCACGTGCTCTGATCTCTCCTTACTTCTTCTCCCTTACCAGAAAATAAAATTGAATTGCAATGAAGAATTCATAATTTTTCATATAAAAATTTAAAATTCGATGACATTTATCCATTACTGCTCACTCATTGAAAATCCTTTGGGTAGAATTGTTCCAATCACAAATTGAAAACCCGCCACAAAATGCCACCGACGAGTAAATGTTATTCTAAACCGCTTCAAAAAAATGAGATCGTAAACTAAACGCATACAATTTGTAATGACCAAACTATATTTTTATTTTACAAACATAATCAAAATAATTGCAATGATGACAAAAATATTTTAATAAGAATATCGTAGTGATAAAAACAAAAAAATAAAAATAATGGGGAAGGAGAAGAAAAGGGGAAGAAGATGATGACGACACTGATTTCGGTGATGGTGATGATGTTGATGAAAACGGTGGTGATGAAGTTTGTTGAGTGGAGGCCTTCTGAAACCACACATCACATCTCTGGCGTTCTTAAATTACCAAATTCACATCACGGCAAAGCACATACTAAAAGATTTTCGCCAGCGAAAAATTCAGCGCATAAATTTTAATAACGTTGTCCATGTTTTAAGAGTGTTGTTAGAATTCAAGAGCACGAAAGGTTTTATCAGCCAAAAGTATGACAAGCTTCCCGAACTGCTGATAAAGATAACATTTCAACTTTCAGCATAGACAGCTTACATATGATAATAGTTGTATATGATACAGATGATGATAAGAGTTGAATATTAAAAATAGATGATGATGAATGATGATAATGATGAGGATGATAGTTGTATATTAAAGATAGATGATGATGATGATGATGAGGATGATTGCGGTTGTGTTTGCAATTGTGTTAATGACTCTTTTGATGGCGTTGATCGCAACGTTAATAAGAAGTTGCAATGACGATGATGATGATGATGATGATGGCAATGATGGTAATACTGATGATGGTAGCAATAATAATGTTGACAATAATAACTGCACACATTAATGTTGAAATTCATCTCACTAATATATAAAAAATTACTACTACTACTACTATTAATACTACTACTACTACTACTACTACTACTGCTACTACTACTACTATTATTTTTTTCTACTCTTCTACTACTACTACTAATACTACTACTACTACTACTACTACTACTACTGAATGATTCATGAATGAATGAATGAGTGTGTGAGTGAGTGAATGAATGATTGAATGAATGGATGAATGAAGGATCGCTGATTAATTGATTGCTAAAGTGTAGATGATGTTTTTACAATGATGTTTTTACAACAACATCGCAAATGATGATATGATGATGTTGTATGCCTACCTCTTGTAAATAATCTGGAAGACTAAATGATGATATGCACCTATGATCATTTGATGATGATGATAATGTGAGAACTTTTTTTTATAGGTGAAGTTCTTTTTATGTAATTAATGCGATAGAAATTATCACTTCGGTAAACTGATTGAAAATGCTAATGCTTAAATTTAATAATAATTAAAACATGTTAATGATTGAATATGTTAATGATTGAGAATGTTAATGATTGAATTTGTTAATGATTTTCATATATTAATGATTATAATTGAATATGTTAAAGAATATAAATTTTAATATCCAATAAATACTTTCAAACACTCAAATAAATTGATTTCACGCCGAAACAATGATGACAAAAACATACGCTAACAAACTACTAACAACACTAACAACCATCAATCACATCAGCTGACCACTAATGACACTAACACCATAATGCCATAACAACAACAGCAGCGAGAAAATCAATAAATAGCTAGGTAAGAAATATTTAAACGCAGAAAACAATGTTGAAACACCACACTAACCAGATAGAATGTAACAAAATCGTTCGTAGCTTGTTTATCGGGTAAACAAATCAAGAAAGAAATAAGAACATGATGATATAAAATGCTGGGTAGTAATCAGTTTAGTTCAGTACACTCAAGCAATGAAACATTTACATTTGATACCCAACTGACAGATTGATGGCCATCATCTTGAATCCTTTCTAAATTTGTTGATGGCGGTTGAATTGTTTCAAAAAATTAATCCACAGTAAGGGATTGCTGAATGATTGGCTTTGTGTATAATGTTCATGTTTATTGTTCATGGTTTTGAAATTTCTGATTTGTCCTTATGGTTTTAATTAGCTGAGAGTGTGCTCAACATTTTGGTTGCAATTGCAAAGAAAACAGAATGTTTGAATACTGTTAAGTTTAAAGTTTAAATATTGGTTTCATAAGACAGCAACAAACATAAATAAAATCGTGTAACAACAATAATTTGTTCTCTAATTTACATGTTTTCAATTTGAAGCAATCACGTGAGCGCGTGCAATCGCAGAGGCATCTAGCCGGCAATTACTCCACATGCTTATTTATGATTCCTACTCCAGTACTGCATCCCAGAGTATTATACATTCTGCTGCAACGTCCTCCCATGCTTCGACGATGACGAAATGTGAAAATATATTTTTATTTTGTTTTTGTTTTGCAGCGTCATGTAAATTGATTGATTGATTTATGTTTAGATGGATTATACAGCTGATTTTTTTCATTACCGATTAAGCAGCATCAAAATTTTAACTTAAGCTATTGAATCAGAAATTTTAAATGCAAAAACTACATTTATGTATCGCATGCAATAAAGATAGGGACGTAGAATTTGTATGCTCGTTATACGTTGTACGTACTCTACAACGTATTTTCTACAGGCTTGCAATTGCAAACATAAAAGTGCAAATAAAACGCATACCATTTTCAAATACTTATATAAACAAATGAATAATTTAAACACACGAAATAACTCACTTTCACATACACACACACACACACACAAACAAACTCTCTCTCACACACACACACACATATTTTTATATGTATTGTGATGTAATCATATTTTTGTAATTTTATGTGATGTTCATTTCAGTTTGATGTTGAAGTAGTTTAAAATCCACTGCATACGCACGTGTGCATGTTTTGTCGTTACGTTTTTTTATGTTAACCTCAAAATTTTGTCAAAGGCAAAAATCAATACGAGAATATTAAATTAATTTTATTAAATAAAAATTATATTAAAAATTTCAAATAAATGAAATTGAATTAATTGAAATTTTTTTTCTTAAAACACATGCTATTGTTTTGTTGTATACAAATCCACTGATAACTCAGAAAAATCAATACGTACATATGTAAGCTAAAAAATATTTGTACTGCACTGGTTTATATTACATTAAGGTTTATTCTCCACTGTAATGCGTGTGTATGTTGTCTGTATGTTTTTGTTTGTGTATGCGTGTATGTGTGTATGTGTGTGTGTGTTTGTGTGTTTTACACTGTGATGTTATTTGTTGCTGTTGTGATGTTATCTGTTTTGATGTGATTAGTGTGTTGAGGCGATTGCAATGCATTACGTGGTTTTTCACTCATTTATCCTACATACCTGTTGTCACGTGCCCAATTAACGAGGTTGTGAGGTTTTGTAGCACTCTGCTGTTTACTGACTGATTTATTGTTTACGCTGTATTCTGACGTGGTGTAATGTGTAATGTGATGTTGCACGGTGTAATCTTATCTGATGTGATGCAATATTTTTACAATTTTTTTCAAATTCCATATTAAGCCCACTGTGAAAAGCTTTTTTTTGAGTCGTAAGCATGGATATATATTATATAATATGGATATGGCAGACGCGTTATATATATATATATATATATATATATATATATTGTTCATATATATATATATATATATATATATATATACATTGTTCATATATATATATATATATATATATATATATAACATCAAAGTCAATCTAACAAATATTTTACATAGAATCGCTATATTTGTTGAAAAGTGAATTTAAGAAAGTAAAAAATCAGTTTTTAACCGGTTTGTTTAGCAATTACCGTCCTAGTTGCTTTTTTTTGTCAATTTATTGATATTTAATTTAAAAATTTTTCTAAAGTTTAACAACAAAATACGATAATAAAACGTTTGATCGTGAAAAAATCAATGAAATGTTGATTACTACAAAAAAATGTTTAATGTTTACGCGTTTAATTAATTCAATAGAACTAAGAAAAATTATAAGGCAGGTAATAATTACTATGCCATATCCATTATACCCATGATCGTAAGGATTTTTTTGTTGAATGTTTCACTATTGTTGAATGTTTTTTTGTTGAATGTTTCACTATTGTTGAATGTTTTTTTGTTGAATGTTTTACTATTGTTGAATGTTTTTTGTTGAATATTTCACGGACTTTTTTGTCAAAATTAAAAATTTTTTGGGAATGTTTTTTTGTTGAATGTTTCACGGACTTTTTTGTCAAAATTAAAAGTTTTTTGTGAAAAAATGAAATTGATATTGAACTATCGATTTATTAAAAAAATTTGTCTTTGTTATTTTCAAAATTTTTTCAATTGTAAAATTTAAATTAACTTTTTCGGCATTTTGTTTTTGACAACAAACGTATTAAAGCTTGACCAGGACTATGATTTATCTGTTGTTAGATAAATTTTTGCAAACTTTTCAAATTTATTTCAATATTACTGCAAATTGCAAATTTTTTAAAATTAAACTTTGAATATTACATGCTTGCTGTGAATTGCTGTGTTCTATTTGTGTTCATAACAAACAAAAAATATAACAAATAACACGCTAAACTTCACAACCAAGGTATAAATAATGTACTCGAGTTGAAATGTTAAAGAGAAATTTTCTTTGGACAAAAGTTAAGTTCGTGCCAAGTTGGTTCATGTTAAATGTTCGTTTGGGAAGGTTCTAACACACTGTGTTTCTGTGTGTGTGTGTGTTTGTTTCTCAAAGGTTTTATGTAATTCAGATTATTTTGAAATTTTTAACTGTGTGTTAGAACTTGGTTGAATTATTCTTTTCTCAATTGATCCATCCATCAAAGTCCTCTACATACACACGCAAATTTTTTTAACTTTCGTCCAGGAGGTCGACACTGACGTAGAATAACAAAATTCAAAACGAGGCAGGCGTTGCATTGTTTTCAACAGAACCAGGCATATGACAGAAATTGAAATATAAAAATTATTCTATTGAACAAAATTGTTTCTTATGAAAGTATACAGTAATACATTTTTATAGTAATACGTTCACAATGGCAAGTACAAAATGCTACCCAGAAATCTAAGAGAATTATTAGTTAGTGATTGTAAAGTTCCTTTGTCCACGTCAAACTGCAAACTTCTGCATTGTTGTGTACTCCCGCATCTCTCAGTTGGCAAACAATCGAACATGTTCGCAGACCTACAGAAGCACGGCGCAATGTACACATATACAAATATAAAACAAACATAAACCTCAGTTAAACGATTTCCGCTACGAATAAACCAGTACAAATACGTTCATTGACGTCCATTCACAGGCAGGCAGGCAGGCAGACGAACGTAGGCAAACATGAACGAGTTCAGTCACAAGAACGTTCAATCGCACGTGCACATTGTACACGCACACGTTATTAATCATATCCACACGTAAACTCGCATCTCCACACACACACACACACACACACACCACACACACACACACACACACACACACACACACACACACACACACACACATTCAAACACATCAACACATACATTTAAACATGAGATAAACAAACGAGAACAACAAACAAGCGTATGTTCCAAACCCAGCAGATTTCTATTCTAATGAGTGGGCAGAAGTGGCACAAAGGCTGAAGAACCTACATACAGGGCGTTTATTAATTATCTCCATTTATTAGCAGCACAATACGTTTCATTATGTCATGGACGCCAGACCTCTTGCATGTGCAGCAATATGCATTTTTTTATTATATCTTGCAGGTTTTTTAGTTGTGTGCGTTATTCACAGTTGGAAAGTTTTATTTCCGCACAAGATTTAAACAGGGAAATTAAGAAAAACAACTTTAATAGAACATTTTTTAAACTTTTAAATCTTTTAGAAATGACAATAAAATGTTCTTCCTCTGGTTACTGACATTTTGATATCTGCACATAAAAATTTAAAACAGCTATAATATCAAATGAAAATTTTAAATTTCCAATTTCCAATTCTGCTTTTATCTAAAAAATTTTGTTAGAAAATTCTTAAATGCAACTCTACAAACAACGAACAACCAGCCAAACATAACAGAACCATTTTTATAAGCCTTCTTTTCCATGAATATGATGCTTAAACATGCATGCTCACAATATTATGCATCAGATTCTGATTTACGATACCATTCTTTAGATTGCCTACCTAGCATGGAGTTTGTTTGCAACAATTTCGTTTGTAATAAACAATGAGTTTTTTTTATTAAATTTTAATTATTTGTTTAACAAATAAATTTTTTGATGAATTAAAGAGAAAAATTTTATGCCATTCCAACAATTTTGTCATTAATTAGAAATAATTTAACTTCTTTTAAAAAGTAACCGAATTAATAACATTTTGACTCAAAAATTGTTTTCAATTGTTTTTTGTAAGTTTTAATTAAGTTTTTAGTAATCCGATATGTTGGGCGTCAATGAATGGAATTGAAATGAATGGCGTCACGCAATTTTTAAACTTTCAGAATTAATCAGGACACCAGCACCTCGAGATGGAGAAAGATGAAGAGAGTTCTGAGGAAAGTGACACAAAAATTTGCACCGTCAGGTATGATGAATGAATGAAATTGATTGATTGATTGATTGATTGATTGATTGATTGATTGATTGATTGATTGATTGATTGATTGATTGATGGATGGATGGATGGATGGATGGATGGATGGATGGATGGATGTGTGGATGTGTGGAATGTATGAATAGACTAATGAAAAGTTTGATAGATATATGGAAGATATGATGAATGAATGAGAAGTTTGATGGATGATTAACCTGTTGCCGATTGTGTTCGTGAGTTGGCAAATGAATGAACGTACGACTTATTGAATTATCTAACATATTGCATCATGCAACGGTGATACATTATATTCTTTCCATATTAGTTAAGTGATGCTGCAACATACAATGGAGTTTTATTTCAACGACATACAAATTCTATTATACAAATCACTATTAAAATAATCTAAGCTGAAACAAAACAAAGATATCAGATATACACCTTGATACGACACTAGAAAACGAAAACTTTATTACCAGCAACAAAACTATAAAATGTTAATAAAACAGGGCAGCTTCGTGCGCCATCTGGTAAATAAAATATTCAATCAATCAACATTATCATACGCCAAGCAATTGAATGCATGCAGCGCCGCGCCATGTTCACAACATTTATCTGATCATTCCTTCTATTCCTATTTACAGGCTTGTAAGATGAATAAACGTAAATTAAGTTTATGTTAAGAAATATATTTTTGCCTTAAAACTCATTTTTTTATTATCCTTATAATTAATCTTTCGTCTCTTTCATTTTTTTATACAAAGATGGTAATGTTGAATATGGCTGGTGTTTCGTTAAAACTGCTACAATGAATTTAAAACTAGTCTCATTTCGAGAAGCATTTACATTGGTTGCCATTAAAATACATACATATACATCGTACATGACAGAGAAGTTTTTTGTTGTCTCCTCTTAAAATATATTAAGGCGGTCTGTGTCAAATAAATCGTCTTGTGCAAACTATTAGTCTATCATCATTCATTGCTGGTACTTGCCAATATATCTTTAAATGCTGCTTATTGAATTCGAAAATTTTCAATGTTGTTTACTGACTTGAAAATGTTTAAATAATTGAAAAATGCAAAATTTTTCTTCGTTTATAGTTATTTCTTATTCTAATCATTCACCACGAAGCAAATACGACTTTATTTAAACCGGACACTGTGTTACTACAAAAAACGGAATTATTCGTTGCAGTTTGTTACCTTATTGTTCAGGTATTCATAACCTTTGAGCATTAAAGCAGAGTTCAACAATAATGTCAAATTCTAATTCCATCGTGAAAAAATTCTTTATAGTAAGATTAAAAAAGGATGAAATTTTATTTTGTTTATCCTTTCCAGAACCACATTAAACAATGAAAAACGTTAAAAGTTTGCTGATGTGGAAGTCAACAGACGTCAGAACAAATAAAATGTTCAGGAGTTGTCAACAAAAAATACTTGGTTGAAGCTGCAATCACGAAGTTCTCATCTCGTGTCTGCGCTTCTGCCTGGAAATGAAATAATTTTATGAAATTTAAATTTTGAAAAGTAAAAGTGAAAATATATAAGATGGAGAATTCGACAAAAAAAATTAACGCGGTCGATAAATTTTCTGAACATGAAATTTTGTTTATGAATTTTTGCTAAAAAGAATTTAAAATTCACAATTTTTTGTCGCTACCCTGTAGAATTTTACTTTATGTAGAACAATAGCTGTTATATGTTATTAGTATTTGATTCGCAATTCACCAATAACTTTACCTTTTCAGAAAATTGTGGTAACTTTTTTTGGTTATTCATGCCCCAGAGTAATTATTTTGTTTAAATTCTCGCAATTGAAGTTTATGTTAATATCTTTTATAACCTGGATATATATGTTGGTTAGGTACGTGTTGTTTTGTTTGGTAGGTACGATTGCGATATACTCTTTATTAGGTGTGTTTATGTGTATTTTATTTATTTATCTATATTGCCAAGGCAAATTTGTGTGTCTCTGATTGTTTGTGTGTATTTGAATTTGCGTAACAGAACTGTATAAAGTTTTAAATTAATTTAAACCATAGAAAAGTTTTAGAATTGAAACGAAAAATTCTCAGAACTATTTCATGTTGTAGAGATGTAGTGAACAGTAGTATATGTACACACTCGTTTTAAGATTCTACGCATACCTTATCTTTCAAGCCGAGAATTTTTTTAAAGAATCTCTAGTCATCTTTTCAATTCAATGAAAATGAAGATAAAACAAAAATTTCATTTTCTATATTTGTTTTCATTCTTGTAACAAATAAACAAGTTTACTGGTGACAAATCATCAATGAACCTCAAATATTTTAGAATTCATTTAAAGTTATTTAGTAAAGTTACTCGAATCCTAATTGAATTCATTGTAGTATCTGCTAATAACATTATTATAACTATTACTATTCTTATTGTTAGTATTGTTGTTAGTATTATTGTTATTATTATTGTCATTATTTTTATGTGCCTTATCCTTTCAGGACATTGGCGACCATCGGCTTTCAACACTTTGTAGTAATTGACGATGATCCTTTCTTGGCAAAGGTTGTGGACAGTAGGTTGCCATTACTTGCTGTCAACCGCATCATATAGACTGAGATGTTTGACTCAGCGAGCATTTGAACCACTGAGCCATCTCGCCGGCCAACATGCGACAACTTACGTCGTCTCCCAATTTACCGTCTTCGAAAGGATGGCCGGAGGTCGGCTACTCGGTTGAACCTGCAGAAACTGCAGAATTTGAACCCGGGTCGTGGGAGTAGTAGACGGACACGGTAACCACTCGGCCATGTTATTATTATTATTATCCCAGTTTTCACAGCTTGGTTTTTAAAGCTGATCATTGACAAATGCGGGGTTTAACTAGATCCCAAAGAGATTCATCCGAGAATTATGATTATTATTATTATCATTATTATTATTATAAAGATGTCACTGCCATCTTCTCCATTGTCGTCCAGCGTTACATTGAAATATTTTATGCATCCTTTGAGTTGCCTTCGTGTCTTTCATCACCAAGGCGATGCTATAATTAACATGATCTTTCGGTCTGTCAATCACACGTTTTTTTCGCAGAAAAACAGATTTGTTGAAATATAAATATTCATATAGAAAAATAAAATCAATTTTTATTTCGATTTTTTAAAAATATTTCACATATTCATCAATACGATGGCAATTGTCTAAACATTTTTTATCACAGTTCCTTCATTCAAAGAAAGTCATTTTTCATCATGTTATCATCAACATTATCATAGATGCAACATCAGCGTCGTCATGAATTCGCTCACTACAATGCTTGACACCATCCTCAAAATAAAATGAAATAACATGAACATTTTCACAATTACAACCAACATACATCACAGTTCACTGCACCACAATAATCAACTTTGTTAAAACAATCATTGCTAAAATCACAGCAACAATCATAATTGTTATCTTCATAATCGCTGGCAGAATCATAACCATTTTCATCGTGATCCATCGTCCTCTTCCTTCTGTTAACTTTATCATTGCACTCTTCATCATCATGTTCCTCATCATCGTTGTCAACAACTGCAGTTACTCTTCTCAGGCGCATGACATTTCCCCATCATTACTTTCTCAATCGAAAAATTCATCTTGAAATTTTTTGTTGGCGTGACGTGATGCATTTAATCAGCAGCAGCAGCAGCAACAGCAGCTGTAGCAGCACTGTTAGAACGCCAAGCAGTCAGTCCTTTAAGTCTTCGCTTCTTTGGATTCATGACAGGTCTTATTCGAAGATTTGTTGCGGGTTCAACGTGCCAAACAAATTGAAAAAGTATTTTCTTTTTGAACTTTTTTCTTGAAAAGGTGAAAGTGTTTGGTTAGATTAATATTGCAGTATATTACATTTTTTTTAATTCTTACTGGTTTCAAAATTTCAAATGCCGATAGCGAAGTTATAAGTTTATAAAACAAAACTAAAATAATTGAAATACATCAAATTTATAATTGTGTCATATTTTTTTATCATGTCTTTCTGTTTTTGGTGCATTTGAATCAATAATGTTTAAAAGCTATTATTAACTTTTAAATGATGATATTATCATTTCTATTATTGTCAATATTTCATTTTACTATCATTATTATTTTTATTTAATTATTTTAACCACAATTAATTACTGACATCATTATTATGGTTGTTTTGCTGAAGCAAATTTATTTATTATATTTCTTTGTTCGATCCAATTGAATGCAACGCTTGCGTGCGTGTTTCATTAATTACATTTGGACAGGTTGATGTGGATGAATATGAATTTTATTGCAAGAAAGTGATGATAGTTGTGTTTGGAGTTTAAGTTTGCAGTGAATGTGTGTGTGTCTGTGCGTCTGTGGTGTGTGTATGTGTGTGTGTGTGAGTATGTGTGTGCGTCTGTGTGTGTGTTGTTTGGATGATGTTTACTGACAATTTTTTGGATGTGATTACTAGTAATAATTAAATTATGGAAATTTTGAAAATTTTGAAGTTTTGGAACATTGACAATCATTCACTCAAATGAAATTTAAAATTTTTTGACACTCTAATATATTTAAGAGTTAAGAATTTAAAATTTAGAAAAAATAAACAAATATATCACTAAGTTTATTGAAATAAAATTATATTCACTTGAATTACTCATTATTATTTACATAAATTTGTTTTTTTTTTTAATTACACCATAATTTTGATAACAATCTGTGAGCCCGTTCTCAAACTTTGTGTTGGAGCATCAGCTACTTGTGAAAACCAACAAATACGCACTTCAACTCAACTTGTCCCCACACGGAGGCAGCATTTAAACGCTGTCTGAAATGCGCTCGTAAAACAGCAAAACATCTTAGCTGCTTCATTGGCCATAATTCCTGGAAACGATCGTTACGCCGCTCTCCGGGCCTTCATTCTTCTAGCTTAAAACAATTAACGTCACTTCTCTTGCAAGATGTATTATCTGTTGATGTTCGCGCTAATCTAACTTCATCGTTCACAATCTTCAAAAAAAAAATTCTCACACTTTATTACAGCTGAAACAGAAATTATGTAATTTAATTTATTTCAAAAATTATTACGACTGTTCAATTTAAAAAAGTTTCTATCTTCCAATTTTATATTCAAAAAATCTTAACATTTTTATCGCAGTTTTTTCCAATTTTTTGTCGGCGCGTAACGAGGTTATTATTTTTATTTGCGAAAAAGGTGTTTTATTTTGATGTCTTCCAGCAGAGCGGCAGTTTCAATGTTCATTTTATTTTTGCACTGTCAGTTTTTCCAGCTGCTCAAACTCTCCGAGTGTCAATTATTTTAATTGAAATTTTTTCAGCACCTCTTTTTAATTTTAGTTTGTGACATTTTCATCAACTTTAACCTTTTTGTTTTTCCTTTCATCAAAAAATACTCTCGTTCTAAAATGGAAATTTTTTCCTGCCAATAAAATGTCTTGGTGGGTACACCAGAGTAAAAATTAAATTTTTTTCAAACAAACACTGTTTCAATTATATTTCAGTAGACAGATTTCGTTATCCTACGTTTGATGAAATATTTTTTCATGATCATTACACTTAGTTGTAATAAAATATAAATAATAATACAACATAATTTTCATGTAAATTCTCCATCAATAACATCCGAAAAACATTTATAGCCATTAAAATAATAATACAGCTTTAGTCATAATAACAACCGGACTGTAAATACGAATCGTTTAACACGTTTTTATGGAAGTTTTTTTTTTAAATTGGAGTTTTACGAGATGGAGCTCAAATGTCAAAGTTCAAAGGTCATTTGATGGATGTTGCTTTTCCTACAAAACATTCCTGTCTTTATGTACCTTCTCTGTTGTGCGTGGTCTCTCCTAGCTTTATTGCTTCAAACGCGATTTTTGTTGTACTTTCTTTTTGTATTGTTATTGTAAACTTATTTTATTTCTTTAATTATTTTTTGTAGTTAAAGCAATAGTAACAAAAAACATTCTTGTCGTCGTTGTTTTCGTCGTTGTTTTTAAAGTTACTCGTTGAGACATGCACCAACCGATATTTTATCACACAAATTTTCTTACAAAATCACAGTAGCAGTGTTTTAAGACATTAGCTACAGACTTAACACCGATACTTAACCGACGTCAACGAACGCCTTTGAAACTTTCTGTTGGTTGCATCTGCGGCATTGCTATTAATACATTTAATTATTATCAATTTATTATTATCTTTAAATTACTATTAAATAAACAACTAATTTATTTGCTCATAGCTCTACAAACTCACATATTTCATAACATTATCATACGTTTAACTTTTATCAATCCTGATTTTTATTGCTGAACAATTAAGTAACTTTTATTTTCTTGTTCATTATTGCAAACAGATGTGAGCCGTTATGGATTCTGCACTCAATGGAATCTGGTTACGAGATATTTTAATTGCTAATATAACGTTAATAAATAAAATGATTTGATAATTTTTTATTTCTTCCATATTTAATCAAGCGTAGTTGTATACATTATAAAAAGCTCTAATTAAGAACCTTATAATGCATTGTATTGTGCTGTACTGTATTGTATTGTATTGCATCGTGTTGTACAATATTGTTGAAGTGATAATTTAAATGTTACCAGACAAATATTCTGTAACAAACATAAAAAGTAAAAAATTTATTTTGAATGTATTCGAATCTACGTAATTATATCAAACAAATTCAAAACGAAACGAGACGTTTGTGTGAATAACATGACGCTAACAGAACAGTGATCAAAATTTTTTTGTACCGACAACAATTAAGTAACAGTGCTAATATTATCACTCTAGTTATTTCTCATACAAAATGTCAAGGGCATAACCACAAAAATATAACATAATAAAAAACCCGTCGTCATATTCACACCACATATAGTTTATCAAAACATCAATCTAAACATCACAACTTCAGTTCTATTTCTTACAATTTTGAATGGAAATAAACCGCTCGCCCATTTTTCCCGCAACATGCAGGCAAAGAACATACGCGACAATGGGATGGAATGAAATTTATGGATGTAAACAGGCGTTTCATTCAATGGCAAATCGTTTGCGGATACGCAAACAAAAATGTGCACAAAATTCATCCACTACAGGCAACCTTTGAATGGGAGATTGAATGAATGCAACGTGTAAGCGCTGTGGTTGTGTACAAAACTACTTGGTATTTTACGAGGTACTGGGTATATAAGATTGTATTTCAAGTGGTATTTACAAAAAATTGCATTGGGAATAACAGATGCATTATAGAGCAATTAAATATGACCATAAACATTTTACTTGCATGCATTTTATGTTATAATGTCGTCACAGCAAGTACGTTTATTAGAGAAAGAAACGTTGATATCATGTGCCGGCTGCAATTATAGTATTTGATGGAGCATATTGATGTTTGTATAAATAGTATTACTTAAGTAGTGGGATGTGTTATATGGAAGTTTGCAAGTTACAGTTTGTAGTAAAAGTATTGTATGAATACATGCTTGGTGCAATTTGTATTATGGGTATTGTATGATGGGTATTGTATGATTACACGCAGGGCAATGTAAAGTTTTGTTTGAAGGTACTGTGAATAATCGTAGGAGAAGTATTGTATTGAGGTACGGTGGGTACCATTCGTATGAGAGGTGTTGTATGCGTGTCTACAAAGGAAAGGAAATCATAAACCTGTTTCCATAATGACGCTGGACTGGGTAGAGCTGATGTTGACGATGACAATGAGGCAAAACAACAACAATGATGACGATGAAGGTGATGACGTGAAAATGATGATTAAAATGATGATGATGGTGATGTAATTGATGATGGGGATGTAAATGATGATAATGAAAACACTATTTATGGTAGTGTTGGAAGCAATAAGCTATTATTAAGGTTCCTATGCGAATCATAGCAGTAACGGTAAAGACTACATGACAAGTGAACAAGTGATGACCTGGCTTCGATGATTGCTGTGATAATAATGCTGATAGTTCTAACTTCATATTATAATAACATGAATCATGATTAATATTTCAAAATGGTTATTTGGTTTATAAAATGAATAAAATTTGTTAAATAGTCAAACGAATTGAATGTTTATATTGCTATACAGTGTTTGACAAATAAGTTGTTGGGTTGATAAATTTTTTTTTCATTCATTTTATAATAATGCTCAATAAGGCGTAGATAAACCATTGGATCGGTGATTTGTTAATTATCAATGATTATTATTAATATATTATTAATATTATTTATGATTAGTTAACTATTTCAAAAAACAAAATAAAATCTATTAAATTTTATCGATTGTTTAACTTTTGTCATGCCAATTAAATTAGCGTAAAATTGATAATTTGCAAGCTTCTGCATAAATAATTGGTTTGAACAAGTTGTTGCCAGCAATGCTACTTGAAAAATCTAATGTTTCCTTGAAGGATGCCAATGATTTATACGCGTGTGAAACTTTCTTTTGTCGAGCGCTGTTGTTGTTTTCGTTGTTGTTGATGAATGAAGCTGAAGCAATGATGATATATTAATGGATATGATGAAGGTGATGTTGTTAATTTAACGACAAACTTGATGGTGATAGTGACGACGACGATGATGATGTTAGTGATGATAATTGGTTAAAGACGATGATAATAATAGTAATCATAATATTAAAATCTGCATCTATAACCACCATGATAATGATAATTGATAATGATAAGGATGATGTCATTAACGATGATGATATTAGTAGCGATGATGCTTGTTATATACTCGAGTTATGCATCGCATGTTCATTCATCCTCATTCAAGTCACGTGCAAATGTCCAGAACAATGAGGTTCATGGCGGACATAAAACCATAAATATATATATTTATATATATATAAATATATATGTAATATAGATTTATATATTTATATTATATACACATGCTTATATACATGTACTATATAAGAGAGTACAATTTATCTAAACGTTAACAAACGTAATTGTTTTCGTGTTTTAAAATTTCGACTTAGTAGTTTTCTCACAGCTGAACAGCATGCAATAATCTGGAAATATTCCATAAAATGAATACTTCTTACAAGTGCTTCAAACTTTTTAAATAACATCGAGTTGTAACATTTGTTTGTTTTATGCCCACATTCACATGCTCGTAAAATATTTTCTTTTTGTTTGTAATCTTTTCAGTGTTAATGTTTGTGCTGTTGAAAATTTTATTTAATTTGTTTGTCAGTCAGTTGTGAGAATTTTTTTGAAAAATTTCGCATTTTCACTTTCACGAAAACTAACTAAACATTACTAACTGGTCAGTGGTCAGTGCTGTGGTAGGCTTCATGGTTAACTCATCAGTTGGTTGCCGTCAACTTGATGCGATGTGTGAAAAACATTAACAGTACTAATGACAGCAAAACAAACAACATACAAATTAATAATAAAGAAAATAATAATCGATTTAGCATTATCATCATCTATATCAATTTTTTTTATACAAAATATCACCAAGTTTGATGGTTTCATAATAGCAGTTTCACTTCTGTGAAGCACGAACGCCTCCAATTCAACCATCATTTATAAAGTTTTTAACTGGAGCTCTTTTTATTCATAGTTTTTTAAATTCTCTAAAAAATAGAATAAATTAATTTTTTGTGGAAAAATGTTCCACGGAGCATGGAACTTGAGGAAATGGTTGATAGGAGGAAACGCGTGTAGATGTCAGGAGCAACAATGTTTGATGAACAACCGCTGCTTGTTCTACACGTGTTCTCGTTCTATATGCACACTAGGGTGGTTACAACGCTATATGTAAATAAAAACAATTTCGAAATCTTATCGGGGGAACCCCCTAAATTGTGCCACTTGACTAAAAAATGACATTTGTAAAGTTTTAGCTCATTTGGATAATGCTAACCCGTGCCTCATCGAGGTTGAAATTTCGAAAATTTTGAAAAAAAACGCAGTTTTTGGTTTGTAAAATAAAAACGGTTCACTCTAGAAACATGGTTTTGGTTTTATTTTGTTCATTGATTAGTTTTCTTCAAATGTTACTATGATCACTATTTAGCTACAAGTTATAGTTTCTGACATATTTGCATTGTTACAGATACACTTTGAAAAAACGTTGAATTTCTCTATAACACAAAAACACACAATAACTTATAAAGAAATATTTTTAAAATAACACCGTTGTATCTAAATCACTATTATTAACAAATAAACACATTTTTTATTCATATTATATTGTTTATAGTTGTTATACATCAAATAAATTTCTACTTTAACTCGTTGTTCAAAAGGTAGAGGCTCGGATAAGGAGGCTTTTGAGCAACCAGGAAATTTTGTCCGACATTCAGCAATTACTTGCAAAAGATATTATTTGTGATCTTCCTCTTTTGTAATACATGAGTTGTAATCTGTTATTAATTTAACACCCCTTTCTGCTGTATCATTTGTAACTTTTAATCCGTCCACAATCTTTTTACTCTTTAAATATTCTTCGTTATTACTCCATAATTCTGGATTGGTATGCAAAAGTTGATCATTAATATTAAATCTTTTTAAAAAAATTATTTGATTGTGATGAAATAAAATGGTCCGCATTTTTGTCCAATATTTCTGATACTTCATTTATTTTTATTAGTGGTTTCATATCACAGTAGTCATCAAGTTCTTCATCCTCATTTGCTTGAGATATTAATTTTGTTACCATTCTCTTTTATACACAATTACTTAATGAATCATCGAATAATGAAAAAACAGCCTGCTCAAGATTTTGAAACTGATATATCTGAGATAAATTTATTGACTTCATTGTAATTTACCAAAGATTTTAACAATTGTTAAATCTTGGTTTGGAGCAAGTGCAGGTTTCGGGGCATCCAACCACACTTTCACATAAATATTTATAATAAATAGGCAAATATCATGGAATCCTTGCTTTTCAAAAATTGTCAGTTGAAACTGTTCTCTGAAAAGGTATATTTTCAACGAATATATCGCTTTTGCCATCCACCTTGCGTGATGAAAAGCACTAGGAGCCGCAAACACGATGTTTTCTGAAGGAAAGCGTTCTAAAAATAAAAGACAAAGATTAATCAATTCTTTGTAATCGCTCCTTGGATGATGAACTGTTAATTGTTATAGAAGATGACTTGAAATTTAACCCGGATTAATCAATTTGCTGGCAACACTCTTATCTTTAACTTCAGATTTAAATTTTTTTATCAATGTTGTTCCATTCAGTTTTAAATTTTTTGAAAATATCCGATTGAGGGCCTGTAGTCTTTCCCATTCCAGCATCAAAAACGGACCTCAAAACTACCTCAAAAATGTGGTGGCGACATGGAAGATACAATAATTTTTTCTCCATCAATTGCACTAATAAAACGGAAGCACCTTTAATGCGGCCAGTATTCAAGTGCACCCCACTTTCCAAGTTCTGAATAAACAGATTTTTCAATTGTACTGCCAGCACCATTTTCTAATTGGGGAACTCCAATTAACTATTCTTCTTCTTCACAGCTAATTAAGACTGCAACTCTTTCAACATTTTCTTTATTTAACATATCTGGAAGTAATTTCCCATCCCAATGTATAACTGCTCCTTACCAAAAATGAGAAATCGTAGAAAAACCAAAAGATCTTAATATTAATACATAAAAACAACATAGAGCACCCGGGTTAGTAATAGTAAATAATTTATTGTGTGTTTTTGTGTTATGGAGAAATTCAACGTTTTTTCAATGTGTATCTATAACAATGCAAATATGTCATAAACTATAACTTGTAGCTAAATAGTGATCATAGTAACATTTGAAGAAAACTAATCAATGAACAAAATAAAACCAAAATCATGTTTCTAGAGTGAACCGTTTTTATTTTACAAACCAAAAACTGCGTTTTTTTTCAAAATTTTCGAAATTTCAACCTCGATGAGGCACGGGTTAGCATTATCCAATTGAGCTAAAACTTTACAAATGTCATTTTTTAGTCAAGTGGCACAATTTAGGGGGTTCCCCCGATAAGATTTTGAAAAAAAATTTCTTGTGATCACACTAATGCACACGCATGCCGGCCTAACCATAAACAAACAAACTAAGCACTGGCAACATGCACTATGACAAAAAGATATGAACTATGCAAATGTTTAAATAAAATTTTTGGTGTGCAGACATAATACGTTTTGATAGCAGATTTGAAAATGATTCTAATGTCTTAGCAATTGTATTCACTTAATCTATTTGATATTTTTACATATTTTTTGTTATCTATCACATATTCATGTTAATAAATAATAACTACTTATTTTAAAAGTAGTATATAAAAATAAAATATCATAAACTAGTTATTTGAGAGAAGTACATACAATTAGACAATATTTGTAGCTACATTAGCATCCAAATGACAGAAATTTAAAAACACCATGCAAATGATTGTATAATGTTTGAGCTTATATTTTTCCAAAACACGCGAGCGTTGGCAAAGAAACAAATAACACCCGTGCATGTGTCCGCACACTTGCAGACAGACTCAATTTTTTGTCCTCATCGGTGGCTGGGCAATGGTTTGCAAAGTGGCGACTGCGTTGAGTGAAAGCTGACTGGAGGCCTTGTGGCAGAACTTGATGTAATTTGATGTGATTGCATGTTACGATGAATGATGTAGTTTGATGTGATTGGATGTCAGGATAAGTGATGTTACTTGAATCTGTCATTTGATGTCCTGTTATTCTCCTTCCTGTTTTGATCACGTTAGACACCTCGAAAGATAATGACGAGCTTTCCAATGTTTTAATAGAAAGCAAAATGATGGATTCGCCCTATCGTATCTTTCCATTTGAACTCTTCACTGGTAGCAAATGACGTTGAAATAGTGAAAATTTTATCTCACTCGATACAAAGTTAATTTATTTTATAAATTTATTCATTAAGTCTGTTAATTAAATCAGGCAATAAACAATATTTCAAAAATTATAAACTACAAAAACATTGCCTTTAATGTAAATTTGTTGTAATATTTGCTCCGATTTTGTTTTATTCCGGATTCTTTCGTTTCTCTGATTGTAAAACTGGCAGTTGTCATTTAAATGAATTCCGCAGCCAACAAACATAAGAAGGAAGGAGTTGATCATAGCGTGATGATATCAATTTATAAATATAGGGAAATAAAAATAATTCACCGTAAAAACAAGTTCAGTCACTATTAATATATGAATAATTTGATGTAATTCAGTTTCAGGATCTGCAGTTACACAATGCCATCAGATCGTAAAAATGCCTGTTCCTGTAGAAAGCACGTACAACATTTTAAGCAAAACGTGATTGCCTGTTGTACAACTATGTTATTGTATTAATTTTTGCTTATTCGCTATAATGTCTGCTTTGTGATATCATCGTAATCGGGTTACGTTCCAGCTGATTAGACATAATTTTTTCATAACAAATTAAATTATAAAAGTTAAGTTTGTTGCATCGTCATTACTTGTTTAACAATAGTGTATTTATTACAAGCGCCTGATGAGTCTACTGAAGAACATTTTCACGGCCGCAGTAAAAATTTTCATTATCTTGAGTTGAAAATAAACTTTGCAAATCATACAGAAATATGACCAGGTGTAGCACGGACGACTTGAGAAACTTTTAAAGATCTTCTGAATTGTTGCATTTACTGGAGTTAAACAAAAATAACATTTCCAATTAATTGAATTTTACAAAGCTCTTGCAATCGTCTCAAAATTAATTTGAGGAGCAAAAACTTCAGGTCACATCTGGCTGAAAAATTTTAAATGCTAATATGAAAAGGATTGTCGAGAAAAAAAATTACTGTACAAACTGTACAACCAACTTAAGTGGCATACAACCATCCGTCTATGAACGTGTACATCTAAGTATAATAGCTCACATGTGTTGTGTACTATACCCATTGGGGCTCTCATTTGTGCGGAGACAGTACATTTTTACAGTTAATCATATTACGTTGATGCGAGCAAGTCATACTCGGGAATGCATGACAAATTGCCGCAACTTCAAATCCATTGCACAAAACATTTCTTGATGATGCAAGAAAACAAACAACAAAACGCATTACAAACATATACAATTTTTTGTAAGATGTGTGAGTATTTCAAACTTGTTGCTAAAAATTTTTGTGAGATAATTAATAAGGTAGTTTGAGACGACAAATTTTTTAGTTGATAAGAGGCAAATACTTACATTGAGAGAAACACCTTTGTCAACTTCTAGCACAAGTTTGTTATATTTTGGTGTTGTCAGTCTTTCATTAATCAAACACAGAAAATATAACTTATCGGCCAATAATATGAAACTTGCTGATTGTAATTATATATCGCACCTTATCAGCGCACACGTACATCAACCTGGATAGCTTCTGTTTTTGGTTGTCGTGATAAATTTTCTTTTTGGCCGCTATCCACGCCAATAAATTAAATTTCTGAGGTAAGTTTATAAAATATGAACATGCACAAAACGTGTCAATCAACTTTTTTTTATTTTATCAATACTTTGTGATGGAAATGACCTTGCGTAAGTTTTGCAAGTCGAGAGAGGGGATGAGTTAATTCTTCAGTTAGAATTATTTAAACTTCAGTGTTCTCCATGATTTCTCTCTTTTTCTCACTCTTTCTTTCTCATTATTTTCATTTTTGTTCCCAATCTATTTTTTTCTATATATATATATATATATATATATATATAAACCTACATTTCTACACTCTTTCTCTCACACACACACATAACACATACACATCACCTACACATACACGCAGTTTAAAAAAATTAAAAATAAACTTATTGGAACCACTGTTTTGTTGGGAACAACAACTAATTTATTGACCACCGGCAGAATAATTAAACTATGAAGATGTATAACACAACTATGACATTTGACCTTTGCTGTAATGGGAACATAAAATTGTTAAAAAATTGAGATATGGATGTTCATTTGCTTCATAATCATGGTGGGCCATAAAGAGAAATTACATTTCTAGCGGAACAATTCAATGATATTAGTATTAACTTATGTAGCTCTGTACCTTCAAGCACAAAAACAATTTCAATCCTACTAGATTTTTTATTGTTTTAAAAATGATTTTTAAATACTTTTAACACAAAACACATTTTTGAATTTAACCTAAAAGAAAAAAATTTGCTTAGATATTTTTATCAAAAAAAAATTTTTTGAAAGGTTTATTATGATTTTTTTTTATATTACTAAAATTTTTCTCTTATTTCTCTCAATTAATTCTAAAAAAAAATCAACAAACACACACACACTTTGCTGAATCCACGCCACGCACACAGAGCGCGCATTAGATGGAAATTGCCGTCACTTGAGCCAGGTACTTAAACCATTAACCATTTGCCATTCATTAAAACATATAATTGAAGTACGCCGCGTCTTCAACAAATTTTTAACGTTATAAAGTTTATAAAAAGCAAATTATTCAATCAATTCATCTGTTCAATCTTTCCTATAAACAATCCAACATGCAGTCCTCTCCACCAACCAACCAGCATGCAGTCCTCTTTAGTATTAACACATTTGCGAGATATGTTCTTTCTGAATTATAGGATTAGCAACAAGAATGTACAATTTTTTTTCTGTTTTGTTTTTGTTCACACGGAAAAGGTGTTATTAAAATATTTTAAAGCGTAGAAAAGGTCCAAAATGTTATAACGTTTAATTTTGAGTTTTTTTTTCTTTTTTGAAGTCTCAGAAAATTTAATGATTCAAACTCTTGCAACAATTAAAGCAGCTGTTTTTCATTTATAACGATAAAAATTTTACAAAAAGTTTGTTGAGTTTACGTCAAAATTATTTTCAGACGTCTGCTTTTTTGTTCAATATCTTTTTGTCGGTTACCATTTAAATATATGTTGATTAAAATACAAAAAAAAATTGAACAAAATGATAAATAAATTTGATGAATAGTGTGTTGCATCTGCAGTTCTGACCTGAGCAGAGCAGCACATCATTAGATGTTGCATGAAGATACATGATTCCGAATGTTGCATTATATTATCGTTATAATATCCTCGCATTATATCATGCTCATGTAAAGAGGACTGCTTCTTTATGACGAGGGCTTGTTGTTAGTGTCAGACGTGATTTGTTCTCTTTTGCTGCTCATCATAGCTGCCGTCCAGTTTCAAGGTAGTTAAGCTTATGTTAGTCGTTTTCAGCATTTATGTTATTCTTTGTAATACTCTAATGCCTTTAGTCAAAGATTTAAATCACCACTTAGACCATTACAATTTCCCGACAATAGTATTAACAGCATTTTTGTAACTTGCGTGGCTGAGTGAGGAATTTTTTAACAAACGTCATTCACGAAACGTTAAACAAGAAAATAAATTTCGTCGTCAAAACTTTTTCACACAAATAAATTGATCGTAATTTCATTTTGAATAAATTAATAAATTATTAAGTTTATTAAAATTTAAGGAAGCATTAAAGTTAAAATGAACAAGAGACAGATGTAAAAAGGTGAGAGGTGACAAATCGATACTGCAGCAGCATGTTGTCTAATCAATGAACCAACTGAACCTGTTGAACCTATTTACCCAACAGCCCACCTACCTGCTTACCTGCCAGCCTGCCTGCCTGTCTGCCTGCCTGCACGTGTGCCGGCGAAACTTGCTCAAACAAACATTCAAGTCCAGAGTCTTTTTATATTGAACCAGGCTACCAGCTCCAACGCAAATATTATTTTTCACGTTTTCAAGTAATTTTTTTTTCTAAATCTTCAATTACATACCATTTGTTAACAAATATAACAAAGTAAGATGATAATTATGTAATTAGTCGTGTTTAAAATAATTCGTAATTTGTTTTGTTGAAAAAGATGAAAACACTTTTATTGATAGCTATCGTATCTTGTATGCGGCTGATGTTTACATTGCTGTTTCTTATTTGAATTGCAAGCATTAACTGTAACTACAGGCGTTTGGATGCCATGTCGATAGTAATTCATCCTGATCGCATTGAACACTGCTTAAACGACACATAACTACCATTATTCCCAACACAAGAAAAAATTAAACTGGATCAACTGTGTCTTCCACTTTCAACATTCATCTTTGTTAATTTCACCACAGAAAAACACGCGGTCACTCAAAGTTAGCCTGAATAAAAACAGTTCAAGATTCAAGGTAACATAATTCAGCATGAAATACAACAATATAAATAAAAAAGTTAAAATGAATAAAAATGAGGAAATCGAAAGCACAATTTTTAATTTCATCCAATGTCTCTTACCAGTCGACGTGGTCGCAGTGAAAGAAAAGCAGCTTCGTAGTAAGTTAGGTACTCGTGCAACACAACGTCTGTAAAGATTTCTATTCACACGCATTTATGCAAAGCCCTCTCCTTCTTCCAAGCACACTCACAGCAAATTATTTATCCAACTACACAACAAATGAAACAGCAAAACAAGCAAATAAATTTATAAATATTTCCCAAAAAAATTTTTATAAATGATTGATACGTAAAATAAAAACAAATGGGAATATAAATATAAGTAACTAAAAATTATTTTTTGTTAAAAACAATTCACGCACACTTAGACGCATATTGAGCTTAGCGTTCGAATTTGCATTTTAACGCAATGTTATTGTTGCTTTTTTCCTTATCACAACACAAGCCATTTGTTTAACGTGCAGAAACTGATCACATGGATAAAAAATTTAGCTGAGAAATTGAGGTCAAATGTTTCGAGGTCATTTCAGGTCATTGTTGAGTCTGTTTCCGCAGAAATGAGCAATTTGAAATCATGTTTTGGAAGGCTCGGCCAAATTGGAAAACAATACTAATCATCATATATTGAAGAGCGATAAAAGAAATTTGATTAGTTGATTTAGGTACCAAAGAAATTAAATTTCCATTTCTGTTTTTTCCTAGTAAGAGTTATACTATTTTAGCTTGTTGTACTTTAGATTCGTTTGCAGTACTGTTTGAAATGGTGTAAAATCATTCAAATGAATTCAACATTTTCAATAATTAAAAATAATTTGTAATAATGGATACTACTGATAACTTTTTTTTATCGCATTTAAACAAGCCACTTCAAAGGTGATCTGTAAAAAAATAATAATTGGAAACTTATCAATAAACAGGAGATCTGATTGCACGAATATTTTGAATAAACCAATTTCTCACAATTTCTATAGCTAAAATAAATTTGTAAACAAAAATAAACTTTTTTGCTTGCAATCAAGCATATACGTATTAATTTTTAGCGTTACCATACTTAGAACTATTTTTTTTTTAATTTATTGTGGAATAAAGTGTTGTACGTAAGTATTAACGCTTTTTCTATGATATTTTCAATAATTTATAATAGTTTTTCATTACATTTTTAATCAAATCATTTTTCATATTAAAATTTGTTTGTTCAGTTTGAAACGTAACAGTCAAATTCAATTTGTAACTAACTGGTAAACAAATGTTGAAATGGAAAGTCTGGTTTGATATTACTGCGATATTTCAGAAGACAATAAAAATTAAATTAATTCAGTGACGCAATTTCAACGAGTCGACGATCGCCATGATAACAATGACGTTGATGATGTTCTCCGATAAATTTGATGACATGTTCATGATAATAACTATTCTCCGCGAATGTTTAATGTGACGTTGTGCCATTGATTTTATATCATCTTCTTTCTGGCTTAGAGAGCTGATGAGGGTTTGTGTTATCATAATTTTATTCTAGAGGTTGTAATAAAACATCAGATTCCATGGTCACGAAGGTTTATACCTCCATACACTCAGATTAAATCATATTTTGTTCTTTCCGCTCCGAATATAAATATTTTAATATTTTTGTGAACAAAAAAAACAATATGAAATACGTTGCAATGGTTTCTGGAATCTAAAAATTATAAAATAATATAATATTGAAATGTTAAAATAATACTTTAAATAAAGTTGATATGTGACGGAAATATGATATCAGTTGAAGTTAAATGATGATGGAAGATTGATGACGAATGCAAACGTAAGTTGTTTATGAAACCCGTTGACAAATCCTTCCGCCATCAGATTGAGAGCATTATTGGAGCGGATAGAGAAAGGAAACAACATCTCACGCGAGGAGCTGAGGTCGACCATCCAGCTGGCCATTGATGTTCTCAGGCGATCGTTCAAACTGCACGATGACGAACAGTTAGTGGTGTCTGCGTGCTTCGTTGAAATTATTTTTAAGCATTTTTAAGACATTTTAAACATAATCGAAACATTTTAATCATTTTAAAGACATTCTACGTGTTTAGTGGATTTTTAATATCTGGTGGTGTAAATTGTTCTCACTGATGTTTATTTCATTTGTAGTTTAATCACCATCACATGAATGTATCTCATTTTGTAACACTTAGTTTTTATATTTTTCCTTGATCAAATTATATTGATTTATTCCTCAGTGACCAAATTTTGTATGCAAATGTCTCAAAATTGTGATTGAGTGTGGAGTGTGTATGTTTGGTATCTTGTGTAATGAGCCATGAAGGAATTAAAACCTTTTAGTTGTTCCAGTCAGGAAAAAAAGAACGTGAATACAATTTGTGTAATGTAATAAAACTATTTTATTTGCCTGTAAGTTGGGCCGGATTTAAAAGTAGCAGAAGTTTTTTTTAATTAAATACGGAGGGAAACCACTAAATTTTGAACACTTTCAAAAAGTATTTGAAGTCCTAGGTACGGGAATTTTTCAAAAAGTTGGAAAAAACTTCCAACAAAAACTTGGTGAATTTGTTTCGAAAATTTTTAAGATTTTCTGTACCCACGGAGACCAGACTTTTGACGGCATGGGGCACTTTTTTGCTAATTGATTTATAATGTCAATTCTCTCTTCAAAATAATGACTTTTTACGTTAAAACAACGACTTTTACTAACTTTTACACAAATAACGCTTACAACGGTTTCCTACACACCCTAGATCCGCCAATGTATCCGACCCAGTACGTAGCTTAGTGTTTGGTTTAGGCAGGCAAACCAGAAAAAATTATTATCGTTTATAAACGTAAAAATAAAATTATAGACACTTTTCAAAAGTTAATTTGCAGTTGATTCATGAACCTAAATGTACTTGTAAATGTAAACGCGCGCGCATGCACACACGCACCAACCTATAAACCACAACCACACACACACACGCATATATATATATATATATATATATATATATATATATATATATATATATATATATATATATATATATATATATAACCTAAGTAGCTTTATATATATATGTATATATATATATATATATATATATTTATATATATATATATATATATATATATATATATATATATATACATGCATGTGTCGTTGTGCAACGTAAAATTTAATGGGGCTAATTTGAAAACACACGTTTGAACGGCAATTAACATCCATCTTGTTGGCTCCAGAGGAAACATGACGTCACATAAAACAGAAGAGTCAACGTCAGGAAGTGTGGGATGTGTCGTGAGCTGATGGTGGCGGGGTGGATGGGTGGGGACATTATCCAGGCTGTTGGTTCAGCTCGCCTACACACATATTACTACATTTCTCATATTTGCACTAGTGCATGTTTCATGTTAGAGGACCATGAATTATTGATAATAATAATCAGCACTCCGATGAAATCGCAAGCATTTATTGAAAAGTTTCGCCACTGAATTACGAAGTGCAATTTTTATTCACGTAAAACTGAAATTTCTTTTTTTTTAAATGAACCATCATTATCTGGCTAGACGTTTTTAAAACTGATGTGTGAATATTTAAATATTGAACATTCTATATGCGTGTACGAATAAACAAATAATTAAAGGAATAAAAAATAAATGAATGAATGGATGATTGGACAGATGGAATAACAGACAGGCGCATGGATGGATAAATGGACGGATAAATAAAATGTGGATGGATGCATGTATTTAACTAATTTATTAATTCGTTTTTTCCAATGTGTGTGCGTGTGTGTTGTGCGTGCTATAGAAATTTTATTGATTAGTTTACTGATTGCTGGCTAAATCGGAATGACGGATTTTCATTGAAGGTTGTGTTGAGAAAACATTTTTAAGCGTTACGTTTTAGTGAGTTTCGAATTGTGCAGCAATGGCTGTGTCCAGCTGTGAACAATGCATTCATTCATTCTCATATTTTCCAAAAACTTTTTTACTCCACGCTTCTGCTTTGACGTGTTCATTAGTCCAAATTGTTCACGCGTCAAGTTATGACACGACACATTAGGGCGATTTATTATTGCTGTCCTGGTCAAAGAAACTTAAATTAATTTTGTTACGAAGTTTCGGAAAATTACTGAAATAATCACATGCATGTTTTTAATGATATAAAAACAAAAAAAAGATTAATCAATTAAAGAAGCATTGCAAAAAATAAAATAATGTTTGAAAATTGATTGCGCCGACGAAAAGCCGACGAGCCGCAAACACTAGAAACGTATAACTTATTTAGAAAGCTTTTAAATCAACTTTTCCCAAAGGATTCAACGCAACAAAAGTTTATTTTTGAAAATTTTTCCTGGCACACTTTTAACGTCATAACAAAAAATTGTACGTTTAAAAAATATTAACCCATGTTACAGCTCAGCAAATTTCAAATGTGCATATGGCTGTCAAAATATAATATCTAATTCTTTTAACTATTAAACAGCGGAAATTTCTTGCATATTCAAACAATTTTCTATGCGTTTAAAATTTTTTTTTCAAACTTCAAAATAGTTTTGTTAAAAAACCAACGTTAAAAACTTCTCCACCAGGCAGACGAGAGGTGGTGATGATGACGACGATGGCGAGATTCTCAGTCGAGTTGAGACGAATGTGGTTCCAGCGGAGGTGAGGGACTGGCTGGCAATGACCTTCAGCAGAGCAAGTTCCAGCTGCCCCGTCAAGAAAGTTCACAAGGAAAAACCAAAATTCAGAAGTGTGGCAAACGCCATCAGAGCTGGCATCATGGTCGACAAGTAAGTGTGGCCTACTTTTTTATTGTTCTGTTTTGGTCCTAAATTTACATGTCACAAATTACATTTTACTAGGAAATGAATATTCATCAACATTTGATAGTTTTTCTAAATGTCTTTACAAAGAAAAACCTGGAATATTTTTTTTTGAAAAATAATTACAAAAATTCCAACAATTTGTCACTTCTGCAGAATTTACAGACGGATTTGTTGCTCCACTGGATTCAAAGTTCCTACAAAAGTTGCAGCTCACATGAAAGTTTGTGTCAGACAACCCATTCAGTCATTTTTTAATCCATTCATTTATTATTTGATTTATTTATCATTGGTTCCAATCGTTCTCACCTCTTTCTAGACATTCTTTCCTTATTTGTTCTTCAAAATACAATTTTGTTGAATGTTTCGAGATTAACGTTAAATATCAACTCTACTTCAAAATAAAACTATGTATAATTACATTTTTAATTATTTAAAACATTTCTTTGAACGAAATTTTTGCAATATCTTTAATTTGACAAGATTACATTTTAAAATTTTGTGGCTTATTAACTATTTTTTTTCGTCGGCAATTTCAGAGAAAAAAACATTTATTCACCACGTTAACGTGCGTCACTCATCAAATAATTGGAAACCTTAACAAATTTCAAAACGCCTTCAGCAAAACAAAATTTTATTAATTTCTAGATGGCTAACAAAACACTCAAGTGCTATCTGTCTATTTCTATCTCTCTCTCCTCTCTCTCTCTCTCTCTCTCTTTTTCTTTATATATATGTATATATATGTAGTGAGAAAGAGAGAGAGATAATACATTTAATGATAAAAATATAAAAGCGATAATAGTTTTGAAATGTAACAATCAAATAACAGAAACTCACTATGACCAAAAATACTGCACAAAAGCGTCTTGCCTGCATGAATGTACACATTGAAAACAGCGTTTTGTACAGGCATGTTCACAAACATCAAAAAATAAAAAGCAAACACACACACACACACAAGTACAAACACACGCACATGCGTACAAACAAACACACACACGTACAAACAAATGCACGTCTACCTAGGTGTGGAAGGACTTTAAAGAAAATTCATCACCATCAGTTCCAGGCGGCGGTACACGAGCGAGCTAGGTTAAACAAACGGTTGATGGGAAGAATATTAATGAATCGTTGGTAGTCATAATTAACTCTATGAAATAAATAATGTCTGACGGGCATTTAAGTAATAAACAACTGAGTGTTACAAAATTAAGTAATCGCATAAATCATAAAGGAGAGTAAGCGAGTACGTTTTAAAAATAATTTATTATGATGATGAAGGATGAACTTATTTTTGTTTCTCTAAAATTCTAAAATGAAAACAAAGAGAGAAGCAAGAGACTAGCCACTCTAGATGGCATGCTCCAAGGTTTTAAACGCAATCATTAAACAAACATAAGCGGCGTATGCCTCCACAAAAAAGACATCATCAGCATCATCATCATCGCCATCACCGTCGCCATCATTATCATCATCGTCAATGTTGACATCGTCATCGTGACCAACTGACAAGGCCAACAATAACATAGCAGTGAACAGCAAGACGGAACCTGAGCGCGTACTGTACGTTCATGCCTCCTATATTAAATCGTACGAATATATCTTTTTGTACGCTTGTCAGTGCCTACATACGTTTGTGTGCGCTTGTACGTGCATGTGAGTTCATGTGCGTGTGCGCCCGTGTGTGTGTGTGTGTTTGTGTTTATTTGCGTATGTTCTACCTTGAGCATACATAAAAAACACATACATTTGATTGAACAAATTTTTAATGAACCAGACGAAGATGCAACAAAGACCGGATAATTAATGAACGATGATAATGTGTTTATGAAAATGATGATAAAGTTGTTTATGCATCAATTTGACTGACTTGTTAACTAAAATTAAAATGAGCTCTTAATATAATGGAAAGTAAAAATAATCAAAATGAAAGATTACATTGTTCAAATTCAGGTTGAAAATTCAACCACTCAACAAATTTGGAAGGTATAATTTAAGCATTGTATAGTATACAATGTATACCCTTGGTTATGGCTTCGTACGCTCTATAACATGAGCATGAACATGTGACGTCCTGTTAAAAAATCAGATAACAAGCAGGTTCAGAGAAGTATGTATAAATTGTACTGTACGTTCACAACGTTGCTACATATTTCCCCAGACCTTCTTTGCTTTTTAAAACTGGGATTGAAATTGTTCGTTGGAAAACAATTCGGAAGTTCATGAGGAACGTATATACAGTTTGAGCTCTGAAACACGGTGATCATTAAAAATCGAATTTGCGTTGTCAAGTTCCAACCATTAATTTTCATTTATTAAATATTATTGAAAAATTAGAATGTTTTCAACATTGTTTCATAAATATTTAAAGTTTCTAAAGTTTTTAGAGCGTTTGGTCCTATGATGCAGTTCACGGTTTGGAAGAGCTCACTCGTTGTTTAATCTTTCGAAAATTACTAAGAAGCAGTTTAAGAATTAAATAAATTGAAAAAAAGAGTTAATGCGAAATAAAAAACATATGTAAAATGTGAGAATATTAGCATTAGTTATAGTTTCTCAATTGATTCGACGTTTCGATAATAACTTTTGTAACGATATAATGAAAAAATTCTTAACTAATTGATGCATTAGTTTAATTCTTGCCATCAAAGCACAATGTTCAATAAGCTTTTCTCCACATATCATACTAACAATATGTTCTGTACATGAACGCAATGCAACCATATCAAACATTAATTCACATCTGGAAGATTGCAATTAATAATTGCTGGAAGGAAATCGACGAAAGAGCAACAAGAGCAGCATGTCGTACGCAGAGGAACACGACTAAAACCATCACAACGGATCATGTGCACAGAACAAATATTATTAATTAGTTTATTTAGATGTATTGACAGAAATAATCAATCAACTCTCTTGACTCATTAATTATTGCTACGACGACGTTCACATTTTTGACATCAAAAGACATTTACCATATTTGTTTTGAAATTTGTTTTGGTAATTATCTGGTTGAACAAAATATGTGATCGCTTGGTTGATTGTTTTGTTTACATTTCAAATGGGCATCGTAAAGTTTATTTGCATCTATTATGTTGAAAGCTCTCACTTTTAGTTATCACTGAAGTTCATAACAACAAGCATGATGCTGTTTGAATAATGCAACAGAAACTTTGAGTTACTTTTGAAATAAATGTTGTCGTTACGTTGGCCGTACACTGTTGAAATTTAAAAAAAAGACGAGGTGAAACTCGTAGGAAAATAATGCGAGTGACAAAAGTGTTAAGAAATTAGCCTAGTGAAAACAAACCAACGAATAAACTTACAATATGCATAAAATCTAACTAAAATTGATGAACATTTTTTATGCATATTTTCTCATTTTTTACCATAATAATGAATAATATTTTTCTTAACTATGGAAGTTTGAATTGTTCAGTTTTGCAAAGCAAATAGAAACACCGTGAATTTATTTGTTGCGGCACAAAAAAAACATACAAGAAACAATTTATTTAAACATTGTTCAAGCGTTGGAAATTGAAAAAGAGAAATGTTTCCATCGCTGAACATCACCTTTGCTTACACCTGTTTGTGGATGGTGATACATTAGCGAAGCTATGATAATTACGTTAATTTTCTTCGTTTTTTCTCGTTTGAAACCAATGAAACACTCCTAATGGATCGTCAAGAATAACGAAGCTAATAAAATTGACAGCAGTACGCAAACATTACAGTTCTCTTCTGTCCTCTGCCAACTGTTATGTTTATAAATTAATTGCTTTTAATAAACAAAAATATTAGAAACATTAAAAAAGTAATATGCGTTTAATTTATTTTATGTAACATAAAAAATAATATTTTGAGTTACAATGAAAATAATTGTTTTACATTTCAACGAAATAATATATGTTAGTTTTACTTAGCGAGATTTGTAATTACAATGAAAATTTGTCAATCCTGAGAATTAAAAAGCTTAATGTGCCAAAAAAAGGCGAATGAAAAATTTTGAATATGTACTAAACGAATGAAGAAGTTTGACAAGTTATGAAAAACCAAACAAAAAAATCTAACTAATTAAAATCAAATGCAAGTCATTTTCATCATCTAATTGGAAAACACCAGAGTATTTTTCAATAAAGCAATTCACAAAAGTTTTCGGTTACACAAAATCATCAATATTAACGATTTCATCTTACATTACAATCATCTTCATCATAAAAATTAAAATCTTCATCATTAACATCATCATCATCATTACCAACGCCATCATCATCATCATCAAAAACAAGAGAAAACTAATTTAACAAATTTTTTAAAGTAATAAATTTTTTCAAAACAAAAAAAACACATTTTTAACTCAAAATTGTTTTTAATCAGACATTTTTTCAAAATTTTTCATTTTATCAAAAATATGGAAAAAAATTTTGTTTCTGTCCTTGCATAGGAAAAGTTATTTTTTGATGGTATGACATAATGAAATATTTGATGCACTGTCTACATTGCCCGAAACCCCAGAGTAACTAATTGTTTGTTTTGTAAATCACTGGAATGAATTTCACTGGAATGAAAATGTTTTAAATGTGGGTGGTAAAATTTTGTTGGTTATTTGTTTGATGTCTATAAATAAAACCTTTGAAATTAATAATTCAAATGAAGAATTAAACTTTAAAAGTTAAAATAAAGTTATTAATAATTAGTTCGTTTCAAGTTATTAGTGCAATAAAAGTGTAAAAATAGATAATAAAGTTGTAAAACCAAACTTAATTGATGATGAATCATTATTATTAATTTTCTCACCAATGACTTGAGTGTTTGAGTAATGTTTTTTTTGATTTGGAAAAACTTTTCGATCAATGTTTATTCATTTTTTTAATCATTTTTTCTTATTTTATATTTTACCTTCATATTATTATTTTTTTCATTAAATAAGAGTGTGCAACCACAAATTAGTTTTAAATTTACTCATTTTTAAATAAAATGGGTTTTATTCACCTTATAGTTTTTTTCAGACTCTCACACAAAAAATGCCTACTTATTGGCCAATAACGTTTAAATTTTATTTCTAATGTCCTGAAAGAATAAGGCGCAAGAAAAAAGAAGAAGACTGAAAAAAGCAAACTTTAATAATTAATTCTAAATTATTATTAAAAAATTTTCTAAAGTTAGTGGTTTTAATTTTCTAAATTGAACATCTCGATAGAAGCAGCAGAAAGGCTTGAATTTTTTCTACATTAAAAGAGTTACGATGAATTCATAAATTTTGAAAATTTTTCATTTTGTTTCAAAAGCCAATATTTTTTCACAGCAGAAAATTTTTGAAAAAAAATTTTTTAAAAAGCAAAGTTAATTATTTTGTGTAAAAAAATTTGGAGTCTAATTTTTGAATTTTGTTTTTAAAATGTCAAATGTTTGTGTTTATTGAAACTTCTCAGGTTGAATGTCACAAACATAAACGTTTTTTTTCTTTATTTTTATTTCAATAAATTAAAACAGTATAACAAAGTATAATAAAATATCTGCAAAAATCATAAAACTCTGCATTTATGGAATTTAATTTTAGAATTTACAATGTTTTTGTTGTTTCACAAATTAGACTCTACAAATAATGTGCAGAACCGTTTTTTGTTTTTGGAGTTTCTCTCTTAAATTTTTGTTAGCTTGAGTTTAATGATGTTTTGCCATATTTTATGCTAAAATCTTTTTTTTAAGTTTAATTTATATTTAATAGTTGGAGCTATCTGAATTCAAATAGGCGCCTACAAAATTATTTAATGTCATAAAATCATTAACTTCTAAAAATAGTGACAAGTACGAAAACACACACCTTCAAAAAGCTCATTATCACATAAAATTATTTTTCATAACCAAGTTGGAAATCAAATGGTTTAAATTTTGTTTCAGTTTATTAATTTACAATCAATTAATTGTTGTTTCTAATTTTTATTCATAGTAACCTGATAAAAACAACCTACATTTTTGCTATTAGCAACGTGTATTCTCTCTTTCAGGCTTAACATATTGTTGCACATTATCAATAAAGTGAACATAAAGAAAATAAACAAAATTAATATGGCGACAATACAAAATTTGTTCAATAACTTTTCAAAAAGCAGGGAAAATAAGTTAACGCTAAGAGTTTTAAAATTAATTACAAAACTCGTTCACATGGACAAGATGGTTACTGAATGAAAACGCTGAACTATATTTCATTGAAACTAATTTGCATAATTGTTAACTATACAAGATGTTTTAAAGAAAAATATTTAAGTGGTGGAATAAAAGGAATTTTTGAAATTTAAACTATGATTAGAACAAAAGACAATGAATAACGAATTGAGAGTGATGTTGATGGTTACGAAAATTAAAATTGCAGTCATATTGTTAAATATAAAGATTTATTTTCAAAGTCAACAAAAACTTAAAGTTTTAGCTGAGTTGTCATAAAAACTATTTCTATTTTCAAACAATTTTGTAAAATTAATTAAAAAACTTTAAAGTGAGAACAATTAGTTGTCAAAAATTCGGTGAACTTTAAATTGTAATGCTGGCTGGAAAAATATATTGAAAATTTTTTCTCCTTTAAAATTATAATTGGCAAACTTCAATAACCTCAACAAATTTTTGCAATTTTTTCTTTGTAAATGCATGCAAGTTCTGTTCTTGAACGATTGGGTTGGATATTTCAAATGCAGTACATGCTGGTTTTGTGAACAGTTAACATAATTCGATACACTTCTTTCTATGTTAAAAATATTGTTAGATCTGTCGAAGTTATCGCATTGCATTACTCAATTAATTTTTATTATCCTGACTGTTTGTTAATTTTGTTATTAATGTAAAACTGTATTTAAGTGAAGAGTTGTGCATTGTTAAGAGTAGCGAGGTTAATAGCGAAGTGGGTAGCGGGGTTGTAGTTGTGATTTATGTAGTTAGGATCTGGGCTATTGGTTATCGTGCGTAATTTTTGGATTAGTGAATAGTTTAATGTTTCTATACTGTTGGCATTCGAATGAACGTTTAAAAAGTTTGCGTTTGAAGCAGTTGTGTTTATTTATCAGAAATCTTGAACCTGTGGTATATCGATAATTTGGCGATAGTGCAAATCAAAACACTGGTGTTGGAAGCGATGGTCGTCAAAGTTATAACTATATCTAACAAATTTGCTATATACCGACGCAATTTGTTGCTTATTAAAATTATTTAAAAAATGTCTCATGTTCCATCCACATCGCTCTCCATACTAAGTGCAGGCATACTTAAATGTATATTTGAGGGCATGAACAGACATACGTTTAAGGAGCAAAAAATAAACGCATAAAAATATTTTATAAAAAATTTCATAAATACTTACAAGTAAATACTTTGATACATACATTTATAACAACATACCTGTGGGCATAGAAATATACATACGCATAAGTAGAAAAATTATTTATTACATTTGTATTTACGAGATATTGGATGAATAAGCGAGCCAGCCATGTCTGCAACTGGAGATTATAAAGAGATTTCAATTGCTCATTAAAATGTTTTCTTGATGCTTCTGTCACTAATAAGGTCAAACATAACCCTAACCACTACCTGCATCGTCAAGTTATTTTCCTTATAAATGATTTGAATTATTTTTAAAATTTAATTAGAAAAAATAATTCATTTAAATTGAAAATTTTCAATGATTGAACTCTAATTAAACCATCGTAGGAGTGAGATCTTTGAATTGGAGTCACAACACTGATGCTAGAAGTGACGGTCGTCAAAGTTAAAAGTGTTGTAACTTCAATTCAAAGATCTCACTTCTAACAAATGTGTTGTGTGACTTGCACCAAAGCCAAGTTATCGATATTCTGCTGGTTCAAGATTTCTGATAGATAAACACAACTGCTTCAAACGCAAACATTTCTAATAAAATAATTAAAATATAATTATTATAATTTATCAATATTATCATTTGTTTCAAAAAATTTAATTTTTCCTTGAAAAATACATTTTATTCATAAATTATTTTCATGATTATCTCTTGAGTGTTGTATGTATACCTATTCGTTCCATTTCATTCACCCTTTTATTAATGGGTTTTTTATTTCAATTTTTTCTTTCCTGTGAATTAATTTTCCTTTTTTTTTTTTGAAGAGTTTCTAAGAATTTATAACATGTTATTTACAAAGAAACCTCTTTATTTAGTGATTAATTTTTTCATCCTTACAATTTCAAATTTAACGCAGAAATTCGTTTTCATTATTCCAATTTCAAACTTACGCAGAATACGACGAATTATTAGAAGTTAAATCATTGACAATTTTCAACTGAAATATATTTTGTATTGTTCAACTCGTAAGTTAAATTTAATTTATAAAATATTTGTATGGCATTTTTAATGAAAAAGGTTTACCACAAATTTGATCATTGACGTAGTGTACAATTTTGTCATTCAGAATTTTATTTACAATTATGCTGTTATAACCGCAAGAATGATCGAATTGCACTATATTATTTTTTATTTGAATATTGTTATCTTTGCAATCTTTGTAATTTTTTGATTGTAAAATCGGCTATAAATACATCATACGTAGTGAGGTTTATAAGGGGGTTTAAAAGGCAGGTTTCTAGTGAAAGTCAGGTTACAAGAAGAGAAAGCGAAGTCGTAAATGTGATTTACAGAGTTACTTGGATTAGTTTATTGTTTCTATTACTGTTGGTATTCAAATGAACGTTTAACAAAGTTTGCGTTTGAAGCAGTTGTGTTCATATATCTAAAATCTTGAACCTACGGAATAAAGATAACATGACGATCGTTGGAAGCTACAACACTGGTGTTGGAAATATAGAGATCTTTGAAGTTATAACATCGGTGTTTGTATGCGAGGTCAAGGATTTGAAACAATACAATCTGAAATTAACGCAGAATGAATGGATACACTATTGAAGGAATAGATAGCTATTGAATGAATGGATAGACATGTAGTTTAGACTCATCAGTATATTAGTTGCATGTGCTGCAGACTTCTTGTGTAGCAGCAGCAGCGTCGTCTGATGAATGATTCTTTCCAACCAATTTAGACGCCGTTAAACCTCTTTGCGAGTATTTTCGCATAATGATTTTTTTCTTTATATTTCCGCATTGTGGAGTGTCGTACAAGAAGTTACTTCCTTGGCTGTTAATTAGTTTTCTATTTACACAATGGTATATGAAATCATTTGTCGAGTGTGCAAACGGGCTTTTTATAATAGGTTTACTCGCTAATGGTGATTTCTTTCAAAGTTTTTTTAAAAAATGTGACATGGGTCCCGCTATTTCTTTAATTTTACCAAGAAGGCAAATACAAAAGTTTGATGATGACGTCATTCAAATGCAATTTTTAATGATTTTAGGGATATTAAACAATAGTGCAATAATTTTGTCTGCATGCATAACATATAAGTTAACACTAACATCAATAAATAAAATAATTGATATAAAAAAACCTATGTGCAAACCCTCAGTGCATATTTTAAATAAATATGGGTATAAAATTTTTTGCTGATGCGTTTGAGTATTTGGAAATTCTTTTAAAAGTTAACTACCGTTATTTATAAAGGAGAAAAAATTGATATTTTGTTTTTAATTAAGATACTCTGTTGACGAGTAACTAGTTATTAACATCTTAGCAGGTCATTAGTGCGTATTTTAAATTATCAAATTATGTTCTGTTTGAAATTATTTTATGTTTGATTCGAAATATTTCAAAAGTTTTTAATTTCTGATTTGAAATACTAGGAAAACAAATTAGAGTGGATTACTCTTCCATTTTAAACCATTAATCGACTAACAAATTTTTATTTAGTAAAACAAATATCGTATGAAAATATTCTGAAGAAGTGTAAAATTCGTCAAAAAACGTACTCACAATCCACATTTACAAAAAAAAAAAACAAAAAAGGAAAATTAACTTTATGGAAGAAATAATGTTGCCGCCTGTGCGCCTGTGAAAACATCTTCATGAATTATTGATATGTACGTTATAACAAGTTAATGCAGTTTGGTCGAGAAAGCTTTGTGTTGCTTTATTCATATCTAATGATCTTAAATTCAACAAAATTCAAATAAATTTTTAATCATTTAAAAAAATGTTCTTATTAAAACTATTTTAAACAAATTACTTATTTAATTTTAATTAACAAAGTCAAACGAAAACACAACAGCATGACATTTAATTGCACGTTCAACTTTTCGCACCTAGGATATAAACGAGTGGTCATTTGATGTCTTCAAACTGAACGAGGTCTCGGAAGGTCATGCGCTAAAGTTCATAGGTCATGAACTTCTGCAGAGGTACGACTTCATCAATAAATTCAAGGTTCGTACTCATAATTTTATTGATGTGTCATGTCATGATGTGTTACATTTTTTGCTGAAGCGACAACAATAATTACAGCAAAGATTGATTTCAGAAATTTTTAAAAAGTTGTTGGAATCACTATTTAATTATTTTTTTTATAAAAATTTTCGCCTTTGCTAATTATTTAACACCTGTTTAGTTCAATTGTTTGAATCATTTACTTGTCTGAAGAAATTTGTTTCTTTGCATTTCGAAACTGACCTAGAAAACATCCCATTTACATTTTCAGATCAATTTACAAAAGCTGGATCACTTCCTGACGCGGCTAGAGCAGGGGTACAGCAAATACCACAACCCATACCACAATTTGATACACGCTGCCGACGTCACACAAACCGCGCATCACGTGATACATTCTTCCGGTTTAACGGTGATTTATTAAACTATTGAATATTTAAATACGAGGCGTTTGAAATAATTTTTTCTCCGCAATGTGCATGATATGATACCTTCGTATTCGATGATTAAAATTAATGGAAGGTGCAAAAATAGTTTAGCCAACCAGACGAATCATCTCCCTGGATCCTCAGTGCCAATTAATTCCGCATAACAAACATCTCCTCTTCTATACCTGCTTCGTTCATATTGCATCATAATATTGTCACTCCAACGTGCAAACAACAACGTTATATATATATACTCCATAAGTATGAAAATTTTAAATATATGCCATTTATAAATACTTGTGTGTGCATACAAACATACACGCAAACGCTATGTACGTAAATGTATGCTATTTGAACTTTGCGTTTCAACACACGATTTTTAATTATTAATTTCTTCGCTGAAATTTCATTAAAAATTTATATGCCCTTAGAGAAATTTGTCTGTTCAAATCTTAAACGTATAGTTTCATATATATCGTGCATACATAATACATATGCAACATGTGCCATATATACAATACAATACATTTATAGTACATGAATGTGTAAAAGCTGAGTGTATAAGGTTGAGTGTACAAACGCGGGCACCATCTGTTTGTATGCAAGTCTAGGTAGAAATGAATTTTTATGAGGCCCAATATAAAGATGCCACATACGAAATTTCATCATGTATGCATGAGTGGAGTAGACATACAGGTAGTACGTCATTTTTTAGTTTCTGCGCGTGTGCGTGCGTGTGTTTGTGTTGTTGTTGTTGTGTGTGTGCGTGTGTGTTTGTCCGCACGCGCTGTGTGTGTCTGCGTAGTATGTATGTGTGGGAGAGAGATTGGGCGTGTGTGAAGAAAGTCTGGAAGGATTGCTGTTGCAGTATGTAGTGTTAGTGTTTGTTTCAGGTGCTTGCTCGACCTAAATTCATGTCATGAATTTTTGAATTTTAAGAATTTAAGGTTTTTTGGTAGCACATTTATTTGGTAGAAACTCAATTCTAAAACATTCAACATGAAATTATAAACTTTTTCATCATAACCTGTTAAAAACTAACAGCAATATTTTTTAAAAAGCAGCTCTGTTTTTAACAGAGCTGCTAACGTAATATAAAACTATAAAACCTACAGGTCCAATTTTATAAGATTCTATAAATAACCAATTCAACTAACTTTCTTGCACTTAGTGAATTAGCATGATAATATACCGTTACAAAACAATATTATGATTCATAATTAACGTAAAATAGAATGTATATATTTAAATATAAATTATATAAATATTAATTAATTATAATAAAATATAATTTGCCAAAATAAAAAAACACAGACCTGGTTTTCAGACTTGGAGGTCTTCTCGGCCATTGTAGCTTCACTCATACACGACTTCGAACACACCGGAACCACAAATACATTCCATATCAACACCAGGTCACGAGATGATATCATGATAGTGATGATGATGACGGTTGTGGTGGTGTTTGTGGGTTGTTGGTGATGATCTGAGAATGATAATGGTGATAAGATGATGATGACGATAAGATGATGAGGTGAAGGATGATGATGATAATGTTGTTGTTGTTGATGATGAGTATGACAATAATAATGATGATTGGTTGAAATTATATGGTTTATATAACGCTTCATCTTGCATGTTCCCACATTTAAAAAATGTGTTTCATTGTTTTTTAAACCGTGATTCAATGCTATCGTATTTAAAGATGTTGCAATATATTTCATGAATTGCTAATGTTTTCCTAATTTAATAACCAATTAATGAATGTTGTTGTATATTTTAAAATATAAGTATATGTACTTATATTTTCATTCACATTCATTACCATCATTTCTGTCCAAACCACTATAAACTATTTTCATCATCCTTATCATCATCATTATTGTCGTAATGACCAAACAACCACATGACCACACACGACCACACAGTTCGGACACAGCTCTGCTCTACAACGACAAGGCAGTACTGGAGAACCACCATCTCAGTTCAACGTTCAGAATGATGAAGGATGACGAAGTCAACCTACTCTCCAATTTAAAAAAAGATGACTACAGGTGAGGATGATGACGATGATGATGGTGGGGTGATGGTAAAATGATGACGACGTTGAAGATGATGACAATAATATGATAAAGCAATGGGTGGCGATGATGTTGTGATATCTAAAAAAATTGGGGAAAAATAAATGAAACGTTGGTAGGAGATGAGAACTTGGTATAGAAATTTGACATTTTAATGAAATCATCAGTTTGAATGGGAAAATGTTGGCAGAAATGATGATGGCGATGATGCTTGTGCTGATTAAAATGTTACTAACAAATTGGATGATGATTATTTGGATTCTAAAACGGAAATGATAAAAATGATGACGATGATGATAATAATAATTACAATTTTCATGAAAACCATGTAAGAAAATCGTATTGCGTGATAAAAATTACGATGAAGATGGCTACAAAGATGATGACAATGTCGTTGATGATAACGATTGGGACAGTGATGATAATGATGAAGAAGAAAAGAAGATGATGATGATAATGATGATGATGACGACGATGATGATCGAAGTGTGGGTATTTGTGTAAAGGAGGCTGCATGAGAAGATTAACAAGATTGATGGTGTTGAATGATGATGATCAGTGACTAAGACGATGATGATGATAATGATCAGTGACTAAGATGATGATGATAATGATCAGTGAGTAAAATGATGAAGATGACAACTACTGAGATTGTGATGATCGTGTTTGTTGATCATGATGATAATAATCAGTTTCTTTATGACATTTAAGACGTTTATCATTACGATGATGATGATGATGATGATGATGAAGAAGAAGATGAAGTGATGAGTTTAAGCTGTCAGTCCAAATTGGAAACTATCATTTAGTCGTGAGACATGCTATTGCTAATGATGGCCACGGATTATCATTTGACGTTAATGTCAGTGATATAGAGTGATATAGAGATAGTGATATAGAGGCTCAAATTTGATCTGGTTGTAAAAATATTTGTTGATATAAATTTTAAAGCTTTTTTATTATTCCATATTCTACATTTTATTGGATTGCGTGCAGGTCTTAATCGTATTGTTGCCAGCTTGGACGTTTTGTTTTGATTCTTTCAGGGAATTTTTGTACGAAATCATTGCGAAGTTCAAACGGTTATCAAAATTTAAAAAAAATTATTAAAATGTTGTTTCTTAAACTTTTTATCTGCAAAATTCAAAAAGGGAATTTACTGCTTGAAGTTTTCTGTCTAGCTGCTTGCAACGTTGAAGATGATGTTTCAATAGAGTGTAGAATGATGATTGGATTCTTGGTTTGAGTGATTCTATAATGATAATTAAGTAAATGAATAATGATGGTTGAGTTATTCTTTAATAATGGTTGGTTGATTGAATAATTGTGAATGAATGAATGAATTTTGAATGAATGAATGAATTTTGAAAGAATGAATGAATGAATGAATGAATGAACGAACGAATGAACAAACGAACGAACAAACGAACGAACGAATGAATGAATAAGGATGAGTGAATGAATGAATTAGGATGAGTGTGTGAATGAATGAACAAGGATGAGTGTGCGAATGAATAATGACAGACACAAAAATTGCAGTTGTAGTGTTAGCAACAATAATAGTAGTAGCAACTACTACACTGGCGTCTTATAACCGGTAATAATCGGAATGTTGTGGTTATTTTCAGAGTCATTTCCAACATTAATGATATCCTTTGTATTACATGCCGGGATATTCACAGCTTCCTCTCTAGTGCTGATTGCGTTACTACTGCTACTGCTACAACATCGTCACAATACATCGTTACCTTCCTATTTTCAATTTTATTTTGCCATGTTGGTCTTCACGACTGTGTAAATTGTGTGAATGCCCACATTTACAACATTGACGACGATGTATGAAAAATGACGAGTCATCTTCGAACTATTGCAAAATGATTTTCGTTATAAAAATTATGCCTCAACTATGATGAATAAAAAATCACGTTCAAAAAATGTTAACTATTAAAACTTTTTATTTATTTTTTTATATAATGTTAATTATCTAGCGTTTGTAAGGCAACATTTTTGTAATGTTCTCTGGACAGGGAGGTACTTCGTGATTTAAAAACGTGCCTTATTTGCTTAAATAGCAATTTAAAAGTGTTTACCGATGTTAAAATTAGCATTTTTTGTAATAAAACAAATTTAAATTTATTTTGTATGAGTGGTAAGTCTATAAAAGGAAAAAAACTGGGCATAAAAAAGTTAAAGTCACTTCACTGTTTCTTGCAAGGGCTTGCAGGCAGTGTCAAAGCCAGCTGCATCGCTTTCGGTAAATGATCAGCTTGCATTTAATTTTCATCCATCTCTATTTAAGTAAAAACCAACGGCAATTCGTTTTTATAATTTTGTAAAAAAAAAAGAGTAACTTGAATAAATTTCTAAAAATGAAAAGTACAACTTGAACTAAGTCACGAAGGTAACTATCGAAATGATTGATCGATTACAGATTTAACTTGAAAAAATTGATAAACAATTAAATAATTAATGATTGAATAATTGATTAATATTTGATTGAATAATTGATTAATAAAAATGATTGAAAAGTAATTAAATAATTGATTGATAAATTATTGAATAATTGATTGAATGATGATTTGATCCAGGGAGCTGCGAGCCAACATGATTGAAATTGTTCTGTCTACAGACATGTCTCTACACTTCCAGCAAATTAAAACAGTGAAACATTCACTGAACGTTCAAGAAACGTTAGTCCTCGCTGTTGCAACATTTTGTAATTCTATGTAGTTTGATGTAATTTGTAATGTGCTGAAATGTGTCGAAAAATATTTTTTAGTAGGTTTCCGTGTAGAAATGGATTGTACTATGTTGTAAATTGTTTAATGTTCGTTTTAATAATATTATGTGTTGTTAAATGTTTTTGTGGTTAGGTAATTGAGTGCCTTGTTTATTGTAACGTTACTTTTGTGGATAATTAGACGAAATGCAATGTGATATGTGCAGTGCAGCTTGTTTTGATGAAATTTTCGGCCTTACGATGTATTTATTTATTTCAGTGGTTGAAATGTGAGATACAGTTTGCTAATTGCTGTAATATGCCTTATTGAAATATGAGTGAAGCAGTGTGAAATGTTTGTTGGTGAATTTTAAATAATTGTGGTATGGCATGAGATGGTCTGTCTAGTGGGTATGTTTTAACAAGTTTCAGTTGTTGTGACGTTTGAAGATGGATGCCAGCAACAAATTTGATAGCGCTGTTGTATGTTTTATCGCGTTGAAACAAGGATGATAAATTCGTTATGTCAGTTTAATTTTGTTTTTCTCAGAGCTAAAATAATGTTTTTTATAATAATTAAATTATTTCATTTGAAAAAAAATTAGAGCATGAACGAAATATGTTAATAATCTAATTAAGTTTGAATGATACACGTAGAAACTTCAGAAAAAAATTCTGCCTGAAATAAAAGACTTCTTAATTAATTTAATTTATCTGAAAAATATAATTTCAAAATAGTAACAGATGGTTGTGAACGTGTGATGTGCGTGTTAATAAAACGTTATAATGATGTGATTAAATGATAGTTACATGATGAATTAATGCCAACTTGTGAGCTGGTGTCATATGCTAAACATTATAATAATTCTCTTTAAAAATCCTGTGTTTTTGTACAACTGATATTTTTAGTGATAAATGATTCAGGTTATTTAAATAATTTGTCAGTGATAACATGGATTGCAAGTTGCTTGTGTGAAACTGATAAAACATTATTAACTAATTTTATAGTTATTTAACGAAATGGGTAAGTAATTAATTATGACAATGTATGATGATGTTGCGTGATGAAGTGACTAAAAGAAGACATAATTCTGCCTATGTGCTCAACTCTCACTCAAACAAATTGACTTAAGCATCCATGTACGGAGAAATTACGTGTTCAGTGAGATAATACTAATCATGTGAATGATTAGTTTCTAGATTATTCCCGGATTAGTTGTGAATATTTCAGGAATGAGGGTTATGTTGTTTGTGTTGTGTCGCGTTGATCATGCGGGAAGTTGCATCTAAATGGTTCTTATTTACTGAAATTACTGAATTCACTCAAAAGAATGACTTATTGAATGTTTGTCAGATTGAGACCATGGTTGCGGAAACATTTAATAATTGTTGGCGTTCTGGTTCAGCTTTTCTCCAAAGTTGTTTGGAAAATGCCGATTAGTTAAGGTACCAGTGAGGATTTAGCTGCTTCACTAGCACACAGCATGTAATTTTCTGATTATAAAATTTTGAACATTCTTCCATCCTTTCATTTGATCTTTTATTATTGTTATGTCTATAATTATTAAGTATTGTTGTCCTTGTTAAAATTATAACTGTGTTGAAAGCTATTGTTATTATTACAATTAAAAATTCACATCAAATTTTTTAAAATTATGAATTCTTTTTACATTTTTATCAATATTTGTGAAAGTCTAAATATTTTTGACTAACTAGAAACAGCTTATATTTTTAATTTCCAATTAGATACAGTTTTTGTACTAAACAAATTTTTTCTACTTAACGCTGCACCAAGTATACGCACGCTTTGTAATCTAGCTTGTCCCTTCTACGTGAATGATAAATTTGTTCATCAACATTGGCAAAACACACAGACATGGTAGGTACTGGTTCTTCTACGGTCAGCAAAAACTAAACCTATCCTTAATATTACGATACTATGTTTATGTTCTAATCATTTCTAATCATTTTATTATTACTACTTTTTTCTGTTTCGTTATATCTACAGAGAAGAATTTACTATAATCTTTAAAAAAGTCGTGCGTAAGTTTTTACGAATGTTGTATACGTAAGACCGTGTTTGACATAAAGTTTAATGTTAATGGGAGATTTTTAAAATTTTGGTGTTTTATCATAAAATCTTTCTGAAAATATATTTGTGAGTTACTAATTTTAAACTACATTTACTGATACAATGTTTAAAATTTTATTATTTATAGCACTTTTGTGTTGGTTAATTTTTAAATTCATGAAAATTGTTGAAGATCTTGTTTAAGAGTTTTTTTCTCAACTGCTCTCTCTTTTTGGAGACGATTTCATTTCCAAAATCTTCAGTTTATTACCACAACTAGAACAGCAATTTTCCGACTATTTTTTTCATTTATCTCCAAGCAAAACTGTTACTGGAAAATATCAAACACGTACAAGTACATACATTTTCAAAGACGTTACAACATTTTACAAAATGCTCACACATTTGGAAACAACACATTCGTGTATTATCCAAGAACACGTTAATATATTTTCATGGCAGTCAGTGTTTATCCGAACGAGAGCTTTTTAAGCCCGTACATTACTTCCTTAATTGTGAAGCCATTGCCGACAGGACATAAATACGGCAAGCGTCCAGCGACGAGAAGCACGGCTCAGCAATCACCGTTTAAATGCTTTCCTTCTTTATGTTTCTCAGCTAATTCTGCTGACAAGCAGTTTTTTTTTCTTCCTAAACGAACGCCTTTTGGTTGTATACAATGTCTTTTTAAACTCTTTTTACCATTTTTATTTGTTAGTTAATTTGCATTCTGATATCAACATTTTAATATAGTATAACAATATTTTTGTTCGAATTAATTGAAAGCGGACTGACAACAAAATTAAGAATGATTGTATTTACCCATTCAATCAATAACATTTTTAAAAATAATAATTAAAATTATTAAATTATGTAAAAATAAATAAAATAGTGAAATGAAACAATGTTTAATCAGCCGAACAGTTTGGCAACAACATAGTCAGAAAGTAAGCCTCTGTAAAGATAACCTACTCTATAACTTCTTCCATAAACAAGAGCTTTCCTGCTTATGAATAGAAATAACATGAATAAATTGTAATAGCATTTTGATAAATGGATTCACAACAAAAAATTAAACATTAATTAAGAAGCAGGTATCAAGCAAGCAGTGCTAATCGAATACTGCTGTATTGTTGTTAAAGAATTGTTTATCAACTTGTTCATTTTGATATTTAAGAAAAATCTATTGACATTATTTTTTGTGAACTTTAATTAATTAAAAAAAAGTTTCGACAATCTACAACAGTTGAAAAATGCATGCTATCCAACTTATAAAGTTCATAGAGTTGAAGGTACGAAGATACAAAATTTAACGTACAGATATTCATCAACACTAGAATTCTCAACATCATCATTATCAGCATCACCGTCATCACCAGAAACAAGAGTCTTATGGGATTAGAGCTTTCATTCTAAAAGACATGACAAGATAATGAATGCACATACCCTCATCTCAGCAGATAGAATGAAATAATTTCATTAATATGAATAAATATTACATCCATAATAAAATATAATTTTAATATTATGATTTTCTTAACATAATTTGCATCAACGTACGTTACAGGATTGACAAAACGAAAGCCCTCTCCTTAATTGTGCACTGCAGTGACATCAGCCACCCTGCAAAGGATTGGGAGCTCCATCATAAGTGGACTGAACTGCTTATGGAGGAGTTCTTCAGACAGGTAGGAGCTTCTTGGTGTGTTCATTTAATTTTTTCCGTTTCATATCTTTTTACGTTTGTTTAATATTTGCAATAAAAGCTTACATTGGTTTTAATTAAACTGGTTTTAATATTTTGACATAGCAGGTTGCTTAATTTACGTTGAAAAATGTTTCAGTAGCAAACCAATTTGCAATAATTTCTTTTTATGAATAAATCATAATAGTGAAAAAAGTTGTTTATTATAATTAGTTCTTTTGTCCGTATATTGAAAATTACAATATCTTTATTAATATTGGACTACAATATCTTTAATAATTGAATTTCAATCTTGTTATGAAAATTGGATTGATAGGGCGACCAAGAAGAGCAGCTCTCACTTCCAGTATCACCTCTCTGTGATCGAAGGAACACCCTGGTAGCCGAATCACAAATTGGTTGGCTGCTTTTGTCCACTTAATTTTTTCTGTTTGCAAATATGCTATGCGAATTTTTTAGTGTTGAATATTAAACATTCCTAAAATGCTGCCTAAGCTTAAAATATTTTTCAAAAGGCAGTCAAACAATAGATGTTTGTATAATTTGGTCACCATATGTAAAATATCATTCCCATTGAATCATTGGAGTTAAAACGCGTACCTCAGGTTTCATAGATTTCATTGTTGATCCGAGCTTGCAAGTACTCGGAGACATGGCGGACAGATTCGTGTATCTCATGAACCGTCCCAGGCCAACAACTCCAAACAGTGCAAACACGTCAGCAACAACAACAAACACAACGACAACTACTACGATGTCGTCAGATTCTGATAGAAATGTTTCGTCAACTTCGGCATGCAACAGCGTGTCAACACAGCCGTCGACCACTTCATCAACGCCGCAATCTGTTTTGAATTTCGAAACGACGAGAACAACAACGAGAGCCTGGGAGGCATGTCTCGTCATCAACAAGCAGAAGTGGAAAGAAAGATCCGCCAATGGTTTGTTCGCACCTACTGCTTGTTCATTTCAATTTCATCGTTCGATCACTTTTAACGTTTGTTTACTTCTTTTTAATCTTTTTTTAACAAAAGTTTTAACGTTTGTTCTTTTCAATTTAATTGCTTGCTTGCATCAGTTTTATTGTTTGTTTACATTGGCTCTATTGTTTGTTTCATACACGTGGTTTTATTTAGAATTATTAAACTTTTGAGTCAGTTATCATTTTGTTGATCACTCAGTTGTAACATACGAAAAAATATTTTTCCAAACGCACACCTTTTTAATAATCTTGAAAACGTTGTTATAAAATAATGAACCAGGTTGGATCAGTCCACTGCAGCGTGAATGCATTCCCAAAAAAGGTCAGTTTCAATATTGTTCAACTATGCTTGAATATCGTCAACATTATATGTTCGTCACTTTCCAGCAGTTTTTTACACTTTCGAATTTGTTGGACGGTCTCCTATACAATAAAAATCTAAAACACTTTCGAAAATGCATTTTACTGATTAATGTGGTTGAACACTTTTTTTTGAATTTCCGTTGCAAAATGTCATCAATTAAAAGAACAGATGTAAGCCGTGTCAATCTTGATTTATATGGCAAATAATTCATCCAGTGCACATCACGTATCCCTATCTTTGCTTCTCCTCCCAACTTTTGAACGAATTACTTGAATGAAACGTGGAAACAAAATTATATAACAAAACGTTAAAACACAAATAATAGCTAACTGAATTTATCACAAGCCAGCATTTAAGGATCGTTGTATTTTTCAGTCATCGTAGTTTTAATTTATGGTTGAAATTTTCATAATCTGTAACCAAGTATGCTTTCATTGACTGGAAATAGCCATCGAATGTAGGATAAGTTAATAGTGTATGCTGGTACACCGGGATATGACACCTGCCAGGAAACAAGTTAATTAGCATTGTGAAATTGTATGTATAACAATATCTTGGCTTGTATGAAACTGATACCACCTTGCAATATATGTATAGATAGATCTATGTAAAAAAAGGGTTACCTTATGAAAATCAATCATCATTTAATAGCAAAGATATTTAACAACAGTAACAACACTTTTTCAAATTTTCATAATAAAAAACAATTTTGTAAAACCACAATAGGGCATTTGCAATTAATAGACATCATCAATTTTATTTTTAAAAAATTAATACAATGTAATCTACATTATCGGTGAGGATTTCATTAACTCTTTCGTGAACAACTTATAAAGCCATCAATAAAAATCACATCTTCTTGACAACATCAACGCCAACAACATCATTAACAACATCAACTACGGCAAGTTCACATTAACCAAACATCATCAATCGACTTCATCAACTCACTCGTCATCATCTTCAACATCATCACTTCAACATCATCATCTTCATCATCATCACTTCAACATCATCATCGTAACATCATTAAAATCTTAAACAAAACACAATCAACATTAACATCAATCATATTTTAATGATCCTTGGCAGGATTTTTTTTACAACACAAACAAATCGCGCTTAAGTTAACTAGCAGCTGAACAAACATCAACAACAACAGCAACGTATAATTTATTCACTGCAAAAAACCCTAACTAACAACAAAACCACAACAACACCCCATTTATTTTGTAATGTCAGTAAACACGAGACTCAGCAATAATTCAAAACACAATCAACAAAAAAAAAATCAACAATAACGCATAAATTATTTGCTAACAACAAAAACAGATATGCAATTTCTATTCACAAACATTACAACAACATTGACAATAATAAACAGCCGCAACAACATCTCAAAATTTATTTCAAATAAATTATTTACTAAGACAACTTCAACAGTAACATCAAAAACAACATCTAGCAACAACAACATCAGCAGCAGCAACAATAACAACATCAACAACAACATCAACAACATCAGCAGCAACAACAACACGTAACTTACTCATTAACAGAAGAAACATCAACGACCTTGAAGGAACAGCCCTCAATCAAGCTGACGTCAGAGGATGGTCATGATGATGAGTGTCGTGCCGATGACGGTGATGATGTTGATGCTTTTACCAGAAATGATAAAGAACAAAGCAAAGAAAGCAATAACAACAGCAACTACGTCAACAACATTAACAACAACAACCACGTCAACAACATCATCAACAACAACAACCACACCAACAGCAGTAATGACATGAACAATGACAAAACGACAAATAATCCAAGTGTCAACATCATTAGTGATGATGGAAACGGAGATGATAGCACTAACTAAGTTTTTTCTTTCAAGTAATTCACGTAGAACAAGATGGCACGACAAAAATTAACAAGCTGGCTATTTTTCTAACAATATCAGATTTAAAATGATCATCAACGATCATCGTCTAAACAGCTAAATGGCCAACATCACCAGCAACAACTTCAGGACCATTGTTTTTTTAATGTCTCATTGTCTCCGTCAACCATAAAATTCAGTTCAAAGTTGTGGTCAGCAGTTGAAATTTGATGGAAACTTTAAAATATTAAAACTCGATATCAATGAACAATACTTACGACTCTTACGCCATAACATACAATCAACGATCATCCTTTATAGATGGGTAGTCCTGGTGCAAAAATCAGAACAACATCAATTACATCACACATTTTGCTCGTATCATAAACATCTTAAAAACATCTGCAAGCATTTTAAAAAAATCGATGACTTTTATAATTCAGAAACATTTATTTTCGCTTCGTTTTTTTAAAGTAGAAACCATTTGGTTGCCAAATTAATTTTTGAGAATTTCAAATAAGCGTATGCAGACACGCGATGAAAACAATCATGGAGAAGTTATCCTGCAAACAACACATAAGAACAGCAATTCAGCGGAGGCCCACAGGATGTTTGTTGATTTGGATTCATTTACGACCAGCTGTTTACAACTAATTGTTCAGTGGATGTATCAACAGACGGACAGATGTGTAAGCACGCAATCGATATGTTATTCATGGCGTTAATAACATCACTCATTAATTGTTAATAAATATTCACTATCTAGACGTTTAATGTACTGCATTCAATCAATAAGTTATTTCGAGTGAGAATCTACAAATGGTGCTCACAAGCCACTCAAACAACCAACGAACCGACCGACCAATCAACCAACCAACCAGCCGACCAAGCGAAAGAGCCAGCGATGGCATCCCAATGATTAATCGATACGTATCAACGTGGCTGTGTCCTTCATATCATATTCGCTGCATTCATATCGCACTCATTCTCATTCATCGGCGCATGCATTCTTAACACTTGTAAATACTTACGCACATGTAACAATCCAACCACGTGCACTCACACTCAACCTATCAAACGAAAAAACACACACACAAACAGACAAAAACATTTTTAGAACATGCAAACACATAAACTGGAAAAAATGTGAAGCGCAATCAAATTCGCTCCACATTTTGGGCATGCATTGTTCCGATTGTACGAAATATTTACGGTCACCTGGTGAACGTATTTTAATTTTTTATACCATGCGATGCACTATATCATGCTCACCTTTGTTAGCGTGTGTTTCTGTGTAATGTTCGTCTCTATGTTGTTGTGTTTTTTGTGCCGGCTTCGTTCTTCTACGTGAAGAAAAATTACAACGGTGAGATTCACGCACATTTTTTTTAGAATTATATCCAATCAGACCGTATCGTTTTTGGTGAAATGCTATTATTTTTTAATAATAAATTAATTGAAATTATGAAAATGTTTTTGGGACCGCTTTGCATGAAAAGTTACAAATTAATTTAATTTTATGAACTTCTCTGAAGATGTTAGAAAATTTTTTAATTTCTATTCTTGGCGACGCTGCATGTGTCAATGTCATTCATACTCGTTAATTCAATTCATACTCATCTCTACAATCTTGTTGGTAAGCTTAATGTTGACAGATGTTTGTTTAATTTGATGCAATTAGATCACGTTTAAGTATATTCTACCGTTCCTACATTCATCTAGAGCTACAATTATTTGTTGCATCAAACATGATGACAATGTATGGCTGCTTGTCATGTTTTCAATTTATTGTTCATTTATCTGTTGCATTCAAAATCGGAGAGAATTATAAACAAACTTTAAGTTTTGTCGAAACACAAACTTCTTACTTAATGTATGTATGACACAATTCGTATCGTATTGTATCGTGTCGCAGAACTTGTATAGCGCCTCCCATGAATCGACTTCAGACGTGTTTTCTTTACTTTCTTCGCTGTGGGAAGTCACTTCGACTTATGGTGTTGGATTTTTTAGGTCAGTAGGTAACGCATTCTAAGTTTGAGCAGCTGATACAAAGAAATTTTCTTTTCCCAAAATGTGAAGACTTGAATTTTGGAACTGCAAGGTCACCGTGGTTGAATGATTGCGGTCAACACTTGTATTGAGCTTAGAAACTGAAACTGGTTGGGTCTGCTACGTCAGGTAGTTCTTGGCACGATTGTTGTATAGAACCTAAAAAGCTTTTGGGTGAACTTTTTCCAGATTTATTGATGTTTATTAGGGAAACTTTGATTTAGAAGTGAAATAAATGTAAAAAAAAATTGTGTGAAATGACTTTAATTTTTAATTAGTTTGTGGCTCGTCAAAAAACTTGAAATTATTTTTTGAGTGGCAATGCCTTTATCCGCAAAAATGCTTAAAATACAAAAAAAAAATATCACACCAAATGGGAGTTTTATTTTGCTCCTTAACAAATATAATATATTTATGTTTAAATGCTTATCAAATTATTTGTTGCTTTTCAAAACATCACTCCACTTATTATCAAAAATTTCTATCGCCATAAAACACCGCATTGTAGAAACCTATACTTGTTCAGTAGGAGTTTTAAATAAGTTATATGGGTGTTATGCTATGTAATAGTGTATGTTTATTAACATTAATTTAGTTTCTGTGTAAATTAAAATTAAATTAAATTAAAATAAATTAAATTAAATTAAGTAAATTAAAATTGTTTGAAATTTGTTAATTATAGGAAGAAATAAAATATCTTTTATATTATATTATTTTATATTATATTATATTAATATTATAAAATTATATAATTAATAATGATATATTATATTATATTATATTACAACCATATATATGTATGGTTGTGTGTGTGTGTATGTGTGTGTGTGTGTGTGTGTTATGTATACATAGCTATATAAGTATGTATGTATATCTGTATGTATGCAAACAAGCATTCATTTTTGAATGTACGTATGGATGAATGTATTTATGGACGAATGCATGCATCTTTTGCATGATTTTTAAATTTAATTGTATTCTTCATAATTGAATAAAGTTAACTATTCTACTGCCAAAATATTTCAACAAACTTTAGCTAACTTTTCGTTGTACCTATACATAATTACATGTATATATGAATTTCTTATCTTTTCATACAGTGTCATTTTGCAATGTTATAATAGTGCAAATTTATAATAAAATAACTGATGAAACGTAAATTATTTTATTTTATTGTAAATAGACTTTTGAATGAAGATGCTTTTGCTTCATATTAAAACTCTTTAAAGTAAATGAAGATTAAAACTTGATTCTTGATGCAATTGACGATGAATGTACATTTGAAACATTTGCTCATTCATCAGCCACTATGAAAATTTATTAGCTTTTTCAACGACGTAAGACTGAAAGTTGAAAGTGGTTGTTGTTAAGAATTCATCTTTAATAATTATCTATCAGTTTGATATTCTATCACGAACTACCTTCATTATTCATGTCTATAAATTTGGCAAGATGTCATTCTTATTTAATTACTCAAATTTCTTTAATTTACTATTAATAAATAAGTATGTACTTATTTGTAAATATGTATGTATTGTTGATACTTGTTGCTATGTGAATGTGTACACGTACCTCTGATATCATCTATTTCTTAACGTTCTATGCACTGATGTAGCGATTGTAGCTGATATTATTATTATTATCATTATATTATCATATCATCGTTGTTTTTAGCGTTTTTATTATCTATCGGTAACTAAAAAACGAAACGTTTTGAGGAATTATTTGAAATTTCTGCACTACTTTAGGCACATTTTCTTGTTTTTTACCAATCTAGAACGCACATCATCTTCATTGATATCATTGCTGTCTTCTAAATATGGAAAACTTTTTATATACCCATGCATGCGTAACTATTTAACTATCATTAATAATTGAATTAATATTGGATGGAATTCGTGTGCTAAGACGAATTGTTCACATATAAACAACACGTAAAACATCACCGACCAAATGTAAGAATCTGCCAAAAACTTCCTTCCAATTTTCGTCACGGCGTTCAGTGTGGTTCAGTTCATAACATAACGTTAATGTTGTCATTGTGTATCTTGAATTTTCATTGACTGGTTAATTTAATTTTAATTCCATCCTGTCGCAAAGATCAGGCGTAATATGCAAACTATAAACATGTACAAATTGTTGTATTGGTTTTTTTTTTTCAATAAATTGATTATAATTATGATCCACAATCTATAAATTGTCACTAGTAAATTTAATCTAGATTGAAATATTTCATATTGAAATAAATCATTCAATCGCAGACACGCTTGAGACCATAGTGAAATTTGAAATGCAAGTCTTTCAAGTGACAGAAAATTCACACAAAACTTCATGATAGTTTCATAAACGGAGCACGAATAATTGAATGTGAGTTACATTTGCAGGTGACAGCTAGATTAATTACACAAGCAATTACATACGTGGTATATTCATTACATTGTTGGTTCGTTAGAAATACATGCATGCCGATAAAAAAAAAAAATAAAATAAAAACATTAGACAGGCACACTACATAAATTAATTATGACTAATAATGTCTTCAGGTATTTCTACTCCGTCACTTTTCAAAGCTTCTCCAATCTTTCAAGTTTTCATGTGGAACGAACAGTTTAAGCTCTTTCTGTTGGGCTAAAATCATACTACAATAAAATGTTCAAAATAAAAAAAAATTAATCAAATAAATATATTAAAAACTAAAACTAAAGAAAGAAAATTGTACAGCAGGTGATATTTCAACAAATGATGGCTACAATTCTAAAAATTTTCTATAAAACAATTAGAATCTATTCAAAACGGAGCAGCTAAGGAAAACAATGGATGTCACCCATTAATTTTTTTTCAATTACAAAGAAACGTTTTATAAATTTTTAGTTAATTATTTCATCTTAATAAAATAAAGCATGGGTAATTGAACATTTGACAACAGATATTTGTATTTTAAACAACTTGCTCGAGTAACCTTCTAGGAATATAGTATTGAAACAAAAATGTGGTTTTCATATAATGAATAATTCATTTACAAATACAGTAACTGAATATTTTATATTATAAACCTAATAAACACCTCATTAGAACAGCTAATGCATGACAGCAAAATTTTTCAAATTAGCAGTGTTAACGTACAGTGAGTTACTACTGATAATATTATTATTACACACGTACACCTGTATGAATACGCACAATCAGGCTTAATACTGTGGTTACGTACCTTGATCAGTCGTGAATTATAATTAAGAAAAGTTGTGACTACAACTTCATAGCGCAAGTTGAGTTAGTGAGAAATGTAGAAGCAATCAATTGAACATTCAAACACAAATGTTCAGCAGACGAACAATGTCGAAACAACGTTGGACGAAGGTGTGGATCAGATCAGCCGAAATCTTTGAGAACGTGCCACTGCGATACATTCTGCCTACTCTTCGCAAACATTTCGTTCCAGTGCTTCACTTCCATCTGTCCACTCTTGCTCCCAAGCACCAGCTGACCTGCATGCCAAGTGTTTGTTTGGAGATTGGGGGTGGTTTGTTCTGTGAGTGGGTGCAGTAGCGGATCTAGGGGGTCGGGGGAGACTGCTTCCCCACGTTGTGAGTAGTTTTTTTTAATACAAGTCAGAAAAAGAATCGTTTTATGTGTAAAGTCGACCAAAACATACCACAAAAAATGTTGTCCCTCCCCGGTGAAAATTTAAACATTTTTAAATCTTTGTCCCTCCCCTGTCAAAGTTGTCAAGATCCGCTACATAGTGCGTGGTTTAATTATGATTATTATGGTGATGAGATTAATCAAATATGATGATGACGATGATAAAATAATTAAATTAATGTTGAAATCAATATGATTGAGATTATAAGAAAAAATTGTTTAAAGGATCGAATTGTATTTAATTACTCAACTTATAAAAACTTAAAAACAAAGCAAAGCAAAAAAAAAATTCAAGCTTCAGTCAAACTGAAAAAAATTTTATGACGAAAGAGTTTTTAGTTCAATTATTCATTCCTGAACATTTTTTTATACCAAAAAGACCTACAAATTCTCAAATAAAATAAAAAAAATTGAATCAAGCAAATGAGTAAACAATTTTAAATGAATGTACACAATTTGGTTGAGCCTACGGACCGATGGCTTCGTTCCGGCCCATCCTATCATAATCCATGACGGACACAACGAGACTGCTCTGCCTGATTTTGTCGTAAGGTACGGTGAAGTTGAAGATGTCGTTGAAGATTGGGTTCAAATTCTTTTCGTGCACTTCAGTTTTCTTTTTTTCAATTTTCTTGCCATCGTGCATTAACCACACCTTCACGTATGGATCTGTTGTTGTTGTTGTTGATATTGTTGTTGATGTTGAGTGTTTGTTGCTGTCGTTTGTTGTTGTTGTCGTTGTTGAATGCTTGTTGTTTGATGCTCATTATTTGTTGTTTGTTGTACATCTGCTGTTTGTGTGTTGTTGAGCATTTATTTTTAATACATGCGATATTCATGGTTGTAGGTTGTTTTTTTCAATGTAGAGTCCTTTTTCAAATGTAAGGAATAAAAATGAATTCCGATAATTTTTAAAAATAACTATAAAGTTAAATTTTGTTAGCGATAATATTTCTAAAATAATAAAAAATTATTACAAGCATTATTTAACTATTTGCAAAGGACATTTTCTGATCAATGTAAAAACAAGTTTTATTTTAAAATTTATTTTTTAATTTAACTTATTCAAATATTTCAAAACATTTTTTTATCGGTGGTCATTGACTATTTGTAATTTTTTTCAAATAACTTTCATACCTTCTGTCAAAATTCAAACCAAGATTATTTTTTTGCATTCCACAAATTTTGCGCATCATGTTTGTGTGTCAAAAAATAATTGCTTTGCCTGGTATCTCACGAAACATGTCAACAAGTTTGTTGGGGTCATTTCCAGATGACATCATGTTCTTAGTTTTTCACATTTTTATAAATAATTCGTTTTAGTCGAATTAGTATCTTTTTTTTAATTGTTGCAGCCACATCCATGCATATTATACTATTGATGTATACTGGTAGTCATTTTAGAATTCTCAGCCAAATCAAAAATTTCAATTGCCTTAAATCTTTAAATAGTTTTTATGCAATATCACGCTGAGAAGTGTGCAACCACACAGGAACGGGTAAATTACACTAGTTAGAGATATAACAGCATAGCACATACGAGATATGGTCTGGTCGGTCCTATCATAAACACTTGCACGTGAGATCTCAGTCAACATTTTTACACGCAGTTTTTTGGAATATTTTTCATACAGAATTTTTATTGTATCATTTTTCTGGCCTAAACTACATGCATAGCATCCTTTATGTACAAAAGGGCGCTCCCAACGTAGGAACAGGAAAAATATGCACACATTCTTTCTATAAACAATTCCTTCCTGGAGCACAAAAACGGGCATTACGACGTCCGTGCACGCGCATTCTTTGTTGTTGGCTGCAATTTAAATCATTGGTTCCCAAACGTTAGCATGAGATGAACAGATGAACGTGTGTGTGTGTGTGTGTGTGTGTGTGTGTGTGTGTGTGTGTGTGTGTGTGTGCCCCCAAACGCGATGGCTTGCCGGTGGTGATCTGGGGGCTGAACTCCCCAGTTCTACAAAATGCCACCAAAGGTCCTACTCCTTCCTTCACGTGGCGGAGAGGGCGAAGGCGAGTTACTGGCGCCTAAACCAGGTTCCGGGCGGATGGCGCTCGTAAGGAAATACCATCTAGGAGTAAGAAAACTCTGATTTCAAACCTCCGCAGCCTTGCGGCTATACCCACGCTTGGGAAACTGCACCGCAATTTTATCCAAACTTCTGCGTCCACACTGGTCGCTCGGCGTGTCTCAACTCATTGTGCCTGCTGATACCGACCCCTGTGGAGGAGAGAGTGTAGCATGCCGCACAAACATGTTCCACTTAAATCAACCAGTGTGAAGGTGGTCTTGGTGGTCTGATGCTTGAATGGATGTGCAAACAAAGTCCTGCGGCGATTGGCGAGTGGCGACGGGCACAGGTAGAGGGTACTACTGGCAGTGTCTAGTCACTACTCAACACACAGGCGGCCTTGGTGTGTGATGGTCGTTTGTTGCTGATGGCTACAGCAAATTACGTTTGTTGCTGATGGCTACAGCAATTTTCGTATCCTGCCAGGGTGACAAAGCAGCCCTATTCAAGGATGCACTGGTTTCTCCAACCGGAGAGGGGACTAAAAAATCTGTCCTAAACAAAGCTAGCCAATATGTTGCCAACCTTGTCAGCTTACAGCGGCTGACTGGGTATCCTACTATGCGGTCAAAAGAAAAGAAAAATTTTAAATTTGGCTTCATGGAACGTCCGGACAATGTTAGATCTTGGGAAGTATAATGAACGTCGATCTGCCATTGTTGCGCGTAAACTTGCGCGTTATGACATCGATGTTGCTGCGCTCAGCGAGACAAGAATCTCTGCAGCAACACAGTTTGAGGAGAGAGGTGCTGGTTACACCTTCTTTTGCCAAGGTCATCTTGCAGGTGAGGTGCGTACTGGTGGAGTGGGCTTTGCCATTCGTAGCACACTCCTGAAATCTGTACATGAGGTACCTTATGGTATTTCACCACGCCTAATGAGGATGCAGCTCAACCTGGAGGGTGGTCACACTGCTACCTTAATCAGCTGCTATGCGCCAACGCTTGGAGCAACTTTTGAGAAGAGCTTGTTTTATGAGCAGCTCGGTGACGCTGTTCGTTCAGCACCACACAATCATCAGTTGTTTGTCTTGGGTGATTTTAACGCCCGTGTGGGTAAAGACCACATTTTGTGGCCAAAAGTGCTTGGACGAAATGGAATTGGTAGGGAAAATTTAAATGGAACCATGCTCCTCGAATTTTGTACAGAGCACAATCTTGTGGTGACAAATACAGTCTTCCAACAGGCTGACAGGAAGAAGACTAGCTGGAAACATCCACGTTCAGGACACTGGCATCTCATCGACTACATACTTATCAGACAACGCGATCTTCGTCTCGCTCGTCTAACTACAGCGGTGCGAGTATCAACAATGTGGTCAGATCATCGCCTCATTAAGATGTCGGTGTTTCTTACTGTTAAACCAATCAAAAGACATCACAAAACTGTAAGGAAAGCCAAACTGGATGTGACTCGGCTAACAAAACCGTCAGCTAGAAATTTGTTCCGCGAAGCATTGTGTGGTGAGTTTTCAACAAATGAGAGCACAGAATGGTCAAATTTCAAGCAGATTGTGGAGATAGCTGCGGTTAATGTGCTTGGATATCAGCGTATTAAGCATAGGGACTGATTCGACGATCAGAATACGGAGGCACGTGGGCTGCTGGACAACATGCACAGCACCCATCTTTCTTGGATAGATGACAAGGAAAACTGCGTCAAAAAAGCGTGCTTCACGCAAGCACGCAGTTTTGCACAGAGGAGGCTTCGTCAGATGAAGGAATCTTGGTGGTCTTCCAGAGCTGATGAATTGCAAGTAGCGGCCGGCCGCGGAGACATGAAATCATTTTACAGAAATCTGAAAACTGTTTTTGGTCCCCGCAGCTCCGGTAGTGTCCCGGTACTGTCTAAAGATGGTCAAACACTCATCAAGGATGGCCTTGGAATCCTGGCTCGTTGGGCTGAACACTTCAACAGTGTGCTAAATCAAGAATCCCGGTTTGATGACTTAGTCCTTGCTGAGTTGCCTGACTGAAGCATTGCAGGTGATCTCGATGATCCCCCTAGCCTGTCTGAAGTGGAAAAAGCAATCACCCAAATGTCGAATGGAAAAGCTCTGGGTTTGGACGGGCTGCCGGCAGAACTCTTCAAATGTGGTGTCATCGAACTTATAACCAGGATGTTGACAATGTTCCAAGACATGTGGGATAGGAAATCGGTTCCTCAAGATTTTAAGGATGCTCTTATCATTCACATATTTAAACGGAAAAGGAATCGTTCATGCTGTGATGATCACAGAGGCATTTCTCTGCTATCGATTCCTGGAAAGATATTGGCCCGCGTGATCGTCAACCGCCTAATCAAGTACGTCAATGATGTTGGTATCTTACAGAAGGTCAGTGTGGCTTTTGGGTTGGTCGTGGTACTATGGATATGATTTTTACTGCCAGACAACTTCAAGAAAAATGTCGTGAGCAACAACGCGAACTTTTCTTCGTCTTCATAGATTTAACAAAGGCGTTCGATTCCGTCAACCGTTCAGCGTTATGGAAATGTCTCAAAAAGATCGGTTGTCCTCCGATTTTAGTGTCGATTATTCGCTCCTTCCATGAAGGCATGAGGGCAACCGTAGTTGAAAATGGTGATCGATCCCTGGACTTTGAGGTGACAAATGGTACCAAGCAGGGGTGTGTCATGGCTTCCTTGCTGTTCAACATTTACATCTCCCTAATGCTTCGAGTCGCCTTTAAACATTGTGTAGAGGGCATTCCAATCTGCTATCGCATGGATGGAGACGTTTTCAACATCAGACGCCTACAGACGAAGTCAAAAACACAAACCACAATAGTCCGCGATCTGCTCTTTGCGGATGACTGCGCTTTGGTTGCACATACACAAAGTGAAGTTCAGGCTCTGTTCAACTGTTTCCACACTACTGCAGAAAGGTTTGGACTCACGGTGAGCAGGAAGAAAACAGAAGTCCTGCACCAAAGCTATCATATTTCGTCGGATTCTAAAGCCATCGTAACTATTGGTGGCTCGCAGTTGAACGCTGTGGATTGATTTTGCTACCTTGGTAGCTACCTCTCCAACACTACTGCAATCGATGATGAAATTACGGTTAGGATTGCCAAGGCTGGTGCTGCTTTTGGTGGTTTGAGTAGACGACTCTGGAAGGAACGGGGTGTGTCGCTGGCTACTAAAATATCTGTCTATAAGGCAGTTGTGTTAACCATAATGTTGTATGAATGTGAGACATGGATTACTTATAGGCGCCATATACGTAGACTCGATCAGTTTCATATGAGATGTCTACGGGTTATCGATAACGTTAAATGGGAGGATAGAGTGCCAAATACGACCGTATTGGAAATGTGTGGTATCTTGGGTATCGAGGCGTTTTTGTTACAGGCACAGTTTCGTTGGGCGGGACATGTTATCCGCATGCCGGACACAAGAATTTCCAAACAGGTGTTTTTCGGACAGCTGGCTTCTGGAGTTCGCCTTGCAAGCGGTCCAGTTCGCAAATTTAAAGATAATCTGAAGGAAAACCTAAAAAAAGTCGGACTGGATTCTAAAACGTTGGGTGTCGTTGCGCTCGAGCGTTCACGGTGGAAGACACGCTCACAAGCGGCAGTTTTGGCCTTTGAGGAGGCGCGCATTGCAGCTCTAGTTGGAAAAAGAGGACGGCGTAAGCAGGTGGCCCGGGATGGTAACAGCACAGGGGTGTGGGTTTGCGGAACCTGTGGTCGTCGATGTTCATCAAGAATAGGCTTGTTCTCGCATCATAGGACTCATCAATGACACAATTCGTCGAACGCGACGATGTATTCCATTTGTGTGTGTGAGTGTGTGTGGTGTGTGTGTGTGTGGTGTGTGTGTTTGTGTGGTGTGTGTGTTTGTGTGGTGTGTGTGTGTGCGTGCGTGACAGCGCGGGTCTGCAGTGCCCAGTGGTCCATGAAATTAATTTATGAATCGGCATTCATTGTTGTTTTGGTGGAGACTTAAGTTTACACGCACGTGATTTGGTAAACATTTAAATCCTTAAGTGTGTTGTTAGGTAGATGTTTAAGTTCACATGCAAGTAGTCTGGTGTTTGACAAAATTATTTAATTTTAAATATTTAAAATTTTTTATTTATTTTTGCAAGATAAATCAGTTATTTTTGACTTTATTTTGAATCAACAAACAAACATATGCCAAATATGACTAGAAGCAACAAATTTGGAAAATGTTAGCAAAAGGATGGAATGAATAAATGATGGAAGAATAAATTTTTAATAACAAAAACATAATTAGACATTCAAGACATGTGAACCTGAGGAGCCATTTATGTCTTTGGCTTTCAAATCTTTCGCTTTGTTGATTGTTATCGTGATCGTTTCCGAGGCTGGCTGGTAGCACAACGTCACAAGCAGCATGCCAAGCTTCCCCTACAGCGTTGTCAATGATTGAGAGGTGAAATGATGTTCAACGAGGTTTACCTCAATTATATAATTTATGATAATGATAATGATAAATATATGATAATAAATAGTAAATATATATTAAAACATTGTATGATATTAGCATGTAAGTGTTATTTAAATATCAAATCTTTTAATTACATAACTCGTTTGAGACGTCTTGAGTTTTTTCCGGTACAAATAAAAGTAAATGCTCAAACGAACGAGTTCTTCGCCAATGCTTCAAACATTTTGGTGTATTTTATTGTAGAACGTTTGTAATTTGAATTAATTTTTAATGTGTTTGCGAAGTTTTTATAGGTAATTAGAAAATAAACTTGTGCTTTGGTTAAATCAAAGACAGAAAGTTAAACTGCCTTTCAAAAAATTGAACGTTTGCTTATCAGCCAAAGCATTGTGCCCAAACAAATTGTTGTGTCAGCCACACATCGAACCGTTTTGAAATGATGCGTTTGCTCCTGATAAATGTGCCTCGACGTTCCGTTAATGGCACTTCAGTCCAACATTTTCTGCCACGTCAAGCGCGGTTTTGTAACTTTTTATTTTATTTTTTATTATACTATGCTCGAAATATAAAATTTCGAAAAATTTACTTTTTGCCAACGTTAGTAAGCGTTCGAAGCAAAAAAATTTCATTAAAACTCGTTTCAACTTTTCTTCAAACATTATTACTAGCAGTTTCGTCAGTTTAATCGGGACAAAAAGTCAATATCCAAAATATAAAATATTTGAAATAATTGTTAGATTCATGCAATAAATTGAAACGAAAGATGTTTACGAAATCATTAGCAGCATGATGTGCTGCAAGATATTTGGTGGCTCCATGTGTTTCTCCACGTTTATCGTCACTTAGTGAGATTCAAATTTGTGTTTTATAATTTCAAATTAATGCTTTTCAATATCTGGTGACAAAAAATACTAAAATTATTAAGTAATATTTTCACAATGATAATTTGTTGTCGCAAAGTTGTTAGCGTAGTCGATCAGAAAAATAGTTCAAAAAATTACACCACAGATATCTACATTTGAAAGCAAAATAATGACACCCGATTGTTGCAATAAAAAAAAACAGGTCAGCGTAAATTTTTTATTATATAACCATGTAAAGCACCTTAGACATATTCGTGAACTAACCGCGGCTCCTTTGCAAGGCCTCAACGTCCTCCACAGGGTCTGACCGGTCCCAAGATCGAGGTCATTCAAGGGCAAGCAGACCTCGCCAATGGGGTCGTCTCTGCTGAATCTATCGTAATCGAGAACAAGCAAGTACAAGGTCCTCGTTGCTACCTTGTGGTACGGGAAACCTGCCACATATTATTATAACTTCCTTACTTCTCTTTTTGTAGAAGTGGGTTATAATGTCGTTGTTATCAATATATATAAAACAATATATCAATATATAAAACATGGTTGCAAATCAAAAATTCATGAAAACCTTCGAAAGCGAAAACCTCATTCCAGCGCGGATTCAAATTTTTGCGCTTGATGTTTGTAGTCATGGTGTGCTTTTTATCTGGCAGGAGCATAATTTTGACGTACGGATCACTTGTTCCTGATAAATCTTTAGCTGCTAAGTCTTCCGCTTTAATGATTTTTACTGTCAGCGTGGACGCATCAAAGTCATAACTTACGCTGAACTGTATGCGACCAAGCTTTTGGCCGCAACTGTAATCTGGTTCGTCGAAAAAAATTGGAGGCATGAGATCAATTGCTGTCGTCGTCAGGGCGTCGTTCAATAATGTCTGGTTGGCTTGTTGCTGCTGCTTGAATGGCGACGTGCAGCATGAGTTCGGTTCAGAACTCTGTAAGAAAATGTTAAACGTTCAAGTTTATAAATTAAGATTGAATCGGAAATTTCACTAATAAAACAAAATTTTATAACTATTATTCCCAATATTCAACATTGATTTACAAACAGACGGAAGAAAAATAAAAGTTTTAGAATGTTTTGCGCGTTAAATTTAATGCCGCCAGATGGGATGGATGCTGGCCGCATGAACGTAAATCGTAGGAGGAATGTGTGGAAATGAATAAGTTGTATGCCGTGTAAGGTGAGAGGCAGCAGTAGTTTATAAGTTGGAAGTTTGTACCACCGAACATAACCGCAAATTTGTTGATCACTTTTAGTTATTATTCAAATTATATAAACAATCAATAAAAAAAACTTATTTATAAAACAATTTTGTGAGAATTAAAAGAAGCATTAAGATAAATGAATGTTATTTATATTGAGTGACAAATTGTCGTTTTGAGATGAAGTGCAGGGTGGAGAGAGGCTGCCTTTATTGGATAATAACAAATGACGCTGTTTCTCATTGTTTGCCCACATTGAATAATTGCATCTAATGAATTATGATGACATTACTTCCAATTACAAAAGTGCGTTTTGTGTATATTTGGCCTTTTTTATCAACTGCAACATGGCATTTGTTACAATAACTTACTGAAAAGGCAGTGCAATTATTAATTATAATTATTAATATTATTATTAGTAGTAGTAGTATTAGTGCAGAAGTAGTAATAGTAGTAGTAGCATTTGTATTAAATGCGTATTTATATAGCGCTTTTTAAAATGGACTTTCTCAAAAGCGTTAACATATATGTACGTACATGTACATACATAGACATAATAGATAAACAAACATCTGTTTATAAAAGTCGTACGTCTTTGGCGAGTACAAAAGTGATTAGTTTGAATGAAGTGGAAATGTTATTGCATCTCTCTCTCTCTACTGATGACCAGAATTTTTAATGCTGACGGCAATCTCCATAAAAAAATTTTATGCTACAGTAAAAGTTTCGAAGCAGAGTATAATAAAAATTTTCATCAAGATAATGTTAAGGACAATATTTATCCTTCTTGAGAAATTTCTTATAAATTGGTTGACACAACTAATATGATTTGTGGTAGATGAAGAAATATTAAAATGAAATATGGACTTTAATGGGAAGAATATGAACAGAGTGGCATAAAGTTGGATAGAGAAAATGAAAAGAAATAAAAGAAGTCGGTATGTGTTGTGATGCAGTTGCACTCGCATTAGACGATGTTAAGAGCGGCTTCGGGATTAAGGTTAGTACTGTTAGATAGTTTGATGTTGATTTATTCTCCTTCCTATGACTATGTTGCTTATGTATGATGTGTAGAATGTTCAAGCAACGATAGGACAACCAGGTTTATATTGTTTATCGTGATTGATTAATGCTCGGTATGTGCTTCATTAAAATGTTTTTACGTGGTGAATCCAAATTCAGAGTTCTTCAATGGCTCTTGCAATGTAAAATTTAACGAAATGTTTGCCTGAAGTTCAATAAAATCACATCTGTAAAATTGTGGGTGTGTTACGTCAGTGGTGTTAAAGTTGTTGACTGTTGTTGAAAATGATGATTATGATGGTGGTGGTGGTGATGTGTTTGAGAGGTTGTGGTGATGGGGGTTATGGTTGAAGGATTGCTTACAGGTGTTGATGTTTTAAATTATTTTGCTGTTAGTGATGCTGCGACGTAACGATTCTTTTGATGGTGTTGGTGTTTTTGATACGACTGATGACCTAAATGTCGATCAAGAGAGGTGATATTAAGTATTTAGGCAATTGTGCCATTGAAGGAATCTTAACCTGCGTTAACGTTAGCTACAAAAAAAGGATTTGCTTATCGATCACTTTTTTAGTAATAATTTTGCTCATAATATCTTGAATTCTTTCAAGAAAGTTTCTTTTTTTCATTCAATCGATCAGTAAGCCTGCAAAACGAAAAAGTTTTTTGTGCGGTTTTTAAGCATTTGCATTCTTTGGTAATAAACAAGTTGATTGGAAAGAACTCGCCCTATTGTAAAAACTAATTATTATTTTTATTTTTTAACAACATTTACTAGTGCATCTATTAAGTTGTTAGAATAGACACACTTTTTTCATTTCATGTTACACTTAACTCTTATTGAACACCAAGACAAGTCTGCGATTATTTAGGTGCCAATTTCAACCAAAATAGTTAGTAAAAGAAACAAAGAAATAGTCATAATATAACAACAGTGCACACTGCTGCATACAGTTGTTGATTCAATTGCATTAGGACCAATCCATAGGACAACTTTTTGTTGACTGTGCAATTTGAACGACGACAATGATTGAGCTATTTAGAGTGCACAGACTTTTTTAAGGTTTTCTGTATTGAGGTTGATGCCGGTGGCTGTGCGAGTGCCGACTCTCGTTTGGATGAAACTCTCGTTGCTTGGGAATGTTTTAAGTTTTGTACTTTTTACGTTGGATTATAAAAAAATGAAATTTAATTAATGATCTCTAATTTTGATGCTTCATTCAAGGATGAAAAGATGTAGGATGTATTGTATTTGTGCTAATTTAGTTTTGAAAATTTATTATTTTTATTTAGGTTTCAAATGTTATATAAATTTTACCATATTAATAAAGAATCATTCAAATTAAAATTTAAAAATTGCACACAATCTGGTTGCGGTTGCGAACTAATATCCCATTTTCTCCACACGCTGAACCACGTATATCATGTAAGGTTTATCACATAAAGGATAATTTTTATGCAAACGAGGCATCACTTAAGTGGCACATGTCAAAAGGGACAAGTCGGATAAGCTACCCTGGTGCCCCCCAACATCACTCTCTCTCTCTTTCTTTTTCTGTCTCACTACGTCCTAGCTATTTTAATGTTGTGTTGTTGTTGTTAAAACCGTTGTTCATAGTCATGTTTACATTGTTGTTCGTTTATGTTACTGGTTGGGTTGTTTATTTATTTACGTTGTTGTTTATGTTGTCGGTTGCGTCGTGGTTTACGTCATTGAAATGAAATAAAATTGTTTAAAAAGACACGTAAACATTTTTCTTAGTAGACACGTGAACCAATTTTTATTTTTACAACCAAAAATAAAGAATTAAAAAAAATTTCAAAAATCGAGGAAAATTTGCGAATTTTTTGAAGAACTGATCGCATCACACTACAGAAAATAGAAAAATATCTTCTTCGAACGCCTCATCACGTAGAAATTTGAATTAAATTTCCGAGATTGTAAGTTACGTGACGTCATTAATTCTTATGAGAATAACAAACATGCCGCGTGCAAATCGCTCCATTGAAAACTTCCCTACGACGGATCGCCGCGAGAATGGGCGGTGTCGAACGGAAATGGAAAAGAAAGTTAAAAGTGAATATGATTCTGTGTTGTTGGAGCAAAATTTGCTGGGTGATGTATGGGGCTTTTTAAAACCTAGGAAAAATATCTGTCTAAATGTATCATTTATTAATTATCTAATGGACGAGTGTATTTTTGTTAGAAAAAGTATGTAATGATATACTATAATGATATACTATAATGTTGAAAGATTGAATAAATAGATTAATAATCTGTCTGAATATATCATTAATTGCTAGATAATGGACATGTGTTTTTGCTGGAAAAAAATACATAATATACAATAATAATGAAAAAGTGAATAAATAGATGGATATATGTGACAAAAAAATTGGGTGTGAAAATGAATGAATAGATGAATGGATAGATAGGTATATAAATTGATGGATAGATGAGTGAATGTGGATCGATAGACGAGCAAGTATATAATATAAACACCAACATGGATTTATAAAACGTGGTGCTTGAGTAATAAATGAACCAGGTTTGATTAAAGAAAAGCAATTTTGAAAAAACTTGCCATGGAAAAGTGCATGTATGCACGCAATAATACAATACACGCCATCATCGTATCAATCAACTAGTCAATCAATCAATGAATCAATCAATCAATCAATCAATCAATTGCCTGTGTAAGAATCTTCTTAGCTGCAAAATTGATTTCATGATTGAATAAATAAACTGCATGGCATGAATATTTAGTGCATAGTAATTTTAAAAAATAATAAAAAGTCTTAAAAAATCCCAAACTAGACAGCACTTGATAAATTACAAACATGTCCTTTATAAAAGTGAGCGTCAGTTTTTATCAAATAGAAAAAATTTTTGCCAACTTTATTCTTTTTATCTCGGTACATACGTCTGAAAAATAAACAATATAACAAAATACAATTCAATCTTTACTAAGGTAACATAATATTCAAAAACCTTAAAATAACGAAAAAATCATGCATAAAAAATGAACAAACAACACTTTCAAAAATTAACTTCTTGTTTCACTGCCAGAAAAAAAAACAAGTTAAAATAACAAAACAACGTAATATTTGCAAAGATTTGTGAACACGCACGCAAGCCAAAGAAACATCCACGCCAGCAAGAAGAGAGAAACTCATAATTCTAACGCAAGTGATCCAGCAATTTGAATGTTCAATTCGTTTAATGCATACATTAAGAGAGGACTTTCATCACATTCAAGCAGTTAAGTGCAGTTGGCCTGTTGTAAACTAACTACCGTTGTGGGAGTGTTTAAAATGTTAACTGAAGTGTACATGTGCATGCGGTTTGAAAACATGCTCCTCTTTTTAAAAAGCAATAGTATTTAATAGCAATGTCACAGTTGGTTTTAATTGGGGACTTAATGTAAAACATATAACAAAAATTCAATTTATATCCAATTAAAATTAAAAAAAATTTTACAAACAGCATTGAGGTTTCCTTTGTTTGAGCCTTCGTTCAATTTGTTCCTGCCGGTTGACGTGGTCAATCTAGAAGTGCAGCCAATTAGAGGTGACTTGATGAAGTTTGTTGCTGCTGCGTTTGCTGCTGTTGTTGTTGCATCGTTGTTGCTCGTGCCAAGCAGATCCAGTCGTGTCGTTGATCTATTGTACGGCGATGTTGAGCGCTGTTGTGCTGTTGATGACGCACTTAAATTAGTTTTGCTCACCAGGGGTGGTGTTGCCGAAATGTTGTTTGCGGTTTGCCTGTTGCCCGCATTCAACTGAGTTAACGTTTTTGTTTGAAAGAATTCTGTTTTTGAATGAGCAAGGGGTATTGAAGTTTGATGATGTTGCTGCTGCTGTTGGTGCTGATGGAGCTGCTGCTGCTGCTGTTGTGCGTTCTGTTGGGATTCCGCTCTGTGGGTGTCGAAAATTTTGTAAATTTCAAATGTTAAATCGTTCAACCATTGTGAAAAAATTGATTACGAAGTTAAAATTTCTTCTTCGTTTTAATTGGCGGTGTTGGTTTAGTTTAGCTTAATGCTATTAAAAATGTGCGTGAGCACGAATTCGAACCTAAGTTATTGTTCGAAATAATGAAAGGAAATAAATTTTTGCAAGGAAGGAGCCACGATTAAAGGAGTGTTACTGCATAAAATAAAACGCAAATCTTAAATTATTATATTTCAATGCACAAATTTAATTGGCCCGGCTACCAGATACACATACTTCTATGAAAAACATTTGAAGAAGCTAATACGTAGCTATTTTTTGTAAGACTTGTGAATGCCGATAGAAGAGATATTAAATTTTATTTCACTCATACAAAATATGTCACGTTTGTTTTAACATTTATAGTCTGCTACAGTAAGTTTTCAAAGTCAGCAATTTAATGTAACTCAAAAAATAAGTAAGCAGTTGCGGTTAAAATTAAAATTAAGAACAAAAGTAGCTCAATAAAATTACAATCTCATGAAATGGGGTCCTGGGCAACTAGCCAGACTAAAATAACTTAAAACAGTTATATATAAATACAGATGAACAATCAACCGACATTTTTTTCAAATTTAAAACTAATTTATTAAAAAAATGTTGTTATTAATTATAAACTTTAAACTAACTTAAAATTGTTTGCATTATAACAAAAATGAAATCGAAAAACTACGGTAAAACGTAAATACGCAAATGCAAGAAGGTATTTCAAGTTACAAACACACAGAAAAGAGGACCATAGCAAATAACCTACCATAAACTTTTCGGAGTTTGCTGTAAAACAAAGGCATCTAATCCAGATATATTGCCAGCAGAAAGCATAAATAAATGAATGCAATCGAAATAACATCAAACAATTTACGTTAAACATCAACAGCAGCAACCACGTCAACATAACAATAACAACAACAATAAGGGCTCCATATTATTTAGAATTTGAAGTCTCAATTTTAAAACTGCTTTTTTGGAAGATATAAAGTTTAAGATATTAAATGCTTGCGCAATTATTCAAACTATTTAAAATAGTTTCGATAGAAAATAGCTAACAAAAGGACGGCAAACATTTCAGAAAGAATAAAAATAAATGACGAGTGGGAAAGAAAATATGAAAAGAGTATTAGTTACAAAGGAAATAGATGATTGATAGGAAAGATATTAGGGAATGTGACGGGTAAATATAACAAATGAAAAGGTATGACAAGCTAAACGCTGGCAATTCTGCGACGATGTTTAATAGCTGCAACACGATATTCCATCTAAGTTGATTTAGGATATAAATGCATTCCTACAAATTCATAGGATAATAATTAGAACGTTTAGATAGTACGTATATACATACAATTTAAATTTTATTTTTTAAAATCGATATCAATCATTTTGTAGTGTTCATTATCGATGTTGTTAATTTTATATGTTCTGTAATTTTCTACTTGGTGTTGTTTTCATAACTAAATGAACAATTTTATCTAATGTTCTATTTGGTATTGCTTCATATTTTCACAATTATGTCAAAAAAATTATCGCGAATAAGTCTAGTGTTGAAATTAAATCATAGAATTTTGAATAAATAAGAACTTAACCAGTTTAGTTTAGTGTAAATGGGTTGATTTGTTTGTGAATTCCCCATAATTTTCCAATGACTTGTCACAGAGGAATATTGGAAACGTGTTACTGCGAGCAGGTGTGGGTAGGTTCGGCTGGGACGTGCTCACTTGTCAGGAGAGCAGAAACGAACTTGCAAATTAGTCTGAGGAACAGCAAATTATCTCATTATCCCTAATTACCTCATCATCTGATGGCCTCTCTGTGTTATGACGTCATCCCATCTCAAAAAACAAACATTTTATTTAATGTCTACCTTACTAAGCTAAATGTTAAAATAAATTTAATAACGATTTGTTATAAATTGTTATAAATATGTTATAAGTGTTGAGTGGTGATAATATTTGTAAAACATTTCACGTATAACTTGTTGTTATTTCAACAAATTTCACGCCTAAGAGGAAAAATGTTCTGTACAAAAAGCAATGCAAAAAATGAATGCGTATGGCGCTGAGTATATTCACATAAACTCAATGAAATAATAAGGTAATGAATGAATAAACAGCTTTTTCAATTGCAAATAACACATAAGGACTTTATACGTATCTATCTTCACATCGTTGTTGCTATCTCATATTCTTTTTAATGTGTGGATGAGCGTTTAGTTTCTTTTATATGTTCAGTTCTTCATCAAAAAATTGTGATTTTAATAAACAACGTCAGACGAAATTGTTTTCAGTTTAAGTTACAATGAGATTTCAAATTCATCATAACAGCATGGAAGTAACGTTAGATTAACTTTGAAACGATGAAGTTTTTGAAAAATATAATGGTTATTTTTTCAAATAAATATTTATTTTAACACAAATGAAAACAGATAAAAAAAAACTTAACATATGGAAGGAAAAAAAGAATCGCAAAAAAATTATGTGCTTCGGAAAGCTACTGGAATAAAAGATGTTCATTTAAAGTATTGAGGAATGAATAGGAGGAAGCTTGTTCTTATCAGCATCCTGGCACGGTTATGATATTTATGAGACGTCTTCACGCTCCGAGAAGTTAACAATTCCATGAACGAGCGGAATAATGACAATCATTCATCTGCGCCCTAGCCATGAAGCAAGAAAACGCAAAGAATTTTTCCAGATAAAGAAGTTACTTGAATACGTTCAAATTTCGCCTTTTCTCCCTTTTCGTTGGTGTTGTTTCTAATTTCAACATTTTGCAAGCATACACAACTAGAAAGAAGTTTAACTTTATTTTATTAAATTTAGTAGCATATTTGCACGCTAATTTCACTAGTGTCACATCACAAATAACTTGTTGGATATCTTCATTAACTACCTCCTCAGGAAATCAATTTCTCTCACTCTCTCTTTCTCGCATGCATTCACCGCCACAGAGCACATCAATTTTGTATTTTTGGAGCCATCAATCCTGCACTCGCCTCACGAACTTGCAATCTGCACACGCACACGCACACATCACTGCTTTGACTTACCAGTGTAGAAAGGAGAGAAAATAAAGTGCCAGGCATTAAGGAACGTCTCATAATTGCGTGAATGTGACAGCGTACGAAAGATGTTACATGCAAGGTTCATCTTGTTTATTATTATTATTGTTGTTACATGTTGTTGAATGTGCCGATTTGAATTATTTAAAAATTGTTTGAAAAATTTATTCAGAAACTTGTAAAATAGTGAGGAATTAATTCGAAAAGAGACGGTCAGAGTTGACTTGATTGTGAAGGAGGAAGGTTTTCATAATGAAGCATCATCTACGGCTAGCTCCTTACGTCACTTTATTCCCTATAAAAGCTATAAACGATGCTAAGAAAATTTCATTAATATTAAATTTTACTTGCTGTTAAAGACGGGAACATTGATTTTTTTGATTATTTTCCATAAATAAAAGCAAACGGTCAAAAATTTGAAGTAATTTAGAAAAAATTAATTTCAGAACATATTTAAACAAGGTATAAACTTCGTGAAGCAAAACAAATGAATAAATTGAATGAATGGATGGATTGAATGGATGGATTGAATGGATGGATTGAATGAATGGATGAATGAGTGAATGAACAAATGTACGAACGAACGAATGAACGAACGAATATATGAATGAGTGAAATAGCAATCATCTGTGGTTGATGGCGGGTATAATTCATCCTTATGCATGGAGCGACCCAAGGAACAGTGAGATTGTCTAATGCCAGAAAAGCTGATTTTATTGTCATCATAATCATCATTGTCATTACCAAGTTTATCATCATTTGTGATCATCATCATTATCAATTTATATGGTAAGCATCTCACTTACACAGCACATTCATCAACCGTAAAAGATCATTGCCTCAGAGAGGTTTAAAGTTTTTTTCCCCATTTTTTATTGCACCGTCAACTAAAATTTTGAATTTTTAGCAGAAGTTTTTCAGCACTTAATTGCAAATTGTATGCAGTTATATTGAAACATAAATAAATAAATAAATACTTTTTTTATGTTATAATTTTTTTAGATGAAAATAAAATGGAAATGGTAATCAAAATTTAATTTTTTAAAAAAGGCGGTTTTTTATATTATAATTTCATAATTTGTACAGATTAAAAACTTTTTTTCTATATATTATTTTAAAAATGAAACACACTGCAGATAACCATAACATAATTCTTTTTAAAAAGGTAGGTTTTCATTGTGATACATCACTTTTTGAAATTAAAAACTGAATGACTGGATGATTGATTGATGTGTGAGCATCTGTCTCATAAGTTTCAACAGCACTTAAGTACTTCAAATACAGAAACAAATACTGGTTTTTATGAGTCTGTATGTCCAACACAACATGTTTTTGATACATCTCAACAAACAATAATACACAGAACGCAATGTTTGACTCGTAAAATTAAATTGAAATATAAATTTTCTGAATCGTTTGACTATGAAAGAAATTAAAAACAAGATTTACATAGAAATAATTGATACAACTGTCTGATATATCATATTCAACATAAGCATTCAATAAAAAAATCTATATTGCCAAAATTTAGCTTAGATATATTTTCAAATTGTACTACTAAATTTGATAAAGTTTCACAATGAGACCCGAAACCAAAAATCAGTTTGTTAGCAACAAATTTGTTTTGAGAAAATACTTTACTGATTTAAATGAAATGCTATTTATAATTAATTATTATTTAATAATTAAAATAATTACTTTTTTGAGCAAATATTTGTTCTGCAGTTTTTTTTTAATTCTCACTCAAACTGCAAAAAATTTAAACAGAATGTTGCATAACAGCATTGCGTGACAACGCAGCTACAACTGCATCACTTCAGTAAATAGAAAAATGTCTATTACAAAAACCCGTTGAACTTTTCAAAAAAATTAATTTTTAAAATATTTTAAAAAAAAGTATAAGACGCCCAATAAGTTAATGAGGATAAATCATGAACCTCAATGTGAAATTTCAACATGTAAGCTTAGTTGAGTTTGAAACAAGAAGTTAATGAAGCGAAGCATCTAATTGGACTGGAAACTTAAACAAGATCATCGACATGAAGAAGCGCCTTTAGCTCTTTTTTTTTAAAAAAGTCACAGCTTATTTACTAATGTCAAAATTGAATCTCTATAATTGACTATTTTGTGTTATGTGAGGTGTGCCTACATTATTTCGTTCATGTACATTGTATCTGCCGGTCACGCTAAGCAAAATAAAACTTTTTGAGAGTTGATCGAGATTTGGTCTCATTATCTTATTGATTGATTGATGAAACGTTAAAAAAATTTAAAAAAAATTTTATTAAACAATTGCTTTTTTTACAGAAACAATTAATTAATTTAGGAATATCATTTAAATTAATATTTCCGTAAAATAAACGTAAGCTATTTTTTATTAGTCAATTTAATGCACTTAACATAGAACACGACAATTTTTAATATTTTTTTAATCTGTTTAATCCTTTATTCAAAATAACTCATCAAGTATTCAAAAAAAATGAAGTTTGAGATCTTCCTCACAATCTGGCCAAATGTGGGCAAGATTCGATGTCATCCTATCAACTGTTGATCGGTTTCCAACCTACATGATAATAATTTGCCTAACAATTAGGACAAAAATTTAAAAATAATGTTGCATCTCTTGTTTTATTGACCTGTCTGACATTTGTATATTATATCTGATTATAGGATGGAACAAATTATATTAAAAGTTAAATTTTCATGGTCTTAACTCTCTGAATGTAAGAAAATATGAAAAAATAATTTGCTACTAGAGCAGCAGCACTGTAACGACAATAACAACAAAATCAATTTCATGAAGTGACAAAAACAGAGCAAAAAACACAAAATACCAAATGCAAACAATATAAAAGATACAACAATAGAACATTGCACATTGTTTGTATTTTTAATGAAAAAAGAAAAGTAATATCACACCAAAAGGTTTAACATGATCACAAATTGTTACAACAGCTTAACAAACCCAATGTAAAAAAAATTTCTAACAACATCAACGACAAAGGACTTAAAAAACCTTTAGATAACAACAGAGCAACAACAACAACAGCAGTTACGTGAAAGTTCACTGCTGCTTGTCGCTGAACAAATGAATGGAATTGATCATTCGCTGACAGGAGGCAATTTTCATTGTCCTCCCTTCCTTCTCATTCCTGAAAGCATTTGTTAATTTTAAGTCCTATTCGTCGTCTTCCTCAAAAGTTAAGGTTCACAAACGGAAAATTTAACGAAAACGAATAATATAACTGAAAAAAGACAGCCTTAGTTAATTATTGGTTTTAATAACAAAAAAATAAATAACTCATACACGTGAGCGCCTTCGTTCTTAGTTGCATTGCGCCTCCTACATGGTGCAACATTCTGAACGTCAGAGTCGCGTGGAATAAAATTTTCTTCAACACACACATGTACGCATAAACAACAGCCCGTCGGTTCCACTAGTATTCAGTGGGAGGATCTATTTGCATTCAAACCAATCACTGCAAGTTCAATTGTGTTTTTTGACTATAATTGAATAAAAGTGTTCGGTGCAAAGCAATTTTTGACATACAATAATTTCTTAATACTCAATAAAAATTATACTTTATAAATTTGCAAACATAGAATTATGAGAAATTTTTGTGAAGAGTTGTGGTTGCGAACGATCACAGTATGGTTTTTCTCTGGTTTCGAATGGCATCGTGACACCTTTCAAACTTTAAAAGTTTATAAACTCCACACAAGCATACACTAATTATTATTATGCATAAACATGTGTGTATGTTTATATGAATTATAATATTTGCTATAGCCACACATAGACAAAGAGCTCAGAACGTGTACATACATTCCAAAAACATGTACTGAAAAACGTTGTTTGTATTTGTAGGAAAGGAAGGTATGAGGAACAAAGCAACTGATAAATAATTCAGAGACACGTCTTTTTGTGGAGAGGCAGCAGTGAGCCACGCGTCGATCGTTCAAACACCTCGCCGGGCAGCGCAGATCGTCCTTCCATTGTTTTATTTACATTCAGCAGTTCAATCAATCTCTTCATAGAACACATCCGATTATTTCAACTTTAAATCGAAATATGCCAGCCAAACTACTTGTTCATAAGACTTACGAAACCTTCACTGAAAATACAGATTTAAATAATGCGTAATTCAATGAAAAGAACTGAATTTTTTCGTTAAAAAATTTCGCTGAAACAAAATTGAATTAAACAGAAATATTTTAGTTTTTGTTTCATTGTAAAACGAAATTCGTTCATATTGGTATTGCGAAAAAATTTTTTTTATTATTTAAAGTACTATAAAATAACTTGCTAAACAATAATTTCATAAACTATACGGGAAATTTAACGTGAAATATATTTTAAACGTGGCAAAATGCATTACATGCCTATAAATGTACATAAAGTTTTACATTTTAATTTGAGTTGACAGAACTAACAAAGTTAATGAGGAAAAACAATGCGAACTAAACTTCTCAATGCTTTCAATAGTTTTTTACGCATTAACAATTTATAAATAGAAATTTGAAAAGTTGAATGACTTTTTAATTAAAGGGAACAAATTTTTGCAAAACTTGACCAAATGAGAGCTCTAGGAAGAAAAATGTTTGACACAGAGTTGAGAAGTTTAAGATGCTATTAAAATTTTTACCAAGGTATGTACAGAATTATAAGGTTCAATTTTCGGTGAAAAAGTCTGTGTTAAAACATTCGACAATTGATCAAAAATGAAAACAATGCTAGCTTTTTGAGGGATAAAGTAACATTGGTGTGATTCAAAACCTCAGGTTTGGAAGCAATTAAGAACGAACGCATGGGCACCACAAATTAGCTGGAGTGAATGATCGTTGAATAATGGATGAAGAAATAATGAAGGATAGTTGAATGTTGTATTGACTACAAATAATAGATCTTTGGTCGAGTGGATGTATATGTGGAAAGATGGAATGATGGATGGCAGATAAATAAATGAATGATGGTTTGAAAATCTATTTCTTAAACTCATGATAAATTAGCATCCGACCAAAAATAATGATTGTTTTTAATGACTAACAAAATTCAACATCCGGATAAAACGCAGAAACTTTTATTACTCTGATTGGTGGATAAAGTTTTAAACAACACTTTTCATTTTTAAAATAAGTATTTATTTACAATAAAATTTTAAGAGAATTTTAAACCGCCAACAAATAAAATGATGAGTTAGAAATAGATTTTACATTATCCAAGTCTTGTTCTGTATTCCCATATGTAATCAGTCTTTGTAACAATTCTGCTTAAACAAATCAATTTTTGCCATGTTTTTTTATGTTATTATGTAATGAAAACTTTTTATAAAAGTGAATTGTGTACATATCTCAAAAAGTGTTAACAAGAAAATTTCGTTTGCAGTTCGCTCGCATAATGAAATGGAGAGGAAAAGTAACGAAATGCATGAAAATCCACGCAATGTTCTGCCTCACCTATCAGAAAATCTTGTATTCAAGTATATTGCCTTGGAATTTGCACACTTAATGCGCAGGAAACACATGTACGTACTTGAGCATACACACGTACACAAATGACTGCTTGTGACTGGTGTGTATATACGCTGTTGCAGAAGAAATCGCCAAAATGATAGCCAATAAGATGTTCAGTGACATGATTGCCATTGAATCTACGTCAAATATATTGCTTCCCCTGAATATTACTAAGGTCGTCATTCTGTCGGTAGATGTGTGTGATGTAAGGAGAGGATGTTCAGATGGGAACATTAACTTCAATTGAATAGACACGTATGTGACTGTTTACTTTAAAATTTCATTCTATTTCATTTAAAAATTTTATAGAGATAATAATATTGTCATGAAGATAAATCAAATCTCTTTTAACGTTTCTATAATCGCTAAAAATGATGAACGAGCGAACAGAAAGGACGAAAAAACTGCGTAGATAAACGGACGATGTTTAATGAAGTATGCACGAAGTGAACAGATGATTGGGTTGGAAATAAATCAATGAGAAAGTTATCCTAAAGATTTTGCTCGTAAACAAAACCGTTTTTTATTTAAATAAGATGGTTAGAAACCTATTGAATGTCAGATTTTTTTAAACTTTTTATCTTTTCATTTAACTATTTATCAAAATTTTCATTTCGATGTTAAACACAGTACTTTCTTTCAATCATTTCTATAATTTTCAACATTCAAACATACAAATTTTAATATTTAAAAATTGTGGCGGCCTTTATAAATAGTAGCATCACGTTCACCACATCGCCAAATGCAAAGTTAATTAACGTTTTGCAGTCATCAATTAGCGGCTAATTCAATTTCGCAACACCAAGGCACCAGCTTCTTGCTCGCCTTCATTTTTGTCGAATTATGGAACTCATCTCACAAAACTGCAGATATTTAAGTTTTGGAAAATTTCAGTTTAAAAAAGCCAAGGTGACATTTCTACACGTTATCAATTCGGTGATACTTTTTTGAAAAATCAAACCTCAAACCTTATAAATCCATTTAATTCCATTTACCAATAATTTTTCAAAATTTCAAATGAATAAAATACAATCAAAACACTTAAGAAACATGGAATTATACAAGCACAAACATTATATACACGCATAATTAATATACACACGTACAAAATACGTGTTGTTGTGTGTGTGTGTTTGTTTGTGTGTGTGTGTGTTTGTGTGTCAGCAGATATGCAATAAAGCAGCAAAGCAGTTTGGTATACATGCAATAGAATAAATAGAATAGAAGCTAGAAGCAGGAAGAAGATGGTCTCAGGATGATGGCACGTATCAATTGCACTTTTAAAGTTTTAATGATTCATTTCCATGTTTATTTGTTTTTCATTTTATAAAACTTTGTTTATTGTTTGAATCTTCGGTCTAATTCTTTTTTTTCAAAATTTTTCATGTTTTCAGTTGTGCTTATAAACATATACAAATATGTATTTGAAAATTATTATAAGTTGAAGAACCTTTAACAAGACATCTTTAAGTTATTGAACATACAAAGCATATACTTCTTGTTACTGTTGTTTATCCAGTCGTAATAATTATGAAAAAAGTATTTTATAAAATAAAATGTAAATAAATAGTTTTTTATGTTTACAACATTTGCAATGAACAGAAAAACAAGGAATGATTGCAACGCATATGTCAATTTGCATATCATCTCACAGAGGCGAGCCCACATCAACATGCAAAATGGGTGAAAAATTTCATTTCGTGCAAATGTGGCTCGTTGAGTTTTGAGAATGGCAGGCTTATCCAAGTGAATGTGTTCTGCTTTCGCTAACTTACTAATGAAACAGACTATATAACAATATTGTTTTACCTATTTTTTACTTATATTTTTTTTATAAACTTTAAAGCAATCTATAAAACAACATTGTCGGACTTATTTTTTATTTACGTTTATTCTACAACTTATGAAACATTTAATCAGTAAATGAAATTTTTGTGAAGACTTTTGAAGTTATATCTTCTACTACCTGTGAACGTTACATAGCAAAGAACATTGCATTTGTGAAATATCATTGAAAAATTAATCGGAAAATGGATCAAACTATTAAATTTAGCTGAAACAAATCGAATAATCATGTTTATTATAAAAAATTATATCAAAATACTCCTCTCAAATAACAAAACTTTGAAATTTTCATTATTTCAAATCTTGAAATATGATACTTTTTTTCTAACGCAAATTCGGACGCTGGTTTAATTACGGTTTTAAGTTTTTTTTTATTTTTTCCTTACAAAGTTGAATCTGTAAAAAGTTTGTTTCAATAAATAATTTAAGATAATGAAGAAAACAAAATATATATGGTTCCTCCCAGCCTATGATAGACTGTTGCAGCATGATAAATGTCCAGCACAGATTGTGTTTATGCACAATTAACTACATCAACATTCACAACCGGCTGAAATTTAGAAATAATATTTTACCATATTTTAACACATAAAATTGTAACGAATGTTATATATATGTGTGTGTGTGTTTGCGTTTTGTGTGTGTTTGTGTGAATTTTTTAATAAAAATGCTTTCTCCTTTGTTACAAAACCGGACAAAAAGATTGAGAAAAAATATTGCTCATATGTCAAAAGTATTAAATTGCGAAATGTAATAATTCAAAACGCGTCCATATCCAATATGAATTAATTTGTTTTCAATGAATGTGCCGTTTTTATTATTCAATAATAATGTTATATTTGATTTGTATGAAATGTAATCCTATGAGTCGTTAAAAGCATATCCGAGAATTGCAAATGGTAAATAGCGTATGTGCTGTTAAGGGGTAATTAGCATATTAGCATATTATGTACATTTTCTATTAAGCTATCGGAAGCTATCATTGTGACCCAGCCCTTTGAAGTAATGTTGCAAAATGTACAAAAATGATCATTATGGGTTTGATGTAAAAAAAATGAAAATGTCCAAAAAAAGTGACACGGAATAGATGGAGTGCAGAATTTTAATAATTGTTGGATTTGGATTGATTTCAGTCAAATCTTAGTGCATCTTTAAAAGAGCTAGGGCAACTAAGTTACATAAATTTGAAAGGAACGTAGATTATACTTATATTTGCTAAATAATTTAATTTATGTCCAAGTGTTAAAATAGATTGGATAAACTTACTGAAGTAGCTGTTTTTGACCGTCTCAAAGCAATGGTGGGCAAATTTTTTGCTGTGAGGGCCGCATTGAGAACTATTTTATCTTTGAAGGGCCGCATATGTATTTAAATAGCAAATTTTTTCGACACGGGGGAGAAATTTTAAAGATTTGTGGCACCTTTTTTTGGTCATAATGTCTGGCTGACAACTTTTTTTGGCGAAGATGGCCTCGCGGGTCGCATGAAATTGCCTATAGTTTATAGTAGTGTGGGTGTTGTCACATGTCCTGCTTTATAACAGATACCTGATTTAATTCCTCGTTTTTTGCATTCAAACATTTTTATTTAATCAAATTAACTTATGCTTATACTTATGCACTTTCCCGGTTTTTCAAACTAGTTTCAAATTAGTTATATTGTCAACAACAAAGAATGTTGTAATCCAAGATGGTTAGATTCAAAAATTTGTGGTCGTTCTTTCGAATAGATCTTTATTTCTTGTATTGTTGTTATGTCACAGCTTGTGTTGTTGTTGTTGATGTGTCTTACATTATTGTTGTTTTTGTTGAAGTAGTGCCATTTTGTTATTACTCTTCCTTGTTAATGATTTTTAAAGTTTTTTTCCTACAAATGTATAATGCACTACGTTCACTGAACCGTTAACAAGTTGCCTCTTTCAATTTTGTTTCAAGAGTCCATTAGTGCCACACAAATTTTCAATCCTTTTCGCATGACATTAAAAAATTTATCTTGTAGTAATGTAAAAATTATACAAACTTCTTGTTGAAATAAACATAAGATTTTACAAAAAAATTACATTTACAATTATATTCATTAATCCTTTTAATATTCTATCTGTTTAGCTATCTATATTTTCTCAAACTTAGGGAAGCAACCAAAACTAGAAATATTTTTGCAGGAATGGCGTGCCAATAAAGAAATGTCAAAACTGTTCATCTACCTCAATTAACGTCATCGCTCTTTTACGTAACATTTATTAACGTTAACCACTTGTTCGAGAGGCTTTAATAAATATTAAAATTCTTCAGTTTTCTTCAGTATTGTATTTTGCAATAAAAATGTTTATAATGTTAGGGGATCACTTTCAATTTAACTTCGAAAGTATTGCAAAAGTTTTAAAATGTTCCTCATAAAATTTTAATGACGATAGAACAGTTGGCGTTCCTGGAAATATCACTCGCAATTCTTTTGTTTGCGAATTTTAAAACTGATTTCAAATTGTTCTTACGAACAAAGCGTTCAGTTTTATAACAAAAAAAAACAAAAAATGTTAAGGTTATTAGTTTAAAATTTAATAATAAAACCAACTGAAAAATAACCTTTCAAAAGGTTAATTTTTTGCTGCCAAATTAGAAATTTTATAAAATTGTAAAATGCTTCAGCAAAATGTTTAAAATGCCTGCTCAGAAAACGAAAGTAGGAACTTTCAGATGATAATTTTTTATTCCCAGTTAAGACATATCACAACACAACGGCTAGTGATCTGAGATGAAATATTACCCTGCAAATAGATGGCGCATGTTCGCCATACTTGTTCGTGGCGATGATTAGTTATAAATGCTTCTTGATGGAGATATATATCACGTGAAGGAATAATGATATATATCCAAAAATTTTTTTTCTACAATGTGAAGTATTCATTTTATGTAAAAAACTGTTATCATGAACTGAAAATTGTTACAATATCATAATATCTTTCTATCTGTTTAGTAGAATTTTTTAATGGTGTGTGTTGGTTGGTACTTGTTCAAATACGTTCATGCTTCTAAATTTATTTAAAAACGCCAGGTTTGCATGCAATTACATACAATTACATACAATTTTTATGCAAAATTTTTAACATTTTAGCAATGTTGAACAGATCCAAATTCAAAGATTTTGAAGTGTGGTGAAACTTTCAGCACCTACATCAATTTTAAGGAACACTGATCACATGGGCCTGCCGTACATGAGAACGTGTGACAGACCACTCTTAAAACAGTTGCTGTATAAAATGTTGTGCATAGAAATCTAAACCTAAATATGATATGTTGAACATGAGACTTCAGCTTCTTAACTGCCTTGTGCTCGTCAAGCATCAGCGGCCAGGCAGAGCAAGCACATGCAATGAGGACGTGTGCGGCTGAGTACTGATCCATTATGAACATCCATGAGTTATTTTTAAGAATACTTTTAAAAGCTGCTATAAAAAACACCAAATTAAATATATATATATATATTTATTTATTTCATATTTATTTAAAACTGGAATAAAGCTAACAGCGCTGTTTCGGCGTAATGCCATCTTCAGAGCCTAAATATTGTTTAAACATATAATTTAATTAAAGTAAATGCCTAATGTAAATGTGAAAATATAGAAAATAAAATATGTATTAAATTGTGAAATAAT
>NW_008703570.1:7310207-7351084 GCF_000326865.2 Helobdella robusta | reverse complement strand
CGCCGAAACAGCGCTGTTAGCTTTATTCCAGTTTTAGATAAATATGAACTCAAACAATACCGCCTCGTTGAATGTCTTATAAAGAAGTTAATTAATGCAAAATGGGCAAACAATTTCAATGAAATTTGCATTTCTGAAAACCTCGTTCCTAAATATATTTATTTATTTATATATTAAAGAATATAAAAGTTGAAAAATAGAAATGGGAGAGATACCAATATTTTGAGGCTGCAAATTGGTCGAATGAAATTATACGTTGGCGATCGAGATGTTCGAAATAATCTGTGCAAGGTATCACATAAAACGTGTTTCGCATTTAACTCTGCTCTATTAGCCGAAAGTATTTTTTACGATCTTGCCCTAAAAAACATTTTTTATGTAATGTTTTCTCATTGTGGTTTAGATATTTTCATGTTTTTTGACCTACGAAAACAGTTTATGATTATATTGAAAACTAAATAAAACACAAACAACAAATCTAATTGAACTGTGAATGAATTCCATGGCATAACATTATTGTGTTAGTTTTTTGTGCAACATTTTAACATTTCTAGCATGACGAAATAACACAAACATTTCAAAAAGCCTTTAGATTTTGTCCACAAAAATTTAGCTATAATTACCATCATTGCTGGAAGATTCCACGAATGAAAATGTTTTAGGAATGCGCGGCAAATTTTTTTTTGACAAAAAAAACATGTTCAATTAGTTTCAGGTAGCACATTTCTTTTGAAGAGCATCGCTTGAATGAGAAAATATTTAAAAATATAGCACTCAATAAAAAACATTAGAGAGAAAGAACTATTTTTCGAGTTTGTTTGTTTGTTAACTTCAATGAAGGGACGTTTTTATGTTTTATTGAATCGATGCATGCATGCATCAGGATGTTTATAGTGGTTAAAAATTCTATCCATCAATTAGTTTGTGATGTAATGGCACCACAATTCGCTTAGTTAGGTTCAATTTAATAATCTAATCTAATATTATGTAGGTTTTTATTAATTATGTGAACAAAATTTTTGTGAAAAGTCATTAATGTATTCTAAATATTTTTAAATAAATTCAACGTAAATCCAGTCATTATCAGTCAGGACCAGCGTGTGTGTGTGTGTGTGTGTGTGTGCGTGTGTGTGTGGTGTGGCATGTGTGTGTGTGTGTGTGTGTGTGTGTGTGTGGTGTGTGTGTTATGTGTGTATGCGTTTATTTTTATGTGCATGAGTGTGAGTGTGTGTGTATTTATTTTTGTGTGTGTATATGTGTATATGTTGTATGTGTGTGTGAGTGTGTGTGAGTTTGTGTGTGTGTGTGGGTAGAATTGGTTGTTAGACAACAGTTTTGTTTAAGGTTGATAAATTTTATCGGCACATGATTAGAAACCCTGTTGATAATGGCAAACAGTAAGCGTTTTGCTAAATCACCCTCTGCAACTGAATTGTACTGCTGCCGTGTAGTCGAGTCAGTGTCACAAACTTTTATCAGTTTGATAAAATTAAATTAAAATTTTGGTTTGCCTGATGCTCTATTAAACAAAATTTACTATGAGCGTCTAGCGATGTCTCGCGAATCAATTCTAATAAAAAGAGAGGTGAGTAATTGTGAGCAGGCCAGGAACAACAACATGCAGACGCCGACGCAACCAAGCAGCTTCATCATCAGAAGAGTTTTCGCACTTCACGTTAATGTATTGGAGATAAATTTTGAATATTTACTAGAAACTTTTTATAAAATGTATGAATACATTAGCAGGATTGATGTTTAAGATATTATTTCATTAAGTGCACTTTAGACTTACCACACTTCAGGCCTACATGCAACTGATATTATTTTCCAACTTGAAACATCGTTGTTTAAATTTGTTTAGTACTACTATTATACTATTATATAAAAAAAAGAAAGGTCAAACAATACGAAACGAGAAAAATGCAATTCGTTGCCTTCTAAAATGATACTCTTTGTAAATATTTTTTTAAATGCACGGTGTGATTCGATATGAAATGAACTGAGCAACTGCAACGGAGAAATGTTCTGTAATATTTCATACAACACGCCTGTCGATGCATTCATTGAACACAATGGGCTTCATCTGGGAATAAAAAAATATTTCCGCCGACAATGTTTTTAATGTTTTTCATATGTGAAGCCAAGCACCAGAGACATCAAAACATGCAAGCCTCCTATCCCAAGCGCTGTGTAGTGCAGTGCAGACGTACCAACCACCGGCGTAAAATTCTCTTAACACCAACCAGTTGCGTGTCAGCCTTCATCCTCGTTAATAAAAATTTCCTATTAAGCATCGCCATAAAGAGCGATGATGAGGTCAGCGTATCACGTGAGGTCACACGTTTTATTTGAACCAAGTCATTGTCGGCTGCTGAACAGATGAACACATGAAACAACTACATTATATGCAATTTTAAAGTGATTTTTGAGAACTAATTTTGATTTAAACCCATCAATTCCCGAAGTTTGAAAGAAGGAAATGAAATTTTATAAAACATTCCAAGTTGACCGGTGAAGAGTGTCAATCGTGAGAGTTGATGCATCTCATCAGCTCTCTTTCATAAATTTTCAATCCTATTTAAATTTATTCCCATCTGAATATCTGAATAACTCGACTGTCTCATTTCAACATGTATGTATACACATACAACTCGACTGTTTCATCTCGGCATGTATATTTATATAAAATATATACATATCTATACATATATATATACTATCATTATAGTACTAACTTCAGCTATCAGCAAATGATAATCACATGTATTTATGAAAAAGAAGCTAAGCCACATACATATAAAACAAAGTACGAAAAAAATCGGTCACCATAAAACGTGAACAATATTAGATGTTTCGAAAACATTGGCTGGCACGCATTTGCACGTGCATGCATAAACATGTCCAGTTAAGTGGATTGTCTCCATCTTTAATTATGTTTATGCTGCGTTAATGCAGGCCGCCACAATACAATATTAAAGCCTGGTCATTTGGAAGCAAATAAATTTTGTCTCACGTTTATAATTAAAATTAATTTATTTTTAAACATTTTAAACAGCTGTTGTTATTATAAGCAGAATTATATAAAACCAACAAACGAGAAGGTTTCGACAAGCGAAAAAAAATTTTCTTCCAAAACAATAATGACGGTAATGGTATACAAACAAACAGAGGAACGTGTAATTTTTTCAAAAACAATGCTGGCAGATTTGTTTGGATGTCCTCCTATCTAGACAGAAGCTGCTGTTGTCTTTTATATAAACTTTTAACTATTTTAGTTTCATTCAGTTAAATTCAGGTTTCTATCTTTTTCAATAAGTTACTTTAAAATTCTGAATAATTTTAAATAAAAAGTTTTTCAATATTAATGTTGATAGCGCAATCGTATGAGTTTATTGATGTTATTTTTAATATTTCATTTATTTGTATAAAAATATATTCAACTTATTCCAATGTATTAATTTTTTTAAATGTATTTAAATTTTAAAATGTTATAAAATTGAATAATTAATTTCCTGTCAAAGTTCCTCTTTTCAATTAGCATTAGATTCTGAACGTAATCCTTGCTCTATGCAATTAATTACTTTCAAAGGAAACATCAACATTGTCCTCATTTTTAAAAATCTTTTTCTTCTTTAAAATTGTTTGTTTTTTGTGTTTATTATTGTTTCAGCAACTTTTAACATTTGAATTAAAGATTTTTAATTTAAAAAAAAATTTTTTTAGGTATAAATAAACGATTTTTATGCTTCGTGGTTTTCATTTTTAATGATAAAAACTATCTATGTGCAATTTAAAATTGAATTTTTAAAACTATTAATATTTATTTACCTCTAAAATTTATTTGCGCCAACAATTTTGAAAATCTTGAAAGGTTTTATCTCGCAAGAAACAGCCACTCATTAAAATGGAAGTTGAGGAGCGGCAAGAGGGAGATATTAAATTTCCATGCAATGAATGAATTTGAAAGACCGTCGAAATGAATTTATAGCGGCCCGCCTTAGGCAGGAAAGTTTTAATAGATTTATATTAGTTCCTAAATTATAAGTTACAGTTACAAATAAATATTTTCACCATTTATTTTATATATCATATTTATAAAATTGACAAGTTTTACTAAAAATTGTTACAAAATACACGTATAATTCAATCGTCGATAGTTTTAATGAAAATTTACTAAGAGTGTTATATATAAAATTTTAGTTTTTATAAAAGTATTTAAAAACCATCTAAAAATCAGTTTATAAAGTTTTTGTTCATTGTTTTTCTACAAGAATTATTTTTTATGTTATACTATTTGGTCATATTTATAATATAATTTAAAGATTATTGACTTTATTTTAAAAAAGAATGTATCATCAACAACAAAAAATCGACTATTACTCTTTTTGTACAACCCAAAAACAACAAATAAAATTTTATCACCGAATGAATCGATTGGAAAAATTTTGCAGAGAGTTAACAAATATTATTAACATCACTACACGTTCTATACAAGTGCACAAAGATATATGTATTATGAATGCTGTGTAATGTTGATGGAAAAGGAATCCAAAAAGTATTTTATCCGGCTATTAGTAGTGGTCATGTTGTATCAAATCATCATTCTCCTTCTTGCATTACCCGCTTTGTGGGATTGAATACCCGTGAATCAACGTAAAATACCGTAGATACCCGTAAATCTAGTCATGCAGCGTAGGGACAGGCGTATTTAACCAACGCACCACTTGGCCGCTGTTAAAACTGTGGCAAGTGTATTTTAAACTTTTTCAATGGAAAACTTTGTATTTTTTTCCTATTTTGATCTCATGCCATAACTTATTGATAAAAGGCGTTCCCATATTATCCATTGAAAATTGAATCACCCAAACAATAAGTTTACAAGAATTTATTTGAAATATCATGTCTTTGCAATAAATTGAATTCATGTTTCATTTTAAAATGTTCAGATATTATTACAAAATACAGGTTGGACAAATGTTGGGTTTGCGTATTGAATATATATACATCCAATTGTGTTCAAATTGTTTGTACAGATCAACTAAGGTTGCTATGTCGCTATGTCGTCAGTGTTGCATTGTATTGTGTTATATTGTTACGTGCTGCAGTTGAATTGTATTGTTTTGTATTGTGTTGTTTTTTGTATGTACTTAACTTGTAGAAACACAACGCAAGATAAATTCCAATTCATTTCAATACGTTGAACAATAACTTATAAAACAATAGTGTTTTTAGCATTATACAAAAACAGCAACAACAACAAAATAGATTGCTACTTGTAAAAATTTAAAAATGTTTCTTCGTTTCTGTATCAGATTTGGCTAATGGATGTAACCGTATTTTTTCAATCACATATAACTTAATGTATCGCATTTGTGGTGTGTGTGTGGTGATTTGTAAGGAGGAAAGCACACAGATTACTTACCACACATCATATCGCAGTTCTCAGCTCCAAGCGAGCACGTGTGCCAAACAATTGAGGAAAGCTATCGAGCTTTTATTCGCACATGAATGTACCAGTGATTAATTGCCCGAAGGACAAAGGAAGGATGAGTCAGTTGAAAACGTGAAAAAAAAAGATAATTGAAAAGATGATTGATTGGAGGAGGCTATGATTAAACAATTGATCTGCAATATAAATATATAATAAGTTGCAAGAAATGCGTCTATGGCGAAAACAAAAGAGGTTCATTCTTGAATACCCACTGGTTATATTCCTTTTTTTATAACATTGGAATATTCTCATATATTGTATTTGGAATAATTCCTGTTGCAAGATTATTTTCTTAAAGTAAAAACATTTAAAAGTCACTTCAATTTTAAACCAAACATACGAACTTTAAAAAATATTTAATAAGGGGTAGTTTGCATGATATTTTCATATTTTTTAATTGACAAATATATAATTGTGGATATTGTTTCTGATAATTTATATTTAATTAAATTATTTTAAGTAATGAAAAATGTGAAAAATTTAAAAAACTCAAAAAAATGAAACTTTCGACAAATTATAAGAAAGATGGTGAAATGACGAACAAATAAATTGATGAACAGATTAAAAACCAAGTGTTCTAGTAACAAGTCAAACCAAAATTATGTCAAAAGATTAAAAACTCAATAACAAATAAACAAAACACACGCCCACACGTCCGTATGGAACGTAAGAAACATACTCCCGAGAGGATAATTATAATTATATAAATATATTCAGATAAGAGAATTAGTCATCCAAGAGCCGATTTTATGTTTTTTTCTAAAATGTTATTTAAATTTCACAAGCTAACACATTTTATATAATACATAATACATTTTCACGATTAAATAATGAAAAGAGTTGAATACATTTCTTTGAAAAATTTCACGATTAAATAATGAAAAGAGTTGAATACATTTTTTTGAAAAATATAAAAGTATTTATAACTGGGGATAATTCCTCTTTGAAACAAATTTTATTGAAATATATAATCAGAAGTCATCTTAAACTTGTTAAAAAATGTTCATCGTTTCTTATTACTTCAACTAGACAAAAAACAAAACTTAACGCGCCATGGTTTATGTTGCAGATGGTTCCTCATTTTTTGACTCCCAGAAATATATATTTTATCCATTTTACTTCTTTGTTTTCATTCATAATGATGGTCAACTCTTTATTTTTGACAGAAATTTTCTTTAATATTATGAAATGATGAAATAATTTGTATTCGTTTCAATCTTATTGCTCTTTGATACCAAAAACCAACCAAATAGAAGGTGTTCGAATGCCTGTCACATATAACGTTGTCATGTGCTTTTAAAAAATGACTTTCTCAATTTCCCTGTCATGAAAATAAGCGTGGTCTCAGTGTTATTTTGTCACCAGCAGAAACAAAAGTTACTTCTTTTTAAATATTCTGGACTTTTAGTTGGACTAAAAAGACACAAATATCAAATTTTTGTTGGAAATATATTCAGACGAGGGGTCCTATCTTCAAATTTATTCACAAGAATTGAAAAAACGCACCAGTTTAAAGAACGACGCCAAGCCATGGATACGCATTGACATGACGACAAGAAAGAGTTTGACAAAACTAAGCCAGACGAATTTGTCTGTACATGTGACATGCGAGCATGAGAATTCAATTTTAACACAAAACCATTGAACACCAGGGATTAAAAAACATACTTAAAGTTACAAGCTTGTAGAGGAAAACAAATCAGGAGAGAAAGGAATGGAGAAAAAGGACAGACGGTAGACAAGCAGAAAAAGATGAGAGAGAGATAGAAAAATAGAAATAGAAAAAGACAAAAAACAGAGGAAGGGAGACAGAGATGAGGAGACAGATAGAGATATGAATATTGAAGAGAGGCAGACAAGCAGAGGCAAGAAGCCGTCTAAGGACTTTCATTGCCAGCATTAGGCGATCAATGTTTGATTGATCATATGTATTTATATTTTACATTGAGACGTTGCACATTATACATAGCACATTAATCCTACGCATGTATTGTATAATATATGTGATAAAGAGTTTTTCTATATGGACATATTAGTCATAAATTTTTAATTTTAATTATAGGAATTTTATAGAAGCTTATTAATCTTAACACGTGTACAATAAAAATTACTAGAAAATATTAGACTATCTCTAATTAATATTTTATTAAAAAAGTTGAATATGTTAATTGTATCAACGTAGTATCAAGTTCATTTAATAAACATTAATTCTTGGAGAACATGTATTTAACAAACAACACAGTAAAATTACTCTTCTTTCTGTACTGTTTTTTTTTTTGTATTTTTTGGTCCAAATATTTGATCTAAATTAACCCAGGTTCACTCTTGTGTTGTGTGTTTATATACATACACATTTTGTAAAGATATACATAGGTATATACATACATACATTTGGTGTGATGATTTGCAATATATCTGCGTAATGTTTAATGGCAATGATTTATAAATCGTCATTTGGATCATCATTATTTTTATAAGTAGGAATAATGGTAGCTTGAAACGATTTTTGGTCTTTATCTATACTACCTATGCATATAGGAATTGTTTGGAAAAATATAAAATCTTATTTGTATATGTGTTTTGTTGTTTGTGCATGTAAGTTGTTTGCTTTCCTTCCACTGGCAGCCAGCATATGCGTGCATCATCGCGTGCTTCAATGAATGGAGGAAGATGCAATGAAACCATTTGAACAACCTCATCCAATGTCGTAAACAAAATGTTATTTCAATTTTAAATGTTCTTATTTTATAAACAACTTTAAATAATCCTACGCATTGGACATTTTCAAATTTAATTAAATGTCTAATTTATTGCCTGAAATGAAAATGTCAGAACATTTTTCAATTAAACTGTCCAGTTGATCATTTACGGAGCCTCAAAATATTTTAAAATGAAATTCTCATTTGCTCGTTTATGCGCTGTGGTTGTTAGGGTCGTGTTCAAGTTTGACAGCGATATTTAATACGATCAGCAAGCAATATTATGCGCCCGCTGTTATTAAATGGAATCGGTGATATTAAATGTAACATCATTCACGCCCCGCCAAACCTACTCAGCTATTTAAAGTAAGAACAGTCCAATTCTGCATGCTTATTGCATTTGCAGGAAGAGATCAATCAGGTGGTGCTTGTCCAACACATCCCACGTTGTTCTGCTGTGTTTGGGCTCTACTACAGTTCAGTGGAGAGGGCACTGTAAGATGCATTCCGGGAAAGTACCAATATCGCTGAAGTTTATGTATATTTTGGCGCGCTTATACAACAAACCATAAATGTTTTATCATTGTTTTATTTATAAAATTTTGAAAAACAGTGTTTTATTTAAATTTATTTTAACAGACAATGCTAATTTACGTATTATAAGCACGCTTTAAAAAACGATATATAGCGAGATCAATTGAATTGTTCGTGTTTTATCTAATTTTGTGTTAAAGGTTATACAAGTACTTCAAATGCATCATTTTGAAACGGCAGTTTGCACAACTGCATCCCAGTATGGTCCAGCCCTCAATGCAGGTTATGTTTGCAGTTCAACAATTTTCGAAGAAAAATAAATTGTTTTTTCAACAGTTTTTTAAATACACTTATTAACAATTGTAGTTCAATATTAAAACTCTCCCCAATAATCAATAAAAAAATCAGCAAAAACTCGTAAATGATTGTTAAACTAACAATAAACTAACGTTTGAACCCTAAGATAAAAATAAAAAATAAAAATAAAAAATTGCATGACTGCATTATTTTCCTATGCACCAAACACTTTTTCAGTCAAGTTTTTGATCTGGATACCTTTGTTACTCGCACGAGTTAACAAACAAGAAAGTTCATTAAATTATTTTTTATCAGGAGTGTCTGATTACGCTTCAATCCAATCTCTCCTTTGTTAGTTTCATTTCTAAGCACATTCATTTGTTTCGCTCTTTGGTTTACAATGGCGGTGTAAACATCGTTTTCACAATTTTTTTGTAATTTTTTCCACAATTTTTTCGTGAATTCGGATTTTTGTTAATTTTCATTTTCTAAGAAGTTGGTTGAATTGAATTTATTCTTTTTATTTTTCCAAATACTATCGCTGGCAGAAGCTGACTTCCAGGAGTGGTTTATTTTTTTGTTTTTCCATTTTTTTGATTTTCCCTTTGTTTGATTTTTATTTCACTGTCTCCGATAGGAGAGTTCTTTTGGGGTGGTTTCTTTTGGGGTGGTTTCTTTAATTCAGCTACATTGGTAGCGTGAAAATAAACGGAAATAATGAACAACTCCCAAAAACACAAAAAACCAAAACGCCAACTTAGTTTAAGTTTAAGTGATATGGAGGAAGAGGAATTAAACCTCTTTTATGTCATAGAAGCTATCAATGATGGTGAACTGAAATTTAGCAAATTACCATTATTTAAAATTCCCCCTCTTTTCAAAAACTGTACTGTCGAAGAAATAAGAGAAGAACTGAAAGAGTTCGGCGTTAACAACGTTCTGAATATTAAAATAACAAAAAATGGTCAAAGAATTGATACAAATACATTCATCATTTCATTCCAAACTACTAAATTGCCAAGTGAGTTAAAATATTGCTATCAAAAAATCAATGTTCAGCAATACCCCCACCAATGAGGTGCACTAAATGTCAGAGGTATGGTATGGCCACTTCCACAAATTATGTAAGAGCAATGAACAAATATGCCCCAAATGTGGTGAAAAGGGACATAAACATACATTTGATTCTCCATGCAATAAGACACCGAAATGTTATCATTGCAAGCAGGCACACGCAACATTCGATAAATCGTGCCCTAAATACAGATTGGAAAAACATATCTTAATTACAAAATATAATTGAAATATAACTTATAAAGATGCCAAATTATTAATTCAACAAGAGTCAAAGCCAACATATGTAGAAATAGTCAAAGGTAAAAAAATGATTGACATAGGTATTCAATGTGATATTATTAACATTCCACTGAAAAGCAACAAAGTAAAGACAAGAGAAATTGAGCAGAATCTAAATAGAGATATAAACAAAACAAATATTTGCAGTGATAAGTCAAGTTGCATGGACCCAATTGAGGTTTATGATTTTGGTGATGCCGGTGCAAGTGATGAAGATAAATGGGAACGCAATGCTACAAAAATAAACAGAACTAAGCAATATACTAGAGGCAACTATAATTCAAAACAAAATAAATGACAACCAAAAACCAATAAAATTAATATAATCCAATGGAATATCAGAGGCTTTAGAAGTAACATTCTAGAACTTTTTATATTAATTAAAAAATGTTCTTCCCATATTATATGTTTGCAAGAGACTAAGCTAACTGATACTAAAAATGTTGAAATAAAAAACTACAGCTCTTACCATATAGCTGCTACAACAACTCCTACAAACCCTAGAGGAGGTTTATCAATTTTTGTACATCATAGAATCCCTCAATCACAATTAAATATTAATGCAGAATATCAAGCATCTGCAGTTAGTGTTAACCTAGACAGACCGATAACTATCTGTAATTTTTATAACCCACCAAATATGATTATAAATACTAATAAACTTGAAAAACTAATTAAATCTTTGCCAAAACCAGTTCTTTTGATTGGGGACTTCAATGCACACAATGTAATTTGGGGCAGTGGCAAAAATAACACAAATGGTAAAAAGATTGAAAAATTTCTAATACACATTGACATATGTTTAATCAATCCTTCTCAACCCACCCACTTTCATATTTATTCAAATTTATTATCAACAATAGACTTAGCATTTTCGTCACCTGTAATTTTCAATAATTTGCAATGGAGAAGGGAAGATGATCTGTATAACAGTGATCACTTCCCCATAATTATAACATATAATAAGACAGAACAAGAAATAAGTGAACGGTATAACCTAAAAAATACAAAATTTCGACAAGAAAAAGTGAAAGTGTTGGAATAATTATGTCAGTACAATAACAAAAAATACAACATCTAAACAGATATGGTCAGTTGTCAACAAAATAACTAACAAAAGCAATCACAGCAATTCAAACAATATAAATGTTAAGGGCATAATTTATCAATCTAATGAAGAAATATCAAACACTCTTGCAAATCAATTCCGGGTGAATTCATCCATTTCCAGCATAAATAAAACATTTGCTAATATAATGCACACGGAAGAAAAAAATTTGTTAGATTTTAATTCAAATAATGATGAACCTTACAATGACATGATTACCATGGAAGAATTAAAGTATGCCATTGATACAAGTAACAATTCTACTCCTGGGCCAGATAAAATCACATACAATATGATAAAACACTTTTCAAACACCTCATTGATCTCAATTTTAAATTCATTTAATCATATTAGGATTAACTCTGATGTCCCGGAGGAATGGCATGAAGCCATAATTATACCAATATAAAAGCCTAATAAATCAATAGAAGACCCCCTAAACTATAGACCCATCTCTTTAACAAATACTTTATGTAAAATCTTTGAAAAAATTGTCAATAATAGGCTTACATATTACCTACAAACTAAACAAATAATATCCCCATTTCAGTGTGGTGGTCAAAAAGGCCTATGCACTCTTGATCACCTTGTTTCTCTGGAAACTTTTATAAGGGAAGCATTTGTTTGCAACGAACAGGTTGTTGCCATTTTTTTTGATGTTGAAAAGGCCTATGATAAGGCCTGGAGATACGGTATCTTAAGGGATTTGTTTAGAGCTGGTCTGAAAGGTCGACTTCCATTATTCATATCCAACTTCCTGAATAAAAGAAATTTTAAACTAAAATATAATAATTTTTTATCTTCAGAACAAGAAATGGAGATGGGAATTCCACAGTGTAGCATTTTATCAGTTACCCTGTTCTGTCTGAAAATAAATGGTTTATGCAACATAATTCCACCGGACATGCTTGGATGTCTCTATATAGATGATTTTATGATAGCTTACAAAAATAAAAATATTGAAAGAAAATTAAACAGTTTATTGAACCAAATCTATGTCTGGTCAACAGATAATGGGATTTTTTTTCAAACTCAAAGACTACGGCCATATTATTTACAAATAAAAGAAAAATAAAATATCCAAAATTACATTTAAATAAAATACCAATCAAATTTGATAACAAAATAAAATTCTTGGGTTTAACCTTTGATCAAAGGCTCAATTTTATGCATCATATTAAGTATGTTAAAACTAAATGTTTTAAATACCTCAATATAATTAAGGTTCTTTCTCATTACAGATGGGGTGCAACTGACGAAAAGTTATTAATGATATATAGATCCAAAATACGATCAATAATAGACTATGGTTTCCAAGTCTATGGATCTGCCAGAAAATCATACGTAAATTCACTACTCCCAATTATAAATGAATCTCTAAGATTGTGTTTAGGCGCTTATAGAACCTCTCCATCTCTGAGCCTACATGTGTTGGCCAATGAAATCCCACTAAATCTCCGACATGTTAAATTGTCACTCAACTATTATTATAAAATCATATCATACCCAGAATGGCCCTTATATAAATACATTAAAAGTAAACAATTTATAACTAACTTCCTCAAAAAACCTAAAGCAATAGCTCCATCTTATTTGCGCATTGAAAATCATATTAAAATCATAAAACATCAAGATATACTTAAAAATCCTGAACTTCCTTATTTCTGGAGAATGAATGAAGCTTCAATAAATACAAAACTAACAAAATATAAAAAATATGAGGACCAATACATCAAACAATCAATAGTCAAATAAATCATCAATCATAATATTAATAACACCATAATTTATACAGATGGATCAAATATAGATCATTCAACGACAGCAGCAGCTATAATAGATAAAACAAAAATAGCCATACATTTGCCTGATGACACTTCAATTTTCACTGCTGAGCTTCAGGCAATCAATAAAGCGTTAGATTACATAAAAGATGAAATTAACAAATCATTTATAATATTGACTGATTCTTTATCAGGTGTACAATCACTAAAACAATATACAAGTAATAATAGCCTTGTTAATACAATAAAAATTAAAATTCATAACATTGTACAAAATAACTGCCATATTAAAATAATCTGGATACCAAGTCACATAGGTATTCTTGGCAATGAAAAGGCCGATCAATTAGCTTTAACAGCCCACAATGAACCCATACTAAATACAGCAATGATTTACTCAGACATTAAATCAATAATAAATAAGTATATATACACATTATGGCAAAATGAATGGAATGATTGCATAACACAATTAAGGCAAATAAGGCCACTGATCGAACAAAAGAGATGCAGAATATTTAACACCCGATTGGTATCCTCTAAAATAAACAGACTAATGATTGGCCACACAAAATTAACAGATGGATATATATTAAATAAGTCAGATCAAACATTATGTCAATATTGCGGACACAAATTAACAATCCAACATATTATAACTTGCGAGAACCCAATTACACATAGACATAAACATTTAATATATAAAGAGCTTTCAGAGAATTTTAAGAATAACAATAATATTATCAATGTAATACAATTTCTGAAGGATTGTAACTACTACGATATGATTTAAATATTTTTCCCATAGTATTTCTCTTTCCCCACGTTCAGTGCAATAAACATTTTTCATATTATCTGAACTTCTATTTTTCCACATGGAGGAAAAAAAAATAATTTTTTCTTAATTTGGCAAACAATTGCACCATTTTGGGAGCATAAATGCCGTTAAATATAAACAACAACAACAACATTTGTTTCGCGGAACCCTCTTAACGAATCACGTATAGTTCACTCTCCAACTACTTACATTGATTGCTCTGTTGTTTGTGGTTGAGTTAGCTGTACAAATGTTGTCGCACGTTTCACAAAGATAACAAGCACAAATAATTTTTAATTATTGATTCAAATTTGATTGAGGATATTTTCACGTCAGAGGTTTATAAAATGATGCTTGCGATCAATGCTAAAGAATATAATTCCGTCAAACCTACTAGCAAATATTTCGATCATTAAATAAAAATAAATTAAACTTATTTTGAGGTATGTATTCAATTATAAAAATTTTGTGCCATTTTAAAATGTTTTGTAGCTATAATAATTTATCTTGCGACATTCAACTGTTCAACATTGAACAACTTTCAGGTTGGTCAGATATCTTCACCGTGTACGGCGTTGAATAATTTTCAGCTGATAAGAAACTTCTAACAATGTTAATCAGCATCCCTTGGACATTCAACATCTTTCTACATCTACTCTAGCGTAACTAATTGAAGTTTTGCACATTAGGAACTATTTAGCATGTCAAGGCAATGATATTAGAGTATAAAAAATTCAATGAAGAATCGTTAAAACAGCAAAGAACGCACATTAATGTCATAAATAACTCAGACGTTTTTTATCAAAATATGTAACGCTGTACTACATTCCCAACAATGATTAACAAAGTAGGAAGATCCAGTACAATCGAATTTTAACTGTGTGAGTGAGAGAGAGAGAGAGAGAGAGAGAGAAATAGAAGATATCCTGTATACTTCTATTAATAATGTAACGGTAATCTTGCGTGGATTATAAATGCGCAAATGAGACAAATGCTTGCAACGGTTTGTAAGGAAAACGTTCATTTGTCATCTGGGAATGCGTCCATATATTACTGTAGAAACTATCATTTATATTTCTATTATTTTACATTCCTGTCGTTGTTATTTTCATCATGAAAAAACGTTTTCAGCATTTGATCAACAAATTTTTTGCTTATAGTAGGTTGGAATTTTTGCTTTTATTATTTTGTTGCTCGTTTATTCATCAGCAATAATTTGTTCTCATGTCGAAATATTTGGCATTTGCTTCATATATTATAAACCAGCTGGAGCGGATTGTATTACTGATGTTGTTTGATTGCCTGCCTGCTCAATTGCATTGATCTGTATGACTTGCACGACACTCGTGTCTCACAGCATTCCATCAAACTCCACGATCTTCCATGTTTCCTACCTGGTCTGCTGTTAGGTGCAGCATTTGAGGAGCCATGTTTACGTGTCTAACTATATCACGTCGTATAACTTTGCCTTCTCAACTGACTGAACAACAACTCTGATTGGCCATATTCTCAAAATTTGTAACATTATTCTTAATGCCTCTGCAGTGTTTATGTCAAAATGATTAGTATTAAAAGTAAACAAACAGACCTGATTGGCCGCAATAGTATTTAAACTTTGCTGCATTGCTACGTTTTTTACTTAGTTTCATATCATCAATATTCAACTTGCTCTTGCGCTGTGCAAAACATTTGAATATAAAATTGCGCTATACAAATATTGGTGTCAATTACTTAGCTAATATGAATTTTCTTTCAAATATAGCTTGAACCGTCCGAAAAATTTCCTGTTAGGAGCCCGGTTACACTGACAAAAAGATTGAGCAAGATTTGTTCAATGTATGTTAAGATAGGAAATTTTATTTTGCAGTAAGAAAGAATAAATTTAAAAGCAATCTTTGTTATAAGTTATTTTGTTTGACTATAGAAATGATTAATAAATAGCTTTTAACTCACCCAAAGCCGAAAAATCCTTTTATGTTGTTGACGACAGGAAAGACTTTTTGCTCAATGATATCGTTCAGTGCTTGGTTCTGCATTATTTCGAAAAGTAGCCAACTGTGGTTCAAGTGTCAGCTTTGTTGTTGCTGTTGTTGTTGCTGTTGTTCTATTTTTTTATGCGGTTGTTGTTTGTGTTGTTGTTGTTAATTTTGTTGTTTTGTTGCTGTTATTTTTATTATATCATTAATTTCATTTGATGAATAGTTCATGTTTTGTAGTTTTACCATAAAAATTTTAAATATTACACAATGTTAAATTTTAAGCAGATGCTCTAAAACATTGCACGTTGTTACATTCTTCGGAAACAATTTGTTTTCAAGGCGACGAATTTTCTTATGCGAACGAAGTTTTTCTCATTATTTTTCAATGTTTGTTTGAGAATGTGAACTAACAATGTGTTATCTATTGTAATGTTTTCCATGAAAACTTCCTATCTCTATTCATCCTCACTGTAGACATCTACGTGTACATGTTTGCACTTGGAAAGTTTTCAAAAAGTTCATTAAAAATAACTCTGTGAAATTCGCAAATGAGTTGTGTTGTTCGTTCAGTGGCAAATAGGGTTCTGTAAATGCATTTTGCTGGTGTTAAATTATTTTATTAGTATTTAATATCTCTTGAAGGACCAATAACTTAATTAAATATTAATTAACTTAACTTCAAAGAAACAAAACCACGATGGAGATGATGTCACTAAACAAGCTTATAAATGAACAATCAATAAAATAATATTAAAAAATTAAAATTGCGAACAAATTATCCAGCTCTGTTGAATTTCAGATATTTTGGTTTGAAGCCAAACGAATGTGTGCACTAATCATAGATAGTCCTGAAACGTTTGCATTGGTGATGAAAATTTTGTTGAAGATGATCAGCAAAAACACTCTGATGATGTAGCTACGAGACTTATTTGTTACCTTGCATTAAATTTTTTCAGAATAACAAAACTCCTCCTCTGATTAAAGTTGTTTGTTTATGCAGAGCTTGTTAATTGAGTGTCTTTGTCTATTGCTTTCCATGCACTATATTTTTTTTTGTTTTTTTTTTCAAATTGAGCATCTAACAAATTTGTGTTGTTTGTTTGTGTTTCTTTGTATTTAAGTTTTCTTTTTGCTTTTATAAATTCCAAATCCAATAGAAGTATTTGATGAACATATGTTTATGAAACAACTTCAATATGGAATGAATTTATCGCAAGCAGTACTTGTATATTTAAAATTTTCAGTGTTGTTCTCCTACATACTTTTGATGATCAAACACTGATTAACAAAAACTCAAAAAACTGAAATAAATAATAGTTCACAGAAATTAAGACTTATTTGTATTAAAAAGTTGAGGCAAATATTTCAACAGACGTGTTATATAAAGGCAATCCAGCATTACGTTAAGGAAAGAATGTGTCGTTGCCTTCAAGCAGTGGTGGAGTTGGTGCATGCATGGGTGTGTATGTATGTGTGCACGCATACATGCATGTGTATTCATGCATGCATATGTATGTGCATGTGTCTATGTGGATGTAGACACGCACATGTTGTACACGCACATTGTAATGTACATGAAAATTGAATGTACATAATAAATAAAATACGTGTATGACAACTTGCAATATTTTTTGATTCTTTAAATTTTTAGTTTCGAACAAAAATTCAAAGAAATGGGCATAGACAAGAGAAAATATAGGATTGTAGATATTGAATTGCTCTTTTTCTGTATCAGTTGAAAGGAGAGGATTATGAATTATGCAAACGAGGAGCCTACATATCACCATAGAAAAGGGATAAAGACTCATATCCATAAAAAAAAGTTTTTTGTATCATTTAAATTGCTCACATAAAATTTGTCGGTAAAACGTTGCATTTTTTTTAATGGAAGAAAAAATTGAAGAGAACAGCAGGAAAAAATTGAATTGAAATTATTTTTATGAATAAATTTAAGAAAATTTAAGAAAATGTAAAAATTCGAGGTACTTGTTAAAATAAAACAAAATTATGATGAAATATTTGTATGAGAATTTGAAATAATTAATAAAAGTAATAACAAAAAGCTTAAAAATGATATTTCTTCCATTAATATTGCAGTATAACGAAATTACGTGAATGTTTAATCAATCAAATCAAGACAATTGATTAAATGTATTTTGAAAGAATCACATCAATGCATTCATCATCATCTTCATCATCATTATTTTTTGTTGTCATCTTCACTCGGGTATACATTAATTTTATTATCACCATCATCATCTTCATCATTATCATCATTATACTTATTAACTATACCATATCATCATCATTCACGTTAGCAACATCATTCTCATCAACATCATCGTTGTCGTCATCATTACTTTTACCATCATCATCATCATTATCATCGTCTCTTTATCAAAAACATCACCCTTATAACCACCATCGTCAAAGTCATCATCATCTTCATCATCATCTACCATGTTATCAGCATATTCATTAATTATAATTCTATCATCATCAACAACAACAACAGCAACAACATTATCATCGTCCTCATCACCATCAACCATCATCATCAACGTCATCATCAACATCATCTTCATCATCCTCATTAGAAACGCATAATGAGAATGGAAAAAAATACTGTGCCAACGACTGCCAATGATGTGGTAGGTAATGTAAACACGTGGTGATGATGATGAAGATGATGATGAGGAGGAGGAGGATGATGATGATGATGATAATGATGACGACGACAATGATGATGATGATGACGACGACGATGATGATGACGATGATGTTGGGAATGATGATGATGATGATGAAGACGACGATGATGATGATTTATGTATGAGGATGATAATGATACTTACGATGGCGAAGATGATGACTATGATGATGACGGTTATACTGATAGCGAGAAAGATGATTAAGATGATTGCAGTGCTTTTGTTGTTGTTGTGTCAAGATGATTAAATGGCCAAAAGTGTTGTTAATGATGGTGTTGGTGATAATAAAAATCATGGTGATAATAAACGTGATGGTGAATATGATGTCGAAGATGGTGAGGATAATGATGAAATAATGATCAGACGATGACGTTATGGTTAAATATGTTGAAGATGGTGATAAGAAGAAGCCAGAGTTTTGATGGCTTGACCGAAAAATTTTTAATTCAGAAACTAATGAAGTTGAAAAAAAGGGTTTTGTTTGTAAAAAAAAATCATTTCTGACGGGCCAAAGTGAACATCCTGAAAAATTTTAAATGTGGAAATGTTAGTTGAAAACTATGATACACACAATTTGGGAAAACATGCATCAACAAATGCATAAATAATGAATTTATGGAGTTAAATTGATAGCTGAATTTCTATTATACAATGAATACACTGTATTGTTATATGCAATACGTTTATGGATATACATACGCTGACATACATTAGCAACAATAAGACTTTATTGATGCACATATTTAAATAAAACTTCATGCTTTCAACAATTCCATCGCCCCAAATCTTCAGTTTCATTCTAAATAAAAACTGTTCAACGTTTCAAATACGAGGAAATGAAAGAATGTATGACCGTGGGGTTTTATGAAACAAATTGGAACAAATTTTTATGAGACAAGCAAACATATCAATTTACAAAAGTGAATGTAGGCAGAAATTAATGAAATATAAAGTCAACGTAAATAATTTCAATAAGAAAGAAGTTGAATAATAGCAATAATAATAGCAATAACGTTATTTTTATTTATAATACTATTGTTATTATAATAATGAGTTTTGTTGTGTGCTTTCTCTTCAATATTATCCCTACAGACATTTATCAGGTTTTTTCCTAGACACGATCTTTTCTTGCATGAAAATGCCCTTCAATGTCAAAAACTGCTGTGTTAGTATTGAATGATGTTAATTTCAAACTGCACCAGTTACACTGTTGAGAAGATTCCATCTCAAGATTCCATTCAGCCGTACTTCCTTAACCAGTTTAACGCTATTGTAAACTGAACAGACATCCATGCCGGTAAGAGAAATAATTGCTAAATTGGTTGGTTAGATCAATCTAAACTGAACTGTATTTAGAGCAGATTTGTTGCGGCGGTAAAAATTAACCTCAATCAAACCCGCAAATAAAGTAGGTCGAAATGTGTTAAGTGTCCACAAAACAGTAATTTTTTTCTTGAGAGTTTCAATGCAAACATTGTTTGAAAAATCGTCGTCCTTCTGAGGAGAAATCAAATCCTTCAAACAAAAATTTTGGCTCTATCGTTGATTGTTTTCTTGCGTCTCTTTTTCATTTTTAGACAATTATGTTTTATATTCACACATCCATGTTTTTTATACGTAGACATGAATGTATCGGAGAATATTTGTTTAGTAATGTTACCAACAAGAGAAATATGTATTGTAATATACATATTTGCTACATACTATACACGCCAAGATTTAAAAGTTTCAAAAATTAATTGAATTTTCGTAATTGATCTGTTACAACAATCCGTTGTAAGCATGATTGATCGTTCACCTTCCCAACCGCTGCTAACAAACTTGTTGGTTACGAACACCATCTGACTACGCAGTTTCCAGCAAGCACGGCACATACACTAATCTCTTCTATCTCTGGTTGCGCATGTTTTGAAGAAATATTGAGCTAACATTCTGACTCCACAACAAAAATTAATTCACAACTGTGAAAACAGAAAGTTAAATTGTACTGTTATTTTAACTTGATGAATAAATAACTTTGTTATTCTCAAAGATGAACAGCAAATCAAGTGCTCACAAAAACTTTTAATTAATGCAAGCCAAGCGATGTTTCAAACTGATAAGCGGAAAGAAAGAAAAATAAATTAATGAAAGTGAACATAAAAACTGAAAATGTTCCTCTATTTTTGGGAAAGAAAAATTGGAAAGATAGATATAAAATGTTTTTCAATTGATCCACATTACGCGCCTTCAAATTACATTTGTGAGGGCCCAACACAATTCTTCTCTCGTCAATGCTTTCTTCGTGGAATTAGTTTTGGCTTATTTGATGTGTAAACATGATTTCTCGCAACAACACATGCTTTTGTTTGTTGTTGAAAATATGACGATAAATGATTTCTTAAGAATAATTGTACAAATCTGAAATTTTCTTCACATAAAAAATGTTAATTAAATATAATGCTGCGTTATATTAATCAACGAGTGGACTGATTTTCAATGAGTGGCATGTCCTCGAAACTCCGAAAAAAACCCACATGAACTACATACGATGAAATATGTCTATCAGATGCCAAAATTTTCAAAAAAATTTATATAATTCGATGTTGCATTTTTGCCTGACATTTGATAGGGCGCAAAATTTTTTAGCCTTATTGAGTAAACACTCCCCCAAAATCTTTCGACAAACAGATATAAAAGTTTTCAACATAATTTCAGTGAAAAAAGTTTTGGAAAATTCAATGTTCGCACACATGGTTTGCATATTTCCACCACTGGGATATTTTTACGAAAACAAGCTTAGCCAAAAAGAAATAAAATGAAAAAAAAACTTCACCAAGCCACTAACAGAAAAAATATTCAATTTAATTATCACCATTCATTGTCACATCATTAAAAGTCGTTACCATGGCGACCAGACGATGTTCTCATTATCAAGGCGATAAATCAAAGTAGAACAGTGCGAACGTTAACAGTCGGAGTTGGCAATAAAGCAAAGAAGCGTTCGAGATGTGTTTTTTATTAACTCTAACATTTTGCGGATTTGACGATTGCGTAAATAAGTTTTTCTTCGCGTGTGTAAAAATTTTTTAGTCTGTTTTTTATTTTTGAACATTAAAAAAATGGTATTAATAAAACTTGCGTATTTATATTTGTTTTAAATTCTATACACAAGTGCCCGTTACATGCTAGTAATATAGATGAGTTGGCAAGTTTTTAAGGATAGCATTTGATCCAGGCAGGTCGGCAAACATGGTTGGGAAAGCGCAATATCTTATTTTTTCAGAAAAAAACTGGTTGATTTTCAAGAAATGTTTGAGCACGAATTGAAAATATCTCATATCATCCTCTACTACTACCAAGCAAAATTATTACACACAACCTTCATCAACGCAAGCATAACTTTCAAGTCACCATTCAATTAACATATCAGGATAAGACCTTCACCACAAGACACCTTAAATAGATTAGCACTCAATAAAACTTTGTCATTTACTCAGTTTAATTTTTTTTGTCGATTACTTAACTAACTTACTAAGTCATTAACTGGTCCATTAATAAATTGTTTTATTTATTTATCATTTTAAACCATTATTTTATTTTATTTTCCATAGTTTTCATGCTTAAGCATTTTTTCTCCGCAAATTATTTTTTGTTATCATTTTATACTATTGCCTTGCATTCTGTAACAGTTTTGCGTTTGTTAGATTCTGATTTTTTAAAGAATAATAATAATAATAATAACATTCAAAAAAATCAAGTTTAGTTGAAAAAACTTGTTAAAAATTCTATACAATTTTAAAATTTTAAAAGCAAGCAGATGGTCAAAACAGACAATTCACTCCAAACACTAAAAAGCATTCATGCAACCTGGAACGTATGAGAATTAACATTCACCAGAAAAGAATTCCTTAAATGAAACTTAACAAGTATCAAACAAGATTAACTGAATAAATTTGAACCAGATGGTGGTGTTCTATAAATAGCCAGCAAACAGACATACAAACCGCAAAACAATAAAGACTGTGTGAGCTTCATAATAAATTGGGGCATCCATCTCATCTTGTGAGCTAATTTATTCATGGAGCTTATATGTGGCGTTTGACGATTGATTTATTTGGTTGTTCGTTGTTATTGTTTTTTGTCTGCACAGCTCTGCATGACACGATGTTCGCTGCAGTCATGTTCATCTTTTTAAAATGATCGCAGACAGGTTTTCCTGACGTTTGTGACGAGAAATTCTGCTTTGATATATTTATATGGTTTATATTTTATGAATGTTTTATAAAATAAAATTAATTTATTAAAGAAAAATTTTGTCTTAAATTTTGAATACCATATTAATTATTTTTTTAATAACTAAAGATTATTTTTGTACCTCTTTGTTTCACCTGAGTTACATTAAAACAGACGAGTGCAAACATTTTTAAAAATGTCCGGAGCATGTGTTTTGATACTTACTCGAAGTAGCAGTCTTGACGTGTTCACGTTGTCAAACTTCAAACGTGTTAGAACAGTTATCAAATTTTAATAAAAGAGTGCTAAATTAAAAATTGTTGAAGAAATAAAAAATGTGAAAATTGTTTTAACCAATTTAAATATAATTATGTTTCAACCTGTGGCTTTTCGTACTAAATTTCAACAAATTTGAAGACAGTTCAATTGAAATTAATTCTATTTAGCGGAGTTCTTTTCTATATGGTGAAAAAAAGCTATGGCTTTGTAAACCAAGTTGATTCTGTCGACAAATCATTAGTTGAAACCAACATACCAAGAAACGTGAAATAAGTTTTGTTCATTCTACACAAAGGTGACAATTGCGTACTGAAGACCCAGGCTGACGACATTATGAGAAGCAGTAAGAATCATTTTGCCGATTACCAGACAAAGTTGTTAAAAAGAAAAAATTTCACGGAAATAAGCTTGGAAATGTAGCTTTGGGACTGGCGGTATTGAGATTTCTCCACACACATTATGTTCCTCGACGCTGAGTTGAATATGATTAAAAATATTTATAACATAACACTATAACGCTCAAGCAACGAGCTATAAAAAAGTTATTAGTCAACAAAGTTTTATTAAAAGTTTAAAATATGAAAAAGTAAATAAAAAATTAATATTCATTTCATTTATCAAGTTTATTTTATATTTTAATGTTCAATTGAAAAATGTTACCACAAAAAGAAGGACTTTAAAATAAAAACTGCGAAAAAATAAAATTACCAATGCTAATGTAATTTTCTCCATGCTCCGTAAGATGATTGCAACAGCCGGGCAGGAACAACACGCAAATTACTACCAGAGTATTGACAACGATAAGAGGACAAATATTTGAGGAGAGCACAGAGAAGCGCGTTGGCTCTAGTTCGATGATTGATGATAATCTTCAACGCCTCGTCTCACATTTGTCAAGTGCATTCTCAATATTGACAATATCCTAATGGTTTAGATCGCTGCCTTTCAGTAAAAAAAAATCACAACCGGGTGTAATCTTTCAATAATTTAAATTCATTTTTATTATTCAAGTACGTAAAAATTATAACTTGTAAGAGGGTGTTAGTGGTTATTGTGGTAAAATTTATAATTAATACAACTATATATTTTACTATTTTGTGATGGTTTACATTTTTTATTTTATTTTGAATTATTTATTTGCCTTTTTCAATAATGCGACTTGGCTGCCTTTGGTACCTAATAGGAAGCTAAAGGCATAAAGACAATTTAGTGCCTGCAAATGTAATGAAAACAAAATTTTTAAAAATGTTTGTAAACGCATTAAACATTGACCATTCTACTGTTTATGATATAGTTGGCTATTGCTATACACATACATATAATATTCCGCACTGGAATCATAAATTAACATCGCGATAGCATTTATATTTTAAATTATGAAGAAGTGTTATTTATGTTTAAGTAGGTAAGCTTTTTGTTGGGTAGCATTATTGCGTTTATGATTTTGCCAGAATTTTATTTAATTTTTGATTTAAAACTAAATATGTCTAATAAATGTAACAATATAAGAGTCTTTAGAATGTTAAGAAACGTCATTCGAACTCGAATTCAGACGAACTAACATCGAAACCAAGAAAAATTAAGTGAAGAATGTGTTTTATTAAAAGTTTGTTCAAAGTTCTGTTGCATACACAATTGCCGTCAAATGGTATAAAACTCATGACATCTGTGAAACAATGAAACAATCTCAACAGTTACACATAAAAGAAATTTTTTCAACGTCAACATTCATTTAATGCTTCATTCCATTCATGGCAACCCAATATATTTCACTTACATTTTTCAGATCTAAATCTATTTTCTTGTGATCTATAATAACTATTTTAGTTTTGTAAGGTTATAGCATTAACACCGTTTGTTCGTTGAACAAATGTTTGAAAAATTGAATTGTAAAATTTAAAAAAGATTTTTTAATTTGATCGTTTTAAGAATTAATCATTTTTATGTTTTCAAATTTTGTGTTCAACAAATCGTATGATTGTATAAATGTTATTTTCAAACAATTTAACAGATTATTATTAGTAATTTAAATAAAAAAATTTCAAATCAAATAAACTTGGTAATACGGGCAAAAAAGGTCAGAATCAATTTAAATAATACAGATTTAAATAATTTAATTAATAATTTATTAAATTATTTATTTAATAATTTAATTTAATTCAATTTAAAAAACACATAGTTGACTGCATAATTTTAAAAAATCAAATGGTTAATTTAATTTAATTATTTACTATAATTTTTAAAATGATCGATCCTGTCATTTTCAATTTCTTCAGCTATTACAAACAAGCCAATAAATAGTAAAAAATGACTAACTAAATGTTAGAAAATATCAAAAATATTAAAAACTTCAAAAATAAATTAACAACAATATCTCAATATATTTGTAATAAGTTAAAACTAAATAATGAATAGGAAGTAGGTGGTGAATGAATGGCTAAAACGTTACAACGTCTGGATTGGCATCGGCGGGCCCTGCTCTGTTGTGGGCACTGCCATTCAGTGAGGCCATGGATGGGTTTGATGAAAGTTCCTCGCCTAAAATTATCATAATTTATTTATTTAAATATAAATGACTACACAGTTCTAAATGTTTAAATTAAAAAAACTTCTTACCAAAGTTTGCAATATGACTTGACAGAAATAAGTTAACAACAAAAACAAGTTTGAAAATATGCGTTGTTATGTCGTTTGATGAAAATGAAATTGTTATCAATAAATAACCTTCTACTAAAGTTTCCAGCACTTTTTTAAGTTTTGATTCTTGAACATCTTGTTCGGCAACAGTTATGTTCTCTAATGTGTACTGCTCCGATGGATGTTTTTGCTAGAGAAGTTTCAATTTGGTGAATGTAACGCCGAAAAAAAATGTTGAAATTGTCAACAAATTTACAATCGGATTTTTTACTCTAATAAACAAATTAAATTTGTGAAATTAACCTTTATAGAATCGCATTTCAAAAACCGTCCGTCGATATCGATACTGACACTGCTTTCTAATTATGTCAATAAGGTAGATAGCAATAAATCTCGAGATAGTTAGATTAAGAATTTATGAACGAAAACACAAGTAATTTATTATTACATATAAAAATTTTACACTTTTGATCAAATAAAAATTTTGTTAACTCAAATATTTAGCATTAAAAGATGTCATTAAATAAATTATTCGAGAGTACAAACCTTTGCGCTGTCTGGACGATCCGACGTCTTCTGATGCTGTGGAATTTTTCCTGCTGGTCCCTTTCAAAATTCTGCCTCCACTAGTTTTTCTTTCTCCCTTGTCATCAACTTCAAGGTCGTTCAGGTTTTTCTCTGCTATGGATGATCGTTTGCCAGATGTTTTTAATCTATAATGAAAAAATGCAATTTCAATAAATTTTTTAAAATACATTAACACGCCTAATTTAAACTAAGGCTATCAAGTAGAAAGGGAAATATTACATACTGAAGTTCTAAAGCTGATCCCAGATAAGAAGATTTGCGACTTCGCATTGGAGCGTTTGCTGGTGCTGATTCGATGAAAGTTGAATCCCAATACTGGTCCTTAATCAATTCAGGATGTTCGTTATGCATTTCGTCCACAATCAGATAAGTTACCTTCGATTTGTTGAAATTTTAATTATCATTACAATAATTTTAATAGATGTTAATTAAAAGTGAATCAACCCTAAAACTTCTGTCAATGAGAGTGTCAAAATCCAAATCATCGTCGTCATTCCCGTATGGGTTGATGAATGACTCACCGACCTAATTTTTAAATCAAATTTATTATTTCAATTCAATTTTACAATCTATGCATTATAAAGTTGTAATTCTACCTTCAGCCAACCCATGTAGAAAATGAACTCTAAAAATGTGAAAATTGGAAACCAATCTTGGTATAAAAGAGAGTTATCATTGCCAAATCGAAACTGCTTGCACAACAGGGCAGGAATAAAATAACTGTATACAGCTATTGTCACTACCTTTGTAAAAATTTCAAAAAAATATCTTAAATGTACCTACATTATTCCATGCTGATGTTTTTAAAAACTCTACCTGGGTGTAGACCATTGGCAATGGGATCCAATCGAAAATAAACAGACTGGCAAGTTGTCCGCGAAATTGGTTAATTTCCTGATATTAATACAAATAAATTTTGTGTAAGTTTTTGTAACTGGGGCATATATAACTTGAACCACATGTTTTAATATATTTGTTGTAAAATATTTAATGATTCGAACTACAATTAAGCAAATATTTAAAAAAGAAAATAATGAAACTGGCACAAATACGACTAGCAAAATATTTATTATTGCGGGGAATATTTTAATGTTTTTTCTGACGAATGCTTGAACATTTCAAAAGTAAATTCTAACAATAAATAAACCCTATGAAATAATAATAAATTGAAATAAAATTTACAATCTTACATCGACTAAAGTCTTGACGGCGAAATCATCTTTGATCTTTCCTTCCTGTCGCGCCCTGGCCACCAGAGCTGTGCACCAGGCCAGAGGAACAAAGTACTTGTTGTCTTTTGCTTTTATACTCTCAATCACTTGCAATTCATTCTCTAACATGAAACCTTTATCCGGGTGAATTTTTGTGGTTAACTTCTTTGTAAATAATTTTCAAATTTTGGAGTTAATTACCAGCTTCAATCATGCTCCTGAACTTGGGATACTTTCTCTTGACGGGAGGACTTATTGAAGACATTGTGATCAAATATGCCAAACAAAAATATCTAAAAGTTGTGCAAAATTGAAAATTCACTTGTTATAATAACACTCGAGATGTATGAAAGCATGTTTGCACAACCCAAGCGACAACTGACCTCATGATGGTCCTCCTCATCAGCCTGATCTTCTCACTGTGGCCAATCATGTTGGCAGTGACGAACATAGCCATGCGGTCAGGCCATGGAATTGTGTTAACCACGTACGTCCATCTCTGCATCACGAAACTCACGAAAAAACCAAGAACAAATGCAAGCTATTTAAATTTGTGTGAGAAAATAATATTCATTAAAGAAATTTGCACTTTATAAATTTTAAATATTTGTAATATCTAATTTACAAAGATTACATAAAATTAATTAAATGAAAGTTCACTCAAAACTAAATAATTACAAATTAAACGAAATGTTGAAAAAAAATTATGCAAACCGCTTTTGAGCTGTTGAAAACGTGACAGTGTTCGGCTAAAAACTCGAAATCTCTGCAAGGTTACAAAAACATTCAACATTAATTGCTTGTTCAAAATATGCCTACAGACATAGTTAGTAGTTTTTTAAAAACTCAAAAAGATGTTATGTGAAACTACCTCTTCCTCTTGTCATCCAGCGCAAAATGATAGATAATGGCAAGAAGGTAGAATGACGTCAAGTATATTGGAAACTCAAATCTTAAAAGTTTGTATATGCTACCTTGCCATCTAAATGAAAATTTTGTATTGTCAATTAATTTAACAAGAAAAAACGTGTATCGAAGCACTAACTGTTATTTTTTAGTTTGTTTTGTTTAATTTTTTTATAAAAAATTCAAAATATTATTCTATTTGAATAAAAAATTTATGAAAACCTTTTCAAGAGTTTCAAGAAACCCCAGCCAGCCGTAGCCACTTCTGCTGAATATGTGACCGTCATTTTAATGCTCCAATAATTAAAATATAAGTTAATTTAACGATTCGATTGCTAATTATGTTGTTATTTTTTAATTAATTGTCCTTATATTGATTTGAATTCAATTTCATTAAATGTTAACTATTAAAATTATGCTCGTTTAATTCGCCTAATTTGAAGAAACTTGCAATGACAAACTAATTTATATACCGTTCGAATGTGTGACTACAACTGAAAATAATTGATGAATTTAATTATCGTATATAAGTACGTACATATCTGCGTGTGAATGTGTGTGTGTGTGCGTGAGTATATTTGTATATATTATGTATTTATTTATATTTACATGCGTTTCAAACGCGTGTTTTATACGTATTATGGTTTATACATTATGGTTTCAATATCCGCTTCGAAACATGCACGTTAGTATGTCACACGCATCTTCAGTACAAACCAACACACAAACGACAAACAAAAAACTTATATGTATATAATAAACATATTTATCCTTATGTATCACACCCCAGAGGGTATAAATAACTCTGTATCTCAGATATTTGAACAAATTAAATTATATCCCTTTATGACATCTTATAACCTTCCTTCACCTAGAATATGGCAAAATCTGGCTTAATTCAAATATTTGGTTTTGAGTATGTGAGCGTTTGAAGTGTCTTACGGCATATTTTGTCAACCTGGGGTGTCCTACACCCCAATAGTCTTGAAGTCATCTAAACTAAAATTAGTATTGCAATAATGAAATAATAATAATAAATGTTATAGCATCAAATTTAATATGCATTATCAATTTTAATTTAAGTTTAATTTTCATCAATTTTTGAAATATAAACATACTTTTCTCATTACATAACAATCATCTAATTTTTGTTTGGCTTATTTTGTCTCTAAAAATTTGTATTGCAAATAAATACTTAATAGAATAGAATAAAAACAAAAATTAATTAATAATAATAAATAATTTAATTTCAAAAAAATTGAACAAGAAGTAAAAATGGCGGACAAGCAAAGTCGATTTAGCCTTGATGCCGTGGTTGCTGCAATATTGCAGTCCGACAGCGAAAGTGATTTCTCGGATACAGATAATTCATCTGATTTTGAATGTTAAGAAGTGAAACAAGATTCAAATGAGAATTGCAGTAGTGGTACCGAAGAAAAAAGTGATGCAGATTCTGATTCAATTGTGGGCCGCAACCGGTTCGTCGTAAAATGGTAAGGTGCTATTTGCCTCAAGTCATTGCTGCTTAAGTTTTCACAGGTAAAAATGGTCGTATTTGGTCGCAAACTGCAAAACCATTAGCACAAACAGCAGCAGCAAATGTTTTGACTCAAAAACATGGCCTTACTGCTATTGGACAAAGATCCAAAAACTTGCCTGACAGTTTTGCATTATTTATGACTGAAGAAATGATTTTTCTTATTGTGAGAGAGACTAATCGTCGAGCAAATAAAAATGTTCGTGAATGGAATGAAGCACATCAAAAGGAAAATATTGAACAACGTGTGTGGGTGGAAACTGACGATGTTGAGGTTAGAGCTTTCATAGGATTGCTTATACATGCCGGTTTGCAGAAATCAGGAAAAGAATATGTTGATGAACTTTGGTCATCTAAATACGGCCGGCCTATATACAGAGCCACCATGAGTCTTACTAGGTTTAAAGAACTGCTGAGATTTATGAGATTTGACAACCTCGCAACAAGGGAAGAACGTCGCGCAACAGATAAACTTGCTCCATTACGTGATTTTTGGGAAATGTTTCAGTCAACTCTTTCGTGTGTTTATAAAGCTGGCAGTAATATTACGGTTGATGAACAATTAATTGCCACTAGAGGTCGATGTAGTTTTCGTCAATATATACCCAGCAAACCTGGGAAATATGGTCTAAAAATTTTTTGGGCTTGTGACAGTCAGACATCGTACCCTTTGAAAGGCGAAATTTATGTGGGAAGACAACCTGGTGATGGAGCAAGTGCAAATAACGTTTTGGATCTGGTAAAACGTTTGGTAAAACCATGGAACAACACGGGACGCAATATAACCATGGATAATTACTTCACTTCATGTAGTCTCGTCGAAGACCTTTTGACCGTGAAAACTACCATTGTTGGAACAATGCGAAAAAATAAGCAAGATATACCAAAAGAATTACTTCCTAATCGATCAATGGAAGAATTGTCATCAATATTTTGTTTTGACAATCAATTAACATTGACCAGCTATGTTCCTAAAAAAGGGAAAGCAATAATTCTGCTCTCGAGCATTCATCATGATGCTGCAGTTGATGTTGACAACAACAACAAACCAGACATTATTGATCATTACAACAAAACAAAATCAGGAGCAGACAATCTCGATCATCTAGTTGGACTGTACAGCTGCAAACGAAAAATTAGCAGATGGCCAATGACACTCTTCTTTAACGTCATTGATGTTTGCTTGTGTTGCAGCATATGTTGTTTGGATAGCAAAAAATCCACAATGGAATGAAAAAAAGATGCACAAACGAAGTTTATTTTTAAAAAATCTTTCTGAAGAGCTGGTAGAAGAACACCTTCAACGACGAAGTGAAAATCTGTTTGTTATGCAGAAGCAAGTGAAGCTGGCATTCAAAGCAATGGGTTTTCAACCAGCCATAGCAGTTCAGACAGAGCAACCAGAATCTTCAGGACAGAAGAGATGTGGCATTTGCCCACGCTCATCGGATCGGAAAACCAAAAGCCGATGTTCATCATGCCTTGTTGTCAAAATCACAGCCGTCTGGTTTGTGAAACCTGTAATGATGCTTAAAACGACAAATAAACTATAAAACATTGTTGCTAATTAATCAATATTTTACAGTTGCCTCAAATAATTAACTTAGGTAAGACTATTGTGAAAAGTTATAATATAACATTGTTATATATATATATATATATATATATATATATATATATATATATATATATATATATATATATTACAATTTATTCTAAACAAAAACATTGTATTTTTTATCAGTTTCATATTATTTTGTTTATATTATGTTCAATAAAATACTTACAAAACATTATTCCATCATGTTTGAACCTGGGGTGTAGGACACCCCAGGTTGATAGAATGTGTTGCATTATAGGGTTGACGACATTGGGTTATATAATATGAGTTTATGCGCATGAATGGAGCTAGATGAGATCTTTCCATTACTTGCATAGTTTTGTTATTAGTCATATATGGCGCGAATAACTATTTTATCAGTATGTTACGTAACCTAACTGGACTGCTATAAAAACGTTTTAATCTTTTTGTTCATACTTCAAGAAATTTTTTATTAGTGTTCGCTCATTTTCATGATAGAAGACTAAAATAAAACATCGTGAAACTCAATAACATGGATGCGGAGTATCCGAAATATATTTATTCGTTTCAAGAGTTAGCGGCATGTTGAATGATTGATTGGATGCGCTCAACTTCAAAGAACAGCCTACTTAATCATCATTCGTCGTCACATGTTCACGATCAGCTTTCAACTGTTAGAATTCTTCTGACACATAGTGCGTTTCTAATTAGTGATATTTCACTATTATAATAACACTTTAACTCTGAACTTATCAACAACTCGTTCATAACTGTATTTAACAACCAACTCTAAGTAGTGGAAAATCAAATGTACTTAATTAACACGGTCACAACCGTGAAAAATTTTGTTTGTAACGTGATTACAAATGTATGAAAGAAGATTTAATGTCAAACGGTCTGATGACCTTTTATAATAAATTAGTTATTTAATTTCATTTAATTAATTAGATGTTGTAATTTTCAGGTTGAATGTTTCGATGGTATAACATTTTAAAAGTGCACTGAAAATTTTTGAAAAATCATGTAATGTATGAAGGATTATATATTAGTTTATGGGAAAATCTATATACATTTCAAAAATTGAACATTATAAAACCAAAATAAAATGTTCTACTTTGAGAGGAATCTACACATATTAGCTAGGCATCTGAATTTCTTTAACTAAAATCTGGATGACGGCCACTGAACACAAAAACAAAAAATTATTGTTGGTACACTTCAAGAAGTCTGAAAATCTTTGCCAATTGCAACTTTAAATTTACATGAATCTTTCAAAAAAGTTTGTTAAACGTTACATTTATTGGTTATTATGATTATCAATGAAAATTTGTTTCGTAAATAAATTTCTATGCTAATTAATCCGATAAAAAACGAGAATTACGTCATGCCGTACTTATTGATGAAATTATGTTTGTGCCGAAAAAATTTATTTTAGAATATTAAAATTAGACATATAGTAGTGTTTCCAAATTCAGTTATTGCCATTCATTTTGGATTTTTCATAATTTTTTTTGAAATCTTGTTACGAATGTAATTGCATTTTTATTCCACTAATTTGAAAATCCTTTCACCATATTTAAATAGAAATAATTAAAACTATATGTGTAACGCCTTTATAACAAATAGATAAGATGTATTCTACGAATGCCAATTGTGCATAACGAACATTAAATATATGCATTATTATAGTTATGTATACCATTATTTTATCATTTATTTCACATATCACACTTCACTCCCTATTTTATAATAAAATTTATTTTACACATTACTAATGGTTATACTTGGTAATACCAATATTTTGAGGTTTTGATATAAGACCTAAAATCATTATGTGACATTTTTTGTAGCTCACTGGATGTATTTAAATTTAATATGAAAAAAGTATGGTTTTTAGGAACAAAATTAATTGCTTAATAATATCAACGCTATTATTAAAAATTAATGGGACAACAAAAAGTCGTGATAAAATAGCCTAAACCAGACGAAATATCCACAAAAAAAAAGAATAATTTTCCATAACCGTTCAAAACATTATTATTTTTACCACATACGATAGTACATATAAGTTTTAAACATTAATATCGAAATGGATTATAAGACTTAAATCTCCAAAGTTTGCACTTGAATTAAAGTGCGCACATAACCTAAATTACCACACACATTATTTTAATTTTTTCCTCCAAGGAGGTTTAGAGCAATATTTTGCCAGGGTAGGTGTCATCTGGGCCTTCCTGATTTTTGTGATGGGAGGAAAGCATAAAGGACGTGGGGCTAGGAGAAGCTTCATCACCTGTTGTGCCAAATTTGTTTCATTCTTATTTCGTAACATTTAATTTTTTTGTCTTTTTATCTATTAAATTTATTTACTTTTTTAAACAATTAAAAACAAATAAAATTTGTTGTAAATCTTTTGCCTTGAAATTGTTAATAAAATTAGCTTTTGTGTATTCGCTGATTGTCTAATTTAAAGAAAAAATTTAAAACATTTTTCATTAGATAAATTATCCTTAAGTAAAATAATGAAAATAAAATTTGTTAATTTGTTATAAGACTAACGTTCCAGAACAGGCTCCAGCATGTTTTTTAGGTTTTTTTCATCGGCGTCTGTTATCACAATCTCTATTAACTTCCGGTAGTTGTATTAAAATTTCAAAATGTTATTTTTGGTTTTATGATAAATTACTGTTGATATATTTTATCAAAAAGATAATTGTTTCATTAAGTTTACTTTTGAAGAACCAACTTTTGAAAGCTTTCCATCTTCAGTTGAGGAGTCGATACTACCTGATACATTCAAAAATAATAGTGCCAGATTAAACAAATTGTCGAAGAGAAAAAAATTTGTTTAATTTTGATATTTTTCAAAATTAACGAGGGGCAAGAAATTCTCCAAATGTTCACTAGTCTGGTCAAAATTAGGCTGGCGACCTTTTTCGATGCATTTTGTACTTTAAAACGGTGTTTTTGTTTTTTTCCTAAAAACTAAGTTTTACTGGCATAGATCTTCCACTGGCTGTATTGTATACTATTCGCTGTATATATCATGAATTTATTTTACCGTTTGAAAATCTAATGCTCTCAAGAGTTATTTAAAAACGAATACATAAGCACGGTTTAAAACAAAAAAAAGTTAGACAACTTTTTTGCTTTTTCTTAGAAGAGAGTTTCACATTTTGGGCATCTTTGTCAGAATTAGCAGAGTTTTGACGATCGGTTCCCGAGGAGGCTTTACTTCCCTTTCTCCACCAGGATTTTTCTTGTTTGTTTCCATCTATCGACCGATGTTTTCCGGATTCTTTCAATCTATTAATAAAAATTTAAAAGTTAATCTTAACGAAACAATTTCAACTTATCAGTAAACAAAAAAGACAAAGGTGCACTGACTGAACGTCAAGAGCAGATCCCAGATAGGACATGTTATTCGGGCCGGAAGTATGTTCTTGACCCGGTGTTTGTGAAAACGTGGTTTCCCAATATTGATCCTTTATTAGTTCTGGATGTTCGCTGTGCATGTCATCTACAACCAGGTAAGACACCTTATTTGGTTTTTCGTTTCCGTCAGACGAAATGTCAATTTTGTTGAAAAATCTCATTATTTTTAACGTGTCATTTAGGACTAAAGGTTTGCCTTACCCTTAAATTTCTATCAATCAATGTTGTGAAATCCACATCGTCATCATCTTTCCCAAAAGGATTTATGAAAGATTCACCAACCTATGTAAATTTTAAATGGTAGTTGAAATAAAGTGTATCAAGTTGCGAGCAAATTTTATTTTAGTGCATTCTAAATGTTCTCATTACTTTTAGCCATCCAACGTAGAAAAAGTATTCCAAAAAAGTGAAAATTGGGAACCAATCCTGGTAAATGAGAAAGTTGCCTGGCCCGTATCGGAACTGTTTGCAGATCAACGCTGGGATGAAATAACTGTACACCGCAATTGTGACCACCTGAACAACGGACGAAAGTTTGTAGTTCAACATTTTTTTGTAATTTTGATCACTAACTTAACCAAACCAAACTAATCGTTATATCAAAATGGGGAAACAATGTAAACATAAACTACCTTCCTCTACTCATATGTGAATGGCAGCGTAATATAGTCTAATGAATGCTAAATCGTTAATTAATGCCACAGCTATGTAATGTATTCGCAGCAGCCATTAAATAGACACAGGTTCAATAAACGCACATATACAACACAGATGCATATACATGAGACACACAGCACCCGCACATATACAATACAGATGCATATACATGAGGCACACAGCACACGCACATACACAATACAGATACCTTTCCGATACACAAACATGATGCACCCAACATCTGAGAAAGTTACAGACCTGCGTGTAGACGAGCGGCAACGGAGCCCAGTCGAACGTGAACAGACCTCCCAGTTTTCCTCGAAAGTCGTTAACTTCCTAAAAAGATTTGCATATAAAAATAGTGACATAACAATATTTTGAATTGAAACATGTAAGTATATTTTTAGAAGTTTGAATAAATTGAAAAAATTTCAAATCACGCTTTTATGCAAAGCAGTGTAAATAAATGCGCAAATGCAAATTAACTTGTAAATAATTTTATGAATTTATTTTGAATTTTAATGAATAAGCATGAAGCGGACATCGATCAACGTTTTCAGAGCAGACTCATCCTTGATCTTGCCCTCGAGGCGAGCTCTGGCCAGCAGAGTGGTGCACCAGGCAATCGGAACGAAATATTTGTTGTCCCTCGAATCTATGTTCTCTATCACCTGCAGTTCATTCTCCAACATAAAACCTGCATAGATGAATTCGTGACACTAATCTGAAATACTTATTACTTATCATTAGCAAGTGGCTAGTTCAAAGCTGAAATCTTCAATTTTTACTTTATTTATTTGTTTTTAAACTTGAATAGGTTTTACAAATGTAAAAATTTGTAAATACAAATTTAAAATAAAATTGAAACTTTACAATCAGTACGATTATTATATAGTTTTAATATGACTCCACCAACCAGCCTCAACCATGTTTTTAAACTTTGGGAACTTCTTCTTAACAACTGGACTGATTGATGATAATGTGATCAAGTAGGACAGACACAAGTATCTGTGCATTATAATATTAATCGTCAATATTTTAATTTTCTTCTACATCGGCAACGTTATATCTTCATTGTTAGTTTCAAGAAATATATGAATATAAATATTTATATTCATGATACAGTTTCAATAATAACTGAAATAAATGTTATCATAGACTTATAGTTGAATGTGTAAAATTTTTGAAAAGTTGAAATGAGAATTTTTAATAATTTTGTATAGAATAATGCCATACAATATAACAAAACAAAAGTGAAACGAGAAGACTATTGAGAGGAGAAGGTAGGGTAAGGGAGAGGAAGGTAGGGATCCAACCTCATGATGGTCCGCCTCATGAGCCTCACCTTGTCGTCGTGTCCCCTGATGTTGGCAGTCACAAACATGGCCATTCTGTCTGGAGATGGAATGCTGCCCACCAGGCTGTTCCATCGCTGCATTACCAGGTTTATGAAGAAACCGAGTACAAAGGCCAACTAGAAATTATTATTTCATCATTTAATTTTAGCAACATGTAATAATTCTTAGAATGATTGCGTGGATGTTAGGAACCAAATATAATTGTAAAAGAAATTTCAAATGTTAAGAGCACGATTAAGGAAATATTTACCGCAGTTGAACTGTTGAAGACGTGGCAGTGCTCTGCGATAAAGTAGAAAATTCTGCAGATCGATACGTTATATTTTGATTTGTTTCAGTATGTTAGGTTACATTTTTAAAACAATCAAAGAATTGATGAAAATTTTTATTTAATTTTTTAATTTAAGAAAAAAACATTTTTTAACGTTTGTTGATCCGACGTCAGGACGAATCGATAAATCAAGGCCAAGCTATAAAACGTCATTACGTAGAGGAAAAAATCAACCTTCAGCAACTTATATATGCTACCACGCCATCTATGTGGAAAATATAATCATGAAATAATATCATTATAAAATAATTTAAATTATCTGATATTTAAATTAATAAAGTTTACAAAATTGAGCATTAGATTTAAAAAGCAGATGAGCAAACCTGAGTAGGAGTTTGAGGAAGCCACAACCAGCTGTCGCCACATCGGCTGAGTATATGACTGTCATTGCAATGCAAAAACGATATTTCTTTTACAATTTTAATTAATTTTTACTGTTTCTTTCTTTTTCATAATTCTTAACATTTGATTTTTTTTGTATTTATTTTTTAACGAACTTATGTTTTTTCTTACATGACTCTACAGAGCTCTGTGCAAATATTGCAAGTATTAATGGCAAAAGGTAGTTTAAATTAAACATATGTCCATCATATTTGCAAATTAGTTAAAATCAATAACAAACTTGTTAGAAAGCAATAGTGTTGTGGAAATTTAAAAATGATGATGACGATGTTCTGTCGAAAAGTTGGTTATAAAGATTCAAATGAATGCGCTGTTAATGTGCATGGCTTAATAACTGTTGCATGCACTTCTGTAGAAGTATGATAACGAGTTATGCAAAACATGTAACACAACTGTCGATGCTAATAATGCTAATTTATTTCGTCTCAGTCAACAGCCAAATTTTGCAGTGTTAGGTTTCAATTCACCCCTCTACCTACATGCACGCATCCCAATTCAATTATAACAAAGCACATTACTAGGATAATGTAGGAAAATTGTAATTTTAAACATAAAACGTTAATAAACAAACACTTTTTCAAAATATATTTTAAATTGTATTCCTTGTAAAAGCCCGTTAAAAAAATTGTTCAATGTACTTTTCTACTTTTCGATAAAATAAATACATTGAAGTAACGTTCGCTCAAAATTTATAAATTTCAAGTTATGTTCGAATTAATCACAGCAAAACACTCAAATCTTTTTGAACAAGATGTTAGCAAAATTATTTAAATTATTTAAAGATTTTAACGGCAGTTCGACTCGTTCAAATGAGTTGGAGATGACTTTGCTCAACAGTTCGTGGTTTTTAACAAAACTCCTATTAAAGTAGCCATAAAATTGCTAATACTAACTACTGCTACTTCTTTATCCGATAGAAAAAATTATAAATATTGAAAAAGATTTTTAAAAAATGTCTAAAACTTTATTTTATGAAACTAAGAAACTGCAGTGTTTTTAACATTGCACTGAATTATAAGATCTAAAAAGCATATCAGTAGCATCGTAAATGTTTATTACTCTGCCCATCAATGATTTGCATTTAATAAATGAAATTGTTGGATGAATGTGCTTTTGGGATATCTAAGTACACTGAAATAAAGTTGTCTTATATGAATGATTGTATTATCTCGTAAGAGTAACTTGGTTATCATTTAGTTGAATGTACAAACTTCACCACTTCAAAAACTTTACTTATTCAGCATTTGTCTCAGAAAAGTGAAACTATGATTTCATGACGTAAAATTTTATCACACTATACTTTTTATATATGTAGTGGTTTAACGACCAGATGAAAATCACAGCATGTTCGGCGTTAGTTAACTTCCAATTTAGCTTCCAATGTTCTCATCATTACAATAATGTAATGATGAGAACATTGGAAGTGTATAAATAGGTAAGTTTTTAATCAAGTTTTACATTATTATTATTATTATTATTAAGTTGGAGCCCAAGGCAATATGTATGTGGTGGGGCGGGTGCCAAATGGCGATGAATTGGGCTCTTGAGTTTTTTAATTTGAGTGAGCAGGTAAGTTAAGGGTGCGTTACAGACGGATTGATCTGGATTTCAGCATGCAATCACAGGTGATTAAGGTGATTAGGATGAACGGACATCGGAGTAGGTTCGGTGAAAGGTGCGTCCTACCTGCCTATTTCTGCGTTCTAAACTCCTGCCTTGTGAACAGGGCATGTTTGATTTGAAGGGGCCTGAAATCTGTAACGCGCTAACATATACGCGATGCTTATACACTCTAAGATATCATAAGTTAGATAATTTAATAAGTAGGTAGATAGCATCCTTTATATAACTAAGCAATTTAAGTTGCATACAACGCTAAGCTTTCTGATGAGGATCTTTTATCTTTTTATTATTATCCCCTTCATGAACGGCTGTCTTGACGCGGCGAGGGAGCGTCTCACTAAATGCCGTTTAAATAAGTGCTTCTTCTTCATCACGCACACACAAACATACAAATACATATACATGAGAATATATATAAGTAGGATATCGTCAGCAGTCCTTCTTGTAAACATAACATGTTGGAAACGACACCGTTATTGAGCTTTTTAGTTAAATTTTTGTTTTACGAATTCATATTTTATATTTAAATACAAATTAAAAATAAATTCATTAAGTTTAATACGTTTCATAATCATGGACAGTAATTTAAATTTAAACTGAAGCAACTATTTTGATATGTAGAAATTTGTTAAAAATTAAAACTGTGTATTGTGCCAGTTGTACGGAAACATTCGAATACCATTTCACTGGTTGGTTGTTGATTACAGTTGAGCTTTCGATATATCCAACAGTAATTTTATAATTACTATTCAATTTATTAGAATTAATAAAAAAATCATTGGTGTTAATGATGAAGTGTGTAGGTATGTCCTATTTCGATTGTACTCATCATAAGCGCTTATATATGAATGTTTCAACGTTTTACAATTCCTTGTGTGTGCAAAATGCTTTTATTCTGCTTCGTCCTGTCCGTTTATCATAACTTTTTTCCGCTCATTCTTTTTGTTTGTAAAATTTTTCAATACTATTTCTAACCAAAGTTCTAGTCAGTAGCAACTACAAAACAGCTGCCTTCCAAGATATCATCAACCGTAAACTACAACATTTCAATAATAACACAAACAAGGCGAGAACCTAATTTTCTACTACAAAAATAATAATAATAATGAAAACAGATGAATCTCCTCTAATGAAAATTATATTCAAAAAAGTGAAACCTTAAAATTAAGACGATACAGTAAATCTGAGAATCTGATATCAAAATGCAAAAACCGAAAACCTAAAGATAGATAGTACGCCTCTCTAAAATTTATAATATATATATTATATATATATATATATATATTTTGTAGTTCGTTTAAACTAACGAACTACAAACATATTAACGCCAAACATTCGGT
>NW_008703570.1:7287130-7310157 GCF_000326865.2 Helobdella robusta | reverse complement strand
ATATATATATATATATATATATATATATATATATATATATATATATTCATGACCATGGTACAAAATCACCTAAATGAGTTTCAATGCCCTCTTGACGGATGCACTTAATTAAATTAATAACTTATTTTGTAAAAAATATTATCAAGTAGTTAAAGAAAGTAGTTAGCTATAATAGTTGCTAAATATTTATAAAAAGTTAGCTAGTAGACTTCGAAGTGAAAACTTTAGATATAAAAAAGCTCGATAAAAAAAATAGTTATAAACTACAGTTTAAATACTAGTGAGTATTTTGTAACTTTTTAGTTAAATACTTATAGTTGGTAACTAACTACCCTATTCATCTCTGGTGTTCAGTAATACATTATTTATGATAACTATTCGGTCGTTTCAAGATACCATATATCAAAATTTCGGAATTTCCATTACCAAAATATACATTTTTATGCTCAGGAAATTAAGCACTACATGAAACTGGTAACTTAACTACCAGCTTAATTCACTATATCAGCATAACATATGAAAAAAATCGAACTATAGTAAGACCTAATATTTATTCGATCGATTCAAAATTGTATGAATGAAAAACGCTAGGATTTTCGTTACCAAATTATACATTTTCATTCACAGGAGTACTACATAAATCTTCTAAAGAACTACCTGCTTATATCATCGCCACATATTATTCTACATATATGAGCGCCACAGTCCTCAAAAGAAAATTATTATATAAAATAATAGGGCGTATAATGATAAATATTCCTATCTAAAAACTGAATTCCACTGATTTTTAATTACAGCACTGATCAGTGCTGAAAATGCAATAATATTTCTTAAAATTATATATTCATGGTCTCAACCCTAGTATATATATATATATATATATATATTTATATATGTATATATGGTATAAGCTCATCATATGTTAATGCTTGCACACTTTAAAAATAGCATTTAGCTTCCTTCATTGGTTTTTTTGGGGGGCTGCGATTTTTAAACGTTTTTGTGTTGAATTTTATTTCATTAACTTTTTTTTAATATAAGTTTGTACAAAAATGGTGATCAAAGTTTACGTTTCTCGTGTTTCTGGTAGTCTTGATGTTAGTATTAAAATTAAATTTTAAAAAATTAAAATCTGAATACCATTTTTGTCAACCCGGATCGATTTATCATTTAGAGCTCTAGCTAGTTTTTCTGTTCATACATAAATTTTAAAATCCATTATTTAGCAATTAATAAACTAAACTAAAAATGGTACTGAATGAATGACTGAATGATAGTAATAATTGATAAAAATAAAAAGTTGAATATGATCATATAGCAAATAAAAATAAATAAATAAATCTGTCTATTTATCTCTATCTATCTATTGTCTATTCTATTGTAATATTATATATATATATGTATATATATATATATATCTGTATCTATTTCGCTATCTCTATCTATTTTATGCACGTTTGTATGTTGTATGATGGCGACATAAAACAAACTGGCATTCATTAAAAACTTAAAATTGAATTATTTTATGGCTGCCCCCCCATATATGAACGCATATGTTCACCAATTTAAAATTAAACTTTAGTTTAATATCACTATTTTATGTAAGTTTTTGTTCTATTATTATTATTCTGTTTAACTTATAAACTTTATTAGTATAGACCATATAGAATACTATATACTAATATTTATTATAAAGTTTGTAAATATACTATATATAGTTTATAAATATTCTATATATATACTTTATATATATATATAATATTAATATAAATATATTTATATAAATATATATATATGTATAAGTTTATAAATATACTATATAATATATACTATATAAAATTTATAAATATATTGAACAGTCCATACTAATATTTATTATAAAGTTTATAAATTATATAGAATAATAATAATCAAACAAAAACTTATATAAAATAGTGATATTAAACTAAAATTTTATTATATTATTAATTGTTATAGTATATATATAGAGTCAGTATTAAAGAGTATTAGTATCACTGTAAATCAATGTATTACTATAAGTTTCTCTCCATAGTACACTCATGTTTTTTGATTGATTCAATAATAATATAAATCTTCACTGACGACTGCCAGTTAAAAATTATTTATCTAATTATATTACCTATTGTTGAGTTATTTAAGGAAATTATTTAAAGTTTTCACTTTGCAGCCTACACATTCCAAAAATTGAAAGCAGATTTTTTTTATTATCCACAAATATTATTTTATCATTGATGATTATCATTTATGGGCTATATTGGAAGTTGTTTTTATTGTATGTTTGTAATGAAATAATAATGTATACTTATCCTCAAGCAATTTTGCTGTTAAACATGTTTAGAAAATCTCTGAGTAAACATGTTTAAACAGAGATTTTTTTAAACATGTTTTAAACAAATGCATTTTTATTTTCAACCATTTACTAGTAAAATTTTTTATAAATATTTTATTAATGGCATTTTAGATCAGGAAGAAACAGGAGTTTATTCGGTCCGTTCTGCAGGGAAAGAAGATTTCATTCGAAGAGGTGGACATATCTGATGCTGCCAACGAGTCTGAAAAACTTTTTATGAGAGAACACGGAGAACCATCTGCCAATGAGAAGAATGTTCTGCCACCTCAGATATTCAACAACAGTGTTTACTGTGGTGTTAGTCTCTATCTATTTTTTATTTCTTTGGCTTGTGATGCACCCTTTTCTAACATTGCCATTCTATTATTATAATGGCAGTAAGCTATTATTTTTCCATAAATTTTTAAAACTTTTCCAAGTGATTCGGCTTCCATGCCTCTTATATGCATCATTCAACCTAAAAGTTTTACTATTTTCTTTAAGAGGTGTTTTTTAAATTTTATTTATGATTTGTTAAGCGTTGGTCAAATTATTTTTTATAGACACACTTCCTCATATTTTTTATTCAAAATATTATTTGTATATTGTTGATACTTTCTACTCTATCAGTCACAAGAAACTGGTTACAAGATGTTATCACTTAACTTAATAAATTTTTTTCATAAAGGGTTATGAAGCATTTCATGAAGCCAATGAAGATAACGAACTGAAGAAATTTCTAAAGTTGGAGTAAACCACGCCATCACAGCTTTTTTTTCATCAAAATTATGACAAAATTGTAATTTAAAAACGTTATTATTCAAACATTCACATTTTTAAGCCATGTATTTTGGGTAGAAGTTTGTCTGTCTCATTTTTAAACTTTTAAAATGCAGTTGCTTTCAATTAATAGGCCTGCTATAATATCTTTTCAGCCATTTTACCGGTTTTACTTTAACAACAATATGTTCAAGGGATTATTTTCTTAGAAACTTATTGAGATGTAAGACTTAATAACATCATATTCATATTTTTAAACTGTTTGCCTCCCTTTGTTCAATGTGAATATTACCATTCCTCACATTTTGTTTGAATATATGTGAACATTGTTCTATGCCATGAAAATGATTGTTGTGTTTCAAGTAAAGTCTAAATTATTAATTATAGTAAAATATTAAATAATATATTATTATTAAATATAATTATAATTTAACTTGCAGCTCTATTAAAAGTTTGAAAATTGCCATTTTATTTTCAGTGAACCTGCTGCGTACTTTCAAAGGCTTCCTAATCGTTAATTAGCTTATCTCTGTTGTGTGCATTTATTTACTTGCATGTATTCATTCATTTCAATTTTTACTAACACTTGTTTTTTGCTAATTAAATGTTTTTTCGTATTGTTAAAGTTAATAAATACATTTCATTCAAAAAATATTTTGTAGTTAATATTTTCTTAAACATTTCCAATTGTCGTCAAATGAAGATTTAGATTTATTTCATCTGTCCTTTAATTCATTTGTGTTTGTAAAAGTCTAGTTAGAGATTGACCATATAATTTCCTAGCCTATCCAGATTACCTGTTCCAACTTGTACTACGCATTCATTTCCTGCTACCGACGGTCTACCGGTTTTGGCAAAATATACTTATCTTCATTTTACTGTTGTCTACCTCTGTTGTTCATATCGGTCTTCAACGGTTGGCTTAATATCTTTTATAATTGTATGGTGTTTTTGCTGGTGCTATCTGCTAACAGAATGAGTTGACGGCTGAGCTAATGGCTTTTATCTGAGTTGACGATATTACCAGTTGACATGAACGTTGACTTGTAATCATTTTCATTCACCAATTTTAATAGATTTGTGACGTAACAGTTAACAAGGAAACGTCAGCCAGTAGTATAGATTTGTAGTATTATATTTCAGTTCCTATGAGTTATTCAATGAGCACCGTTCGCACCGCTTTAGCAATAAATTTGTATATATAAATATATATATATAGTTTAAAAAGATTAAAATTTTATTAACAAATTTAGCAATTGTTTTATAAACTTTAATTTTACATCATAGCAAATATTGTGCAATATAATATCAATGGTGCTGTCAAGCTATTAAATTTCTGACGTGCAACTGTTGCTAAGTAGAATGTAAGCAAATAAAAAGCCCATTGTATGGTATTTTGATGTCGGCAGGGTAGGTCTGAATTGAAAGGCACACAACTGCACAACTATAAAAGTATAAAAACTCATATCAATTTCACTGATTATTTGACTATATAATTTATATTGTTATTTATACTATTTCTAATTTATACAACGTACTAATTACTAATAAGTAATAAGTAATTTTAATAAAAACAAAAACCAACTTATTCAAATTTTTTGTATGTATGAAAAATCTGCACTGATGAAATAAGGAAATATTTCAATTTCATTTTAATTTAACGCTTTTTTTTAAATTAAATTAAATTTTGCTATGTTATTTATTTGTTCCCTCATTTCAGGCATTGCAGAGCAGTGTGTTTGTAGTAGTGTAGTTCTGTTGAATTAAATAGAATGTATGGTAGTAATTAATATTAAATAATTATATTGTTATTCTTTCAAAATTAATAAATTTTCACATAAGTATTCCTATTCAAGATTAAAAGGTTATCACACTTGAACATTTTTATTATTTTTAAAGCATGGTTGTGTTGATAACAAATAAACAAATTATTTGTCTAAATAACTTAGGAAAGGTAAACTATTAACTAAAATCTTCAAATATAAAATTAGAACTTATTGCATTTAAAATTTAGGAACCAGAATATAAACATGATAAGAATAAGACTTATAAATTTTTATGTTACACAGCCATACAAATAGAATTAAATAAATTATAAATTCACTATTTGATAGATATTCAATCATTTGCTCCAGTTCACAATATTTGAAACAAAATTTGTATTGAGTTACAAACTTCAGTAATTTTTATACATCTTAATCTAAAATAACTTTCATTTGTTGGTTAAACAAAGTCGTTGTCGGCCCACTTGAAATTATAATGAATTCCCAGCCTGCTGTGAACAGGAATAATAAAGAATCATATCCAAAATCAAATAATAAAATGAGTGATGAAGATTACAGTGATGAAGATGGCAGCTACAGAAGTGGAAGTTACACTGAGTCCGAATCAAATGCCTCTTATTCTGACGGAGGATCGAAAAAAACTATCAATGATTCCAAAAGAGGTGGAAGCATTTTTTTCGTTATAATTTTAAATCACATAATTAATTTAATATTTTTTGCTTACAGATTCAAAAACACCAAAAAAGTCACAAGTTCACCAAAAAAACCCAGCTTTGGTTAGAGGGGTGCCAAGAGGAACCATTTACAAGAAACGTGCAGCTGTAGGTGCTGGTGGAGATTCAGTTACAGAAAAAGTTCTATCAGAAAATAAAATTAAAATAGGAGAGTTGAGAAATAAGAACAGTGAATTGTTGGAATTGATTTCAAAGTATGAATATGAAAACAGAGATTTGATGAGGATAATAAGAAAACAAGAGAAACAATTAAAAACCTTTCAAGAACAAGTAATGAATGATGATAATGATGATGATAATTATAATTATGATGATTAATAATGACCGCGACGATGATGATGACGATTTACATTAATGAAAATGAGTCATTTATAGTTTTGACCAATCAATTGTTGATTGATCTTTGATTCTAGCATGTCTCTTTCTTCTTAGATTAATAGTGTTGCTAGAAGTTTTTACTTTCATCTACGTAGAATAAAAAAACTTTTGTTTTTTCTTGATGATCCTACTCATCTCCTTCTTGTTACTTCGTTAGTCTTACCTAGGATTGATTATTGTAAATCGCTCTACTATGGTCCTGGTTCTATACTCCATCCTTTAAGTAAAGCTTTTAACTCTAAATTATTTTCTATGTACTTATCAGATATATTAATTGTACCTAAACGCTCCGGTTTATGATTGTCTTCTTGTTAACTCGTGTTAAACATTTTTTTTCTAAATCTGCTTTTGCTTTTTCTGGCCTTTTTCTCTAGTACTCACTACCTACTTCTTTGACTACTTCTCCATCACTTGAATAATGTTGATTATTCAATGAACATCCTAATCACCTAACCGCAGGAGAACTCGATGCCAGTGTTGATACAGCGTCAGACGGCAGAAAGTCACGCCATGTACGAACAGATGAGAAACTTGAAAGAGAAACTTCGCAATCAGGAGAAAAAAATCAAATCAGCCGACGACGAACTTGAGCAGAAACAGAAACAACTGAAGAAGATGAAGGCTCTCGTCGACGACAGGTTTTTGTGAGCTTTTCTAAATTTTTTACTAGATTCTTAAAACCATGAAGAACTATTTGTAAAAAGAAATTTATTTCGCCATATGTTCATGATGGGATTGTTAGCAAATTCACTAATTAGGTGACGTTAATTGGAGAAATTCCTTTTTTAAGAGAGACATTAGCGGCTAACATACTTTGAATATTTCTGTATATGTTGATGATTCTTAGTGAAAATAGTAATTTGAATGATCTTAATTAAGGTGACGTGATAGTGTAATGCAATCCGTGGGGCATGGTTTCACGCGCATTCACAATCAATAAGAGATAATTGTCCTTTTAATGATGATATAATGTACAAATGAACAAATACTTAACTAGCCATTACAATTTTTTCAAACAACGTGTTTTTTGATGTTTTTTAATTCAATTACTCTTTCCACAACAGAGTTCGATTTAACTTTGAAATATCGATTAAGGACATAGGCTGTTATACTTTTATAAATAAAACTACTGTCGTAATTTATTGACGAAATGAAACCTTGGCTTGAAAATTATTTTTAATAATTCTTGTTTTTTCGCTGCAGTCATTTATTGGAGAGAGATGAGCTGACTCAAAAGCTGAAGAACATTGAAGCTGAACTGCAGAACAAGAGCGAAATCATCAGAGTAATTATTATCTTTTTATTCTATTGATGAATGTCGCTTTCAGGCCATTGTTAAATACATCATTTAACTTTTTCAATGAATTTTTTACCGACAAAATCCCTCAATTGGTGTTGGCTTCACACATTTATCAACTTTTTTATGGGCAATCAGATGTATATTTAAGTTTATTATTAATTTTCAATATTTGTTCAGAATTTAGAAAGACACATAGAAAACTTGAACAAGAATCACAAGCACGAGTTGGGTTTGAAGAAAGCCAAGCAGCAAGCCACAGTTTCTGAGGTGGACGCCCTGAGAGCTGAAATTGATCGAATGCAGATGCTGCTACATGTTGGATACTGATTTGTTATTTTTGAAAAGTTGTTGTTACATTTACATGAAATTTCTTACAGCCGCTATTCTTATTTGCCCAATTTTCATAGTTAAACTTTTGTGTCAGAAGGCTGTACTTTACGTCTACACAATGCTGGGTATTTTTTTTAAATTTTGTACGCGTAGTTCTCCATCATATGCTTAATATTCTTTGCGTTCCAGACAGATGACATTCGATCCTGGTTAGCTACAATTTAAGACATGATGCTTCCACGTCTGAGGTTACTAACTAACTAAATCGCTGGATCGACTCAATAAAAATTAGCACTATACATATAGTTGTTTTATTTTTAAATGGGTAGAACACTGAAATAATGAACAAGTCAGCGACCAAATTTAATCCACAATGATATTTGAACATTCATTGCAAACAGCTTAACGTATTGTTTGTTTTCTTTTGAAGGAGAAGGAAAAAGAGTTATCAGTCTTGAACATCTATGCACAGCAGAGATTTCAGATGAAGCCGCCCCACCGCCTCACTAGCTCCATAAGGTCCACACCCGTCTTCGACAAGCAGGGCAACCCCCAGAGCATGAGAGGAAAAAAAGATACAAACATCAACAAAGAACGTCTACAGGATCATTCTAGAAATCAAGTCAGTTTTTTTATTTGCTGCTTGAAATTATTTCTTATTAACGCTAATAATTCTAGCAATATTAGCCTTTTTTTGTTCTTTTTATACCCATTTCGATTTGTTCATTTTGTGAAGCTTGTCCATAACCCTAACGCGAATGTTAACATCAACAACGTCCCAACAAAACAAAAAAGATCCAACTCACCTGAAATAAAACTCAACAAATCCTTGCCAAATGATGCAAAAGTCTCAACTCGTTTCACTCAGAACATGGCAACAAGTAGCACTACGACCAGCACCAACCCACACGCTAAGCAGCCAAACACTCAAAATAAATTACATGGTATTAACGAGGAGAAAACTAACAAAAATCGGGAAAAAGAAGAAATAGAGAAGAAAATAAAAGAGATGGAGAGAGAAACAAAAATGAAAGTGATGAATCAAAATGGCGGAGGGATTTTTAACAGTCATAACAAAAAAGTTTTAGAGGAATCTCCTAGTAAAGATCGAATGAAAGCCAAAGATCAGCAAGAAAATCAGAAAGAAGTGCTGCTAAACAAGATGAAAGAAATTGACGGATCTGTCAATGTTTCGAAATCTTCATCCAAACAAAACGTGAAAAAATCAATCTTTGATGACGACGACGACGATCTACAGTTTGCATCGTACAAACCTTCTTTCTTGAATGACACATCCAACAAGAGCAACAACCACAATCACAAATCTTCCAACAAACCGGTCAGCGTGAAGAAGAGGGATGATTTATTTTCGGAACTTTTTGATGACAAACATAAGGACGACGATGAGGATTTTATTTTTGGGGCCAAAAAAACCACCTCATCTTATACGACCACGTCGAAATCGCCAATATTCTTCAACCTGAACACCACCACTACCAACAGCAACAACAGCAACAATAACAACGTCAACTCGAGGAATGCACTGAACTCCAAGACGAATCACCTTCCTAAAAAAAGCAAACAAAGTCTGGCCACCTTGAATGGAATCGATTCAGATGACGACGACGTTGGCTTTCGTGAATTAAAATTTAAATAAACAGTTTTATTGAGTTATTCATTTCAGTTTTATTGAGTTATTCAATTGTATAGTCAAGGTAATTTTATTACGTTTTATTAAAGGTGTTTTGAGTGTTTTTATTTAATTGTATTAATTATTTGATATCTGATGAATTTAATATATATATATCTAATATATTTAATTTTATTTATTGATTAGTTTACTTTAAAAATAAAATTACCTCAATAAAAATACTCTGAAATGAAAAACCAAATAAAAAACTTTGTAGGTGACAAACATGTAAACACAGTCAATTTATTATACAATAGCAACACCGTATGTTATACAACTTAAAAATACTTTTGTTTTTAGGCATAGTATACAATAATCATTTTAATGACAGCATTTATAACCGAATTTGTAACTAATAATTATTTTCATGTTTTGCAGATACGGATGCATATATGAGTATATAAGTAAACATATATATATATAATTGGTAATTTGTTAATTCATTTATTCATTCTTTCTGTCGTTCGTTCATCCGTTCATTCATTAATTCATAAATAATGCTATTAATTTGATTTAATTTTAAAGTTGCATAACGTTGAGTTGCACTAAATGTTTCTTAACGAGTTTATTAGCAATTGATGAAACACACGATTTCCACGATATTTTTCTTTCTAAACTTCACTGATTTACGACTGGGCATTGAGCTATTGGAGAATCATCAAATAATGGTTAAATATTCTAGTTCGATTTTGAGAGTTCAAATCAAATTTTTAAAAAAATTTTTTGAAATTTTTCGTCTCACTAACTTTCAATCCAATGTTTGTGGGAATAAAACTCACAAGATTTTTTGTCATCACGGGCATTCCACAGCTCCGATGATAGAATAACTAAACTTTACTAGACGACAACTTTCTTTCTAACCAACTTGAGGCTAATTTTTTTTGTTAAATTTTTCTAGATATCTTTTCCATTGTATTCCTAATTGAAATGTTCAAGATTTTGTACATTGCAGTTTCAACAAATCATTTAAGTTTTGACTTTCGATTTTAAACTTGAAGTATAAATTTTGTAATTTGTGGTGAATCTAATAACACTGAAGTTTTTAAATCGATAATTATAAATTTTGTTTTTGTTGCAAGCAAGTTAATTTAATCAAATGTGATATGTGATATGTTTCATTAAAACTAATTTTCTTATACAATTTATAAAACTGCACATTTATGGTATGATTGAACTAGGAAGCATCGAAAAAACTAAAATATTTATATTTCTGCACTAAGCCAAAAATTGCATATCTAGCACCGAAGTATTTTATATTTTATTCTTTCATTATTTGGCAAGATATAATTTGTTTCAGTGATACAATACTGTAAGTTTGCTTTCTATATTGTGTTTAATGATAATAATTTAACATTGTTTTGTGATCCAAACTATATACTCAGACAGACAAAATGTTTGTGACCACTTCAATTTCACATTTTGTGTGGGTTTGATAGATGTATTTATTTGTAATAAATAAACAGTTTTGAAATATTTTATTGTTAATATTTTCGAATGCACGGTCACTCGTTAAAATGTTTATTTAAATTACCTATTAACTTCATCATACTACAAACAAACTGTCTACAGTTTCAGTTTCAAAAGTGTACGTAGAAAACAAAATTTTACACAGATTCCGAAAAATAAGTTGATCGATCATTCATAAAAATAGTTTGCAGTTTCTATATAAGTTAAACGATACAAGTGATGTAAAATAATTTAATTGTAACATCGGCCGCTCCTTTTTTCTCCAACTTTCCATTTTCAACTGCAACTATCTTGGCAAAGGCACGCCACAGTTTTTGAGGAAATGTTTCTGAAGAATATTATCAAAACTAATGATCAACTTTTTCATTATTATTAATTATTCCCGTGTTGTTGTTATTATTTTAACTATTATTGTGCCATTTCCTGTATTAATCATTTTATGCAATAAAGTCAAACGTACAAATGTACAAAATGAGAAATAATGAAAATAAATCTTGTCGGTTTAGAAATAAGCAAATATCAGACTAGTTTGACTTCCTGTTGGACATGTCAGCTCCTTCAATCTTGGTTATGTGTGTGAAACAACACGGTTGGGAAATGTCGGATTTTTTAAAAGCTAGCTTGTTGGCACTTTTTGGCGAGTGCCTGTTTCCTGTTTTTGATTTCATTTTTTTTCTGCTATTACTCAAGTCAAGCACGTCGTCTTCGCCATCATTTGTTATTCTGACGTAATGACTATAAAATAGGTTGGCTGACATTGCGTCGTAGAAGCGAATGCCAACATGTTTCGAATGATCTTTTGAAGAATTCATTATGTGAAAATTTGGTTCCTGACCGATTCTGTATTGGCTCAAATGTGTTAAAACATCTCTCCACATTGGGAAAGCTGTTCCTTTCTCGGCCAGTACTATGTGAAGTCGTTTTTGTCGTCTGCTTTCACCAGAGTCCAGAACGAATACAGGTATTCCTTCTTTGTGGAATGTCCACTTATAATTATTTGGAGAATTATGTGATTCTGTTGCTAATTCAGAAAATTTGGATGATCTAGGAGAGCCATGCATCTGTTGAAGAAGTTTCTGTTGCACCTGAGAAACGTTTGAATTACATCCAGATGAGCTTAAAAACACAGCTGCCATGCATGTGCTAACGTAAACTTCTGTTTTGTGACCCTTGTAAAACGTTTCCACTTGTAAAAGATCATGTTCTGTCAGGTGCTGAGGTGGAAGCACATTCTTGTTTCGTGAATCAACTTCGTTATAAACTTGTTTCTGTTGTGTTTCTGGCTGTTTAATATTACGTAGTTGCACACACTGGTTTTGTCGCTGAAACGAATCAACTGGTTGAGGAGTTGCTAAATGTGCGGCATCTGGTGGTGGAGGAAATGGTAAGTCTGACCAGTTAACGTTTAAAATTTGATTGGATAGGCTGTCCATCAAAAGATCTGAATAGTTTATATTTGTAAGATCAGCACTGAACGGTTGCTGCAAACTGCTGAGCAAACACTGGTTGAGATTATGAACACTAGAGTTTAATGACTCAATAGCCGATGGATTGATGGACTGGTGAATGTTATTTAAATTGATGTTGTTCTGTAGTATGGAAGTATTGTTTGTTGATGCAGATGCCTGTAACGGTACAATTTGTTTGGACATCCGGGCCCTTTCTAGAGAATCATATTTACTTTTGATTGTTTTTACTGCTTCTTCTACTTTTGCTGCCCCACATCTGAATTTCTCCCACTCTTCCTTACTTTGAGGAACTTTTTCATAACCGTTGTCATCAACGTTTGAGTGGTTTGTTGATCGTGATTCCGGAAAAGTGTTGTTACAAGAGTTGTCATTCGCCGCACGAAGAGAGGAGGAATGTTTCGAATTGTGTGGAAGACTACCATACTTTTGGGGACTGGAATGATTAGTTGATGACGACGATGATGACGTCACCGATGTTGTCATCTTGTCTTGGTCTTCTTCTTCAATTTTTGATAATCTCCAATTTTCTGTGTTGTTCACTTTCAAGCTCTTCATTCTGAAAATATAAATTAAATCAAAGTTTTACATACAATATTTTTAAGTTATTGTTTTTGAAAATTTTCCATAATAAAATTATTCCTCAAAATTTAAACAGATTTGTTTACTAAGATTTGTTTACTAAGATTTAAACAGATTTGTTTTATTAAGTGTTATTTCGTGATTTTTGCAGCCCTAATCCGTTGATAAATCATAACTTTTTCAAATTACTTTTTGAAAATTTAATTCATTTTGTTATAAAAACATTTTTTGCGACTAATGTATTCACTCTAGAGTACGGCAATTTTTAAGCCACCGGTGGATAATATCATAAAAAACAACAATAACACGAACGATGAGAACAACAAAAACCAAAAATATAAACAAAGAATACACGAACGAATGCCACTGAAAAATAATTGTCCTCCACAGTGATACTCCATCAACATCCGTGGATTAATATTGATGCAATAAAAACATTCGTCTCATCGAACATACCGGGAAAAACAAACTGGCGCAATAATTCGCGCGAATTCGAACACTTCAAAAATATGTCTGTCCCGTCCTTGACACAGAATAGTCTACCACACATGCGTATAATAATAATCGTCCATCAACGTCGTCACATGTGTTGGAGTTGTTGAAGTTGTTTCTTTATTCATGCAGACGTTTGAGTTGTTTGTATTTATTGCGTTGATAATTTTGTTATTTGGGTTTATGTTCATGTTGTTGTTGTTGTTGTTGGTGGTGGTGTTGCTGTTTTGGGTTTCAATTTATTGATATTGTACTCTCGTTGATCGTAATCTGCAAGATTATTTCAGGCTGCATGTAGAATATCGAATGTATGGATGAACAACTACATATTAAAGCAACATATTTTATTCTCTGTGTTTTCACAAAACAATGGTAATATTGAGTGTGACGAAATCTTGGTAACATTGTTATTTGAGATAACATGATATCGTGATGGTGGTATTTCTTGTTGCTGTTTGAGTTCAATCAGCATACGCAAGGTTTAATAATGACTGACTGAATGTTTGGATTAACAAAATGATAGTGAATTAGGAAATAAATTAGCCATGAGTCTGTTCTGAGTGGAACTGTCTAAATGCATTTAGTTAAACATTTATTCTTAATCTAAATGGAAAAGAAAAAACTTTAAATATTTTGTGGGTTCGCTGCAGTTGATTAAGCAATTTCTTTTCCAGGCTGATATGACAAAAACTTTTTAACGTCAGCTATACAAATTTTGTATACGTCAAGAATATAAATATAATATTTATCAATCTTTTTTGAGATGTCATTTCTTTAGTAGTTATTGAAGTTGAATAGAGGTAGGATTTGCATGGCTGGGACAGCAACAGAATCTGTATTCATTCTGATGACTTATTCTGACGTGTGTGCGTATGTGTGTGGGGAGTGTGTGTGTTGTAAGTATGTGTAAATGTGTACAGTGCACCTGTGTATATGTGTTTATACTCCTAGTGTCTCTCCATACACAGTGTGTGTGTACGACGACGAGTATGTCTTGTATGTATGATTTTGTCAACACTCTCTCTACGAAAGGCAGGTAGGTTATTTTAATACAAATATTATTGAATGGCGGTGGCGTGTAGGGAATGAGTTATCTGGCAGCTCTTCAGTGCACGTTTCATTTTGAAAGTCGCTTTGTAAGAATTAATTAAAAAATTGTTTGCGTAATTGCTTTTTTTGATGATCGTGTTTTTAAAGTACCGAAAGTAAATTTCTGTCATAACTGTTATTATATTTATTATTACTACTACAATTTGTATTATTTGGGCAGCGTGATGGTGTAACGGTAAAGTACCTGGCACTTATCGGGCATGTTTTTTCGTCAATTTTCCTGATTTGCCCTGTTTTCGAGTTAGATATGCAATAATCGTTGTGAACGTAATAATATCAACAACAACAACAACAAACAAGTACTTATCAATATATTTCCACTACCAAACGTTAATAACATTGAATTGAGTCTAGGAATTTGTTTCGTTGTGATGTACGTAATAGTCGATATTCTGTTTAGAAATGACACAAAGAGGTTAAAAATATGATACTGGTAATGGCTTGCTGGGATGGTGAAAAAATTTCACAAAAGTTATTTATTCCAGTGTTTTTTGAAAATGTTTCAAAAATAAAAGTTCAAAACGAAAGTAAGTTTCACCGGTTCAATTATTTTTCGTTTCATGTTTGATGAACGTGTTTTATGCCACAATTATTTGTTAATCGATAACATTATCAATAACATAGAAAAAATACAAAATTAATCATTTTCTCGTGTAAATAATGTTAATTTTTTTGTCACAGTAAATGTCAAAATCGTTAAAAATGTTTACATCATATGCTAGACTTTTTTTAACAGAAGAATAGTGTTAACATTAAATATGATTTATCAACTTTTAATTGTAGCTTGCTTGATTTTAATTGTATTCCGAGAAAACTTAACGTTTGAAATATTTAGTATTTTATTTTTTACTATGTTCTCTGAGTCATTGCAACGTAAAAATTTTTATTAAATTTTTCTAAAGCCCTCAAATTTTTGCGACATTTTCTGAAAAATATTTTGACTTGCGTTGTTAACATTGCTAGCCAGCAGTGAGTTGGACAGGTAATTTTAATGGATGGTATAAATATGTTGATGAATGAAAGAATGAATGAAAGAATAAATGAATGAATGAACGAACGAACGAACGAACGAACGAACGAATGAATGAATAAATGAATGAATGAATTAGTGAATAAACGAGTGAGTTAATGAATGAATAAATTAATGAATGAATAAAAGCTACACAAAAACATCACGTGAAATCACTTGAGTGAGAGTCCAATTAAAACTAACCAAGTGAATACTTGAGCGGACGTAAAACTCAAGATTCACTATTAGAATGGAGAGCTTCTAAGTTTTATATTAATAAATAGAATACGTTAACGAAATCCTCACAAGGTTATAAAAATAGGTTAAGTTATAATTTACGTGTCAGTTAAAGATTTATTTTCAAGATTCTATATTTTTTTAGGCACATGGCATGAAGCAAGTTTTCATCAACTAACAAAAAACTGGTTCAACTGGTGAACGTGGAGAAAAAACAAAATAATGTTAGATATTCATAAATGTTCTGTAGGCTCCTGCTTGTTCCGCGTCAAATGATACATGTCCTTTGATATGGGAGGGATTATGAGGGACGAGCGTGCATACATTTGCATTCCCGCAGTGAATCGCATCAAACAAATTACAATAACGTTACGTACGTGAAAGCACACAGACGTATCAACACTTGAGTTTGTTTATAAAAGATTTTTCTAGTTTTCGTTTTGTATCCTAACCCAACATGTATGGGCATAATGAGCTTGTGGATGCTTGTATAAACGTGTTCAAAGAAAAGCATCTTAAACAGAAAAGCATCTTAAACAGAAATAGATCTGTTGGAAGATTAATTGGCAAACATTAACTTAAAAATGGCCTGTCTCTCTAAATGAAGTGAACGAGAAGAAATAAATGGAACTAGTGTCACTGGGGCAAACAACAATATACGGTCGGTTAAGTGACAATAATCATTTGATTTATGTTTTTGTTATTAATGACTTTGATTTGGAAATACTTCGTAAATGGAAGAAGGACACACCACTGCAGATATAAATAACATAGTTGTTTCAATAACACATAAACAGCCTAGCTTGTATGCAGACGAGAACTTGTTATGAATGTGTATGAGAGTTTCATGTTGAACTCCAAAAACTGCTTCTAATAATGCCTATATGACATGGTTCATACGTTCGTAGATTCCCCCAGAGTTCGTTCGTAGATCCCCCCAGGTCTGGTTCTTACTGCTCCATATAATCTGCTCCATGTCAAAATTGTCTAGGTGTGTATTTCTATACGTGCGTGAGTGTGTCATGATAAATCGTAGAAGATTTTACTTTTGAAAAGTATTTATGTACATACAAAAAAGACATTAAATAAATTGTATGTGAACTATTTACATATATACAGATGCCTGTTATACATTTGAGATCATGTATGCAGAACTGTGTATGTTTGTTTTTTGTTGCTTGTGAATGAGTTGTGTGTTTTTAGGGAATGAATGAAAATGGAATTTCAGACATGACAAGCAGATTTAAGTGTGTCCTGTCTGTCTGAGTGTCTATCCGTCTGTCTGAGTGTCTATCCGTCTGACTGACTCTTTGTTTGCCAGTCTATAAGTTTACGTTTGTTTTATTGTAGGTTTATATGTGTAGTACAAGTTTTTTTTATAATGTGCTTCAATAACTCAATGCATGCTGCTACATTTTTGGTTAGCCATCACTCTGATTTTTATGTTTGAACAGTTACTATTATCAACAAATTAAGAATGCCAGAAATGATTAGAAAATGGAATAAAATAAATAATTATGCCGCATTATTTTACAATTTTCAGTGCATATTATCATGTAAGTAACTCTTCAAATGATAATTCTACTGAACAATAAGATAATTTGATGAGAAAGAAGGCGATCAACTTGCCATCAAATGTTTGACATCATTTGACGACATTAACATCATTTTGCATTTAAATTGACGGCCTGCAAATCTCTAAAAACAAACAAACCAAAGATGTTTTCAATTGAAACAAATTGTAATTACCTTATATTTCATTAATGTATTTCTTGCAACGATGAAGTATGTGAATGAAGTGTTAACAAGTAATGAGAATAAGTGTGCAGAAGAATGTGCAGCATACAGCCACTCAGATCACTTTGAGATGGATACTGATCCATCTCAAAGGGTCAAGGGTCTTCTTAACAATCAAGTGCGTTAGTCATTTCATTATAAAAGATGAATCAATTAGGTGCTATATATATATATATATATATATATATATATATATATAATATGCGTGAAGCATTATGCATATTGTGAGTGTTCGATATTTTTTGCACGGTCTACAAAATAAGAAGTGTTTCTCCGTAGCATAAAAAGGCAGTAAATGTTATAAATGAATGAGATGACAATGAATAAATTAATGAATGAACAAATATGTATTGCTTGAGTGAATTTGACCGTTTCTCTGCGTGTCTGTCGAAGATGTGAGTGTAGTTTCACATGATAGATCAGTTAAAAGTCTTTAAAAACGTGTTTGGAATGGCCAGTAATCAGGATGACATATATAATAATCAACTCGTCATTACGTTTGAAGTTACTTGCAAAATAATTCTCAACTAAAACAAGTTATCATCAGTTCATCATGAAATTTTACATCTTATAACAATATCACACCAACCACAATCAAATCAAGCAATTTCACTTCAATTCACAAACGCAAAAGCATTCATCGCAACTTCATTGGCCTTTGATAATGCAGCTTGTGAACAGCAGAACGAACGAACAAATGAATGTTCTCCCAACGTTCATGCATGTGTTGGTGGCTTCGGAGTTATGCAACTCAGAGGAACTTATAAAAACAATCTCTTAGTGACCAAATACTGAATATCACTCGTGGGAATATTAAATAGTTGACAAGTAAATTAAGCCATAAAAAACGTTGGAAGCGTTCACACACACACACACACACACACACACACACATACACACACACAAACATGCGCACACCCCCACACAATTTTTTATTTCATGATTTTTATAGTGCCTTTTATAAAGAACCTCAGAAGCGAATAATTAGTATGCACTTTGTTTAATTTCTTAGTTATTCAATAAAAAATTTATTTATGGATAAAGTTACCTTGCATGATAATTTGTTTTTTTTAATAATAATAAATAAACTTTATAATTTTATTAACAGTTAATTAATAATTTTTTGAAGATTTTTTTATTCATTAAAAAAAAAATCAGAATTTGACAGAGACAAAACCTGTTGCGACATGCAAGACAATATTATAAAATGGAAAAATAAATTTTAAAATGTACAACTAAAATGGAAATAACACACGCCCGAAATATTTTTTAGCAGATGGTTGGCAAACTGCTAAGGCAGAAGTTTAAATAGAACTTTCGCATCTTATAAAAATAGATTGTATAAATCCAAAACAAATATGGAAATGGGTAACAGCTGGCAATTTGTCAGAACCACGTGTGAGTGAGTTAGTGAGTGAGTGAGTGAGTGAGTGAGTGAGTGTGAGTGAGTGAGTGAGTGAGTGATTGATTGAGTGAGTGAGTGAGTGAGTGAGTGAGTGAGTGAGTGAGTGAGTGAGTGAGTGAGTGAGTGAGTGAGTGAGTGAGTGAGTGAGTGAGTGAGTGAGTGAGTGAGTGAGTGAGTGAGTGAGTGAGTGAGTGAGTGAGTGAGTGAGTGAGTGAGTGAGTGAGTGAGTGAGTGAGTGAGTGAGTGAGTGAGTGAGTGAGTGAGTGAGTGAGTGAGTGAGTGAGTGAGTGAGTGAGTGAGTGAGTGAGTGAGTGAGTGAAAAAGTGAGAAGTGCTAGGTGGTGCTCTTAAAATTACGTGCCAACCACACTATCAATTCAGTTTTTGTCATCAAAGTCCAAAAAAATTTTGTTAATTTTTTATCTCGACATGAAAATAATTGACCTGCATTGAACTTTTTAAATAAAAGTTTTATTTTCATTTAAAAAAAATCATAAATATAGCCTTACACAAAATTTTTGCAATAAACATTAGACCAAACGTAGCCCACTTAACTTCCGTATTAGGAGCGGTAGAGATTTCAGAATGCATTAAAAATAAAAATTCGTGAAAACTAGATACTCGGTGTCAAGATACAACGTGCTTCAGCGTTTTATGCGATATGCACTCTCGCCAGACAGTAACACAAACTCAACGTAATATGATACCATACCAGCATATATTGGAATGAACATCGTCATGCATATTAACTACATCAACTACATCATTAACCACAAAACTAACAACATTACAGCAATATTAAGACTACATCACCACCAGCAACACTGCAAACAACATCAACAACAACAACATCAATAATTAAAAACCTTGACAACAGCATTAGCAGAAACATGAGAATGAAATAGAAAAGCAACGAAATTGCAATAAAATGTTTTTTCCCTGAAATCAATCGATCAAGAAGCCAACAGACATGCAGACAGTCATTCAAGTAATGCAGCATTTACTGAATGTCTTGTGCGCGTTCATGTGCACTGCATGCCTGTGCTTGTCTGTGTGTGAATTGGTGTGCAATCATGTGTGTGTGTGTGTGTGTGTGTGTGTGTGTGTGTGTGTGGTGTGTGTGTGTGTGTGGTGTGCGTGTGTGTGTGTAGGTGTGTGTATGAATGGTGTGTGTGTATGTGTTTGTGTTTGCAACTCTAAAACGTTTAATTAATCTACTCACCCACATTGCTATCTATTTAATTTTAGTCAAATGCAAGAAATTCCAGAGCATCATTTTTAGCATAGTAAATCACCAACAGCCATTTGTGGTTATGTCATTTGGTGAATTGGGATCAATATTCAAATATATATATATCGGTGTGATGATATAAAATATCTTTAGTTAGGTTAATTTAAAAAGAAATATAATAGTTATTGAAACATTGTAGTAAAGGATGTAGATAAATTGTTTGGTAGTAAAAAAAACTAATTTAAAAAGTTGCAAACATCGCTCAGCTTCATCATCACGTTCTTAATGCTGAAACATTTAAAATGAGAGTTCATACATAAAATTGTAACAGCAATATAAATTGAGAAAAATATTCAAACCCAAAAATGTGAAACTGCAGAACGTGGTTGAAAAGTTTCTGTTGGTTTCGTCAAATTTTGTAGGCAAGCGGCGAAATTTAAAATAAAATTGATCGCTCGATCGATTGATTGATCGAAATTGATCGAACTTGAGGTTTGCGTGTCTCTTTTTATTCTTATATATTATTTTCATGTTTCATTTTCTGTGCCAAATTCAACAAAGAAAAATGTAAATTCATTCTTTGTTATTACTCATTTTACATCCAATGAAAAGTATGCACCTTGAAGATGTTTGTATGGAGTCATTAGTTGCTTTTAAATCTTATTAAAACGAAGAAGTTAACATTTAAATTGTTATTTAATAGAAAATTTAAGCTATAAATTTTCTCAATCTGTGCGAACATTCAAAATAAAATCTATCTTGTGATGAATTCCAACGTTGTACCAGCAATAATTAGGTGTGAAGAATGTTGATCCTTCAGTTATAAAACTGATAATTAGTAGCAGGATTTATGGTAGAGTATCGTTAACACTAATAATTGAAACATGACTAAAAATGAAATTCACGGGACATTAAAATGATGACGTTCTATCAGTGAACAAATCAAAAAGCCCCTATATATGTATGCGATGGGCTGCATGGACCAGGAAAATATATAACTGCCCAGATATGAATCTTCATGTTTGGTCATCGTGAAAAAGTTTGAAGGTCAGTCGTACGGAAGGACTGGCAAGCAGAGAGTGGAGCATGAAATTTATGATGACACTTGAAGATAAGCGGGTATGATTGAGGTCGAAAGAAGGGTCCTCAAGTTATTGCAGTGTCATATTGCGGCTTGCAACGAAGCAGTGCTGTAGTCGCACGTTTGCAATGTAAACGAGCATCATGCTATGTAGGTACTAAGCTCATGTTGTTGTGTGTGTATTAATCTCATGTTGTTGTGTGTGTACTAATCCCATGTGGTTGGCGGCGTATTTATTAAATTTGTTTGTGATATTCAATCAAATATTTAACAATCTAAAAAGACTTGAGAATTGTTAATTAATAGTCATATATGTTCAAAGATTTGTCATGAAAATTAAACATTTTTAAGAAAATAATCAAATTTTTAATTTTAAGCAGTTTTTTAAAAACGTTCAAATAAAACTCTGAATTGATAATAAAAAAAAACTAATGTAAATGCAAATTATATATCTTGCCATTGTTCAGGTACAGTTTTACAGTTCAGCATTTCAATCTGGAAACTTATCATAAATATAAAAATGAATGACTTGTGAAGATAAATCATTTATTAAGTATAAACATAATACACTGTTGTATTTAAGAAAACGCAAAAATGTTACATTTATGTATAAAGTTAAACAAACAAGCTTAAACAACAAAACCTTCAAAGGAATAATCCTGACGAGATGCCTGTACATTTAATTAAGACCGGTTCATAAATATTAATACAGCAAACAACTTGAATCACACTTAAGAAGGCGTTCACTAGATTGAAATAAAACTTCCTTCATCCATCAGATCATCGTGTATCGCATCAGCTTTCATTTCATCATCCAACCTAACATTTGTTTCAATTATATTCTATTGCATCCCATTAGCCGAGCGCTTCTAGGCAGAGTTTATTATCTACTTAACAGTTAATTTGTTATTTTGACAAAAATTTTTCTAGGATAGAATCAAATTTATTTTGGAATTAAAATCAATGGTTTTTTTTAAAGTTAACCATTCGTTACTGTTGTAAATGGGTAAAAAATTTCAGTCAATGTTTATATAGGCAGTTTGTTATATAGAAATTTAACCCTAACTAAATTTTCCATTTAGCCCAAAGATTCCAACGCCTTTGAACTGAAGCAAGTGATTTTTGTTCATTGAAATATTTCCAAACACAGCATCTCATATCAATTACCGAGAATGAAATGAATTTCCTTCATGTTCAAAACATTTCATCTGTTGTCTGAATTATTCCGATTTATTGATTCCTTACTTCAACCATCCGCTTGCTTTTTTCACCGTCCGTTCTATCCATCTTTCTGCTTGTTCATTCATCTATTCATGCATTTACGTATGAATTTATTCCCTTACCTGTTAATTCATCTATCTATCCATCTATACATCCTTCCATTTACAGATCCTTCCCTCCCTCCATCCACACATCCATCCATGCTTCCATCCACACATCCATCCACCACACATCCATTCATCAGCACAATTATTAGTACACCTACTCCGCAAATAGCCAGAGGCCATTTATCTTTCAAGTACTCCGCTCCCCATGCATGTTTCCATCCGTCCTTCCATCTCTCCATCCATTCCTCCATCATCCATCCATTCAATCATCTATCAATCAATCCATCATCCATTCATCTATCAATCCACCCATCCATCCATTCATCTACCCATCTACCTCTCTACCCATCTATCCACCCATCCATTCCTCCTTCATCCATCCATTCAATCATCTATCAATCAATCCATCATCCATCCATCTATCAATCCACCCATCCATCCATTCATCTACCCATCTATCTCTCTACCCATCTATCC